>NW_006238945.1:1120262-1219078 GCF_000226075.1 Solanum tuberosum
GGAACATGGGATTCAATGAGGAGAGTGCGAGCAGTCTCAATGAGATGCCTATTCTTTCTTTCTGCTACACCATTTTGCTGAGGAGTGTATGGACAAGATGTTTGGTGAATAATTCCTTGGTGAGACATAAACTCCTGAAACTGGGATGATAAGTATTCTAAGGCATTATCACTACGAAAAGTACAAATAGAAACACCAAACTGATTTTGTATTTCAGCAAAGAAACTTTTGAATATACTAAGTACATCTTGAATAATCATCAATGAAACTAACAAAATAACAAAATCCTAAGGTTGAACTGGCTCTACTAGGGCCCCAAATATCAGAATGAACTAATGAAAAAATTGACTCTAAACGACCCTCAGCACTACGTGAAAATGTAGCACGAGTGTGTTTCCCAAGTTGACACGACTCACAATCTAATGTGGATAAACTAGACAAACTAGGCAACATTTTTTGTAGCTTGGATAAACTCGGATGTCCTAAATGTTTGTGGATTAGGTCTGGAGGATCTGTAATGGAGCGTGCTGTAAAGGAATTTGAAGAGGTAAGATAGTAAAGGCCTTGTGATTTATGTCCTCTGCAAATCATCTTTCACGTACTGCAGTCCTACATGAGAAAAAAATCATCAAAAAATGTTATGCCACATTGTAAGGCATGTGTCAAACGACTAACAGATGCCAGATTAAAAGGAGAACCAGGGGCATAAAGAATAGAGTCTAGAGTGACAGAAGATAGGGGTTTGGCCTTTTCAACTCCTTCTGGTTTTGTTTGGATCCGATTAGCTAAAGTAATAGGAGAAAGAGATTCTGAATAAACAATATCAAGCAAAAGTGATTTGTTACCAGAAATATGATCAAAAGCGCCTGATTCCATTATCCATGATCCAATAGTACTAGACTGTGAAACACAAGCAAAAGATTTACCCGCAACAGAAACATTAGGTTGAGCAATTGAAGCTACTTGCGTAGGTGTTTGCTTACTTGATCGATACTGAAGGAACTCATCATATTTTGTCTGAGCAATATGAATAATATTATTGGAGGGTCGATCAGGCTCAACAACTTGTGGAGATTTCTGCTTACTTGCACGATTTCGAAGGAAATCATTATATTCCTTTAGAGCAATGGGATCATAGTTGGGTGGTGAACCATGCAACGTGTAACATATGTCACGAGCGTGTCCAAGTTTATGACAATAACTACACTTGGATCAAGGTTTTCCAAAAAGTCCTCCTCGCCTATTGTCCATAGAATGATATGTTCGTTTTTCTATGGTTTGAGATGCGAGAATAGAGGAGTCAATAGTGGGTGATGAAACTTTTGTGTGACTCGGAGGCGCGGCAAGACGAAGTAGACGAGAGAATAATTCATCAATTGAAGGAACCGTAGGACTGGCTAGAATCTGGTCACACACAAAATTATGGTCAGTAGGATGTCCAGCAAGTGTAAGAACTAGAAACAATGTTTGCCTTTGCTCTTGTTGCTTTTCCACGTTTGTAGTGATAGGCATCAACGTTTCAAATTCCTCCATGACGGCCTGTACTTGTCCCAAGTAAGTAGACATATCGGGTTCTTGCTTCCTTAAGTTGGTCATCCGAGATATCACATCATAGAATCAAGATATGTCGTTAGTGTATAAAGCACGTGCCTTTTCCCAAACTAAATAACATGTCTGGAATGGGAGAAACAAGGGCATCAACTTTGAATCAATAGAGCGCCATAGGAGACTCTACATAATTGGGCATCCACTTTCTCCCATTGTGCTTTGGCTTTTGCACCTTCGTCATTAGACTCTGTCTTAGGATCTACCACGCAAGCATTGTTTGTTAAGTGATCTTGAACACCTTGACCCTTGCACCACAACTCAACTGAAGATGCCCAAGCGAAATAGTTTGAACTTCCCATTAATCGTTCTGAAGTGATTATAGGCTATGTTGCTCGGACTCTTCAAAAATGTCAACGGGTGTGTGTCAGATTCGCCAAAAGTAGAGTATTTTTGAAGAATCCGAGACGGGTGCGGCATCAAAAGTGAAGAGTCCGCGCAACTAAGATTATAGGGCTTGAACTTCCAATCCCCATATTTTTGGAGCCAAAAACATCACACCCGAAAGGCTTTTTTTTTCTTTTCTAAATTTGACTTGAAAATAGTAAGAGACTTGCTGGAAACTGCCAGAATCTGCCTACAGTGGTCTGAAAATTCTGATTTCGCTGGGAACTTGCCTGAAAATCGTCGGAATTTTCATCAAAACCCTAATTCCGGTGATCGAATCTAGAGAAAACAAGATGGATTTTGATCGGAAATACTGGACGACCCCATCAGAAGAAAACAACTCGAAAAAATGACCAGAGCAGCCTTCATGCGCCAGCGCATGACCCAAATCTCGGCAGAAAAATTCCACCTTCGAACGGTGTATGAGGGGTTGTTTTCTGGTGGATCTGGCTGGGGTTTGGTTGCCTGAGCTCCCGAGCCTCGTGATGGTGTTGGCTTTTACACAACACCTTCAGAATGAAAGATGACACAAATCAGCCCTAACCGTCCGGAATTTGACACGGTGACTTAAGTTTCTCACCAATGCTCTGATACCATGTGAGAAATATAGAAGAAAAATATTATTGAATTGTATCTACATTATTACATCAAGACCCTATTTATAGACACTACATTAGACTCCTTTTCCAACTAGGATTCCTATTCTGACACCAAAAATTTCACTGGACCTGTCTGGCTCTGTCGCAAAAACTTTACAATTGAGCTATAAAATCCACTAAGCTATCTACCTCCCCCACCAAATCCTGTTTACACCAAAAATACAGCAAGCTCAAACTATTCATCTTGATTTTTTGAGTGTTGTTAAGTTTCCCATCATGTGATCTTTCATTCCTTTCCTTCCACAATGTCCACCAATGCAGGCTGGGATGCACTTCCACCAGTCTTCTTTGGATCTTCTTTTTCTGCCCACTCCTTCCCACTGTCTCAGCAAATCTAAAGTAGTCTTGGGCATTACCCAGTTAACTCCAAGTATACATAAGAACATGTCCCACAGATTTACAGCTGTTCTGCAGTGTAAGAAAAGTGTAAGAAAAGGTGACTGTTAACTTCTGCCTCTTCCCCACACATGTAACACCTTGAGCAAATTTGTATACCTCTTCTTTGTAACACTTCATGGGTTAGACATGCTTTCCTGATTGCCAACCAAGTGAAACCTGAAACCTTGTGAGGGATCTTGATTTTCCAAATTAGTTTCCAAGGCCATTCCATTTCCATAGTCTGATTAGAATTTAAACTCAAGTAACTAGACTTCATAGTGAAAATCCCTTTCTTTTGCATCTTCCAGATTGGAGTGTCAGGACCTTCAGTGACACCTGGAAATGCATTTAGTGTCTGTAGTAATTCTGCTACTCTGACAATCTCCCAGTCATTTAAAGCCCTCCTAAAGATCAAATCCCAACCTTGAGGGCTCCACACCTGTGCCACAGTGTCCATCTGTTGTAGACTCAATATATAAAGATCTGGGAACATGATCTTCAAATTCTCTTCTCCTAACCAGAGTTCATTCTAGAAACTGGTTTTTCACCCCCATTCCCAATCCTAAGGATAGATTGGGGATAAAGATGGCCACAGTCTTCTGATTGTCTTCCAAACAGAGCATCCAAAAGTACCATTTGCTTTTTCAGTGATCCAATTGTTTTGGAGACCATATTTATGTGATATGAACCTCCTCCACAAAGCCAGATCTTCACTACAGAACCTCCATAGCCATTTCTTTAACAAGCTGACATTCTGCGTACTCAACTTTTTTATACCCAAACCACCCTAAATTTTGTTTAGTGTCACTACATCCCATTTAACAAGATTATACCCAAGCTTCTCTTTATTTCCCTGCCACAGGAAGATTCTTCTTGTTATGTTGATTTTCTTCTCTATACTTCTTGGTATTGGGAATAAGCTCATCATATAAGTAGGGAGTGCATCCATCACTGATTTGATAAGAGTTATTCTGCCTCCCAAGGATAGATACTGGCTTTTCCATCTTGACAGCTTCCTCTCACATCTTTCTAGTACTTCATTCCAGACTTCCACCTCTTTGTTCTTTGCACCAAGGGGCATCCAAGGTATTTTGTTGGGAGGGAGGCTACCTGACATCCTAAGTTCTCAGCAAGCACCTGCATATTTGCCACCTGGTTAACTGGGTATAAACAACTTTTATGCCAATTGACATGCAGTCCTGATATTCCTTCAAAGATGGTTAAGATGGCCCTCAAGTGTCTTATTTGGTTAACTTCAGCTCCACAGAAAACCAATGAGTCATCTGCATATAACAGGTGTGAGATCTCCATAACCTCTCCCCTATTTGCATTTGCACAAAAACCTTGCAGCCACCCATTCTCACTTGCTTTCTAGATCATGGAGTTGAGGCCCTCCATAGCTAAGATAAATAGGAATGGTGACATAGGATCACCTTGTCTCAAACCTCTTTGTGACTGAAAAAACCCTTCGGGATTGCCATTAATGATAAGGGAGAACTTCACAGTAGATATACAAGTCTCAATCCAGTTGATCCATTTATTTCCAAAGCCCATATCTCTCAAAATCTTCAGGAGGAAGGACCAATTTGCATGGTCATAAGCCTTCTCAATGTCCAGTTTGCATAAGACTCCAAGTAGATTTTGCTTCACCCTACAGTCCACTAATTCATTTGCTAGCATTGATGCATCCATTATCTGCCTACCTTTCAGAAAAGCCATTTGGTGCTCATCCACCAATACCCCAATGACCTTCTTCATTCTTTCTGTGAGAAGCTTGGCTATGATTTTGTATACTCAACCAATCAGACTTATTGGTCTGAAGTCTTTCAACTCTTTTGCTCCATGCTTTTTAGGAATTAAGGCTACAAAAGTGGCATTGAATGATTTCTCAAAAGTTTCCTTCTGGTGAAAGTTATGAATTGTCTGCATCAAGTCCTCCTTCAAAGTCTCCCAGCAGACTTTGAAGAAACTCATGGGGAATCCATCAGGCCAAGGTGCCTTGTCACCATCACAGTGTTTGATTATATTTAGCACTTCATCTTCCCTGAAAGGTCTTTGTAACCACTCTTGTTCCTCTTGGGATAATCTAGGACAATTCACATACTCAAAAGAAGGCCTCCATAGCTCTGTTTCAGTATAGAGTTTTTTATAGAACTCAATCATATTCAACTTAATGTCTTCTGGCTCTTTGACCTCCTCTTCGCTGATTATTGTCTATATTATTATATCTCTTATGAGCAATAGCCATCCTTTGGAAAAACCTAGTATTGTTGTCTCCTTGATTCAACCATAGAATCGTAGATTTTTGTCTCCACCTAGACTCCTTAATTTTTGCCAGTTCTTCCAATTCTACCAAGATTGTAGTCCTCACCATCAGCTCATCCTCTGTCAGAAGTCTTGAATCTTGTGCCAGATCAATGTCAGCTAATTCAGATAACAACTTGTTCTTCTTGGTGCCTAGATCCCCACCTACTTGCTTACTCCATTCTTTGAGTTTCTGTTTTAGCAACTTCAGTTTCATATTGAGCTTGTAGTCAGGGCAACCTTCAACTACAAACTCACTCCACCAACTGTCAACTAGCCCCTTGAAACCATCCACTTTGAGCCACCAATTCTCGAACTTGAAGTAGGACTTATTCTGCCACCAGTCCCCACATTGTAGCATAATAGGGCTATGATCAGATGTCACTCTAGGCATTATCGTCTGCCTTATATTTTTGAAGGTTTCTTCCCATTCCCTTGAATATACGAATCTGTCTAACCTGGCTGCACTGTGGTGGTTTGCCCCTCTGAACCATGTAAAATTCCCACCTTTTAATTGAGGGTCGTGTAATTCCCATCTCCTCAATCCAGTTGGAAAATCTTTCATCACATTTGTGATCCTACTGCATCCTCTCTTTCTGCCATGACTGCCATGACTCTAACTGTGTTAAAAGTCTCCACATGTGACCCATGGACCATCACAAATAGTTCTAACTGCAGTTATTTCCTCCTAGCAAAGTAGCTTCTCATCCCTGGTATGGGGAGCATACACTCCAGTGAGGTACCAGGTATAAGGTTTTGAGTTGATACAAATTTATAGGTGATGGAGAATTGACCAGCTTCAACTAAAGTCCCTCTCCAACTTCTGTTGTCCCACATCATAAGGACACCCCCATAGCTACCCTCAGCTTCCAGGTAACCACATTTCATCCATCGGCATGACCATAATTGCTTAGCCATTGCTTCAACTTCCTTGCTGATCTTTGTTTCTTGAAAGCAGTAGACATCCGCTTTCCATTTTTTGCATTAGACTCTTCACCATTATTCTCTTCTTTTGATCATTTAGCCCCCTTTACATTCCATGTCAATAGTTTGACTTTCATTTAAAAGTTAACTTAATTCCTCCCCCTGCTCCTGCTGCCTTCCACTTCTTCATTAAGGCTGGATTTTAAATTTTTCAGTTCATTTTTCCCAATTCTGCTCTTTGGAGTAGACACTGCCTTACCAGACCGCTTATTATCCAACATTGATTTCCTCTCATCGATCTTCATTAACAGGGCTATGGTTTCTTTTTCGAAGCCTTCGAAAGCTACCCCATAGGTATTGCTCAGCTCTAGGATATGAGAATTGACACAATTTGATGCTTCTGTCTCGATAATTTCTTGAGAACTTGACATCAAATTTGAATTAGAAGTGGGCCCAGGCCCTTTGTCCTTTACTGCCACCCCACGTGTTTTAAAGCTGGCAGCCCCATCAGTCCTTCTATTAGCCACTGGATAATTCTTCGAAAATTGTTGGATAATAGGGGGCGACTCACTTTCTTCTCCAACAACGTATCTCATCGGCAACTCTGTCCACAGTTGCATGGAGAAGGAAATTCCGGCATTGAGGATTGTCACCTCCTTCGGGATCCTCGAACCGTTGCCTTCAATCCTAATTCTTGCCCATTTAAGGTGATTTTTTAGTTGCGTCTCTTCCTCTGTTTTGACCCAACCCCCGCAAAAATCTCCGATGGATTTGAAGATTGTCTGCGACCATAGATGCAGTGGGAGGCCTACAATTCTAATCCAGGTCGAGCTTGACCCATTCTCTCTGTTTGATGCCACTATTGTTGGTGTCCACCAGTCCAAACGGACTTTTGTGTTACACCAGACCCAATCCCCTGCAATCACTTCTTCAGCCGTATCTCTTGTCGCAAACTCGAACAAGAATTTTCCACCCCCCATCTCGTAAGTATTCAAACCATGAGTTTGTCTCCAGTTCTTGTTGGTCCAACCCCTCACTTCCGACAGGGTAGGTACGGTCATATCCCTTCCTTCAAAGCTTCCAACTAAGCTTCTCTGTAGGACTTCATTATGGGTATTCGGGGCATCATTAATGCGAATGATTTCCTGATCCTTCTCCTTCATTAATGTTGCTCTAACATTAACTCCATCTCCTTTACTGTTTGACCATTTAAAGCTCCTAACCGCCTCTGCAAAAGAGACATTGCTATCCACTAGTCTCTATTTCATTCTGTTTTCCTCCACTCTATGTCTAGTGAGAAAACTCCCTATTTTATCTGCAAAGATGTCCCATCCTGAGTTAAAAGACAACTCAGGGATGATTATAACGGACCTCCTTCTACCTCTTATATTTATCAGGCTAAAGTATCTGCCGTGTTTGTTGAAATTCCTAGCACAGAAAATTTCCGAGAGGGATTCTGTTTTCTTCCACCTTCTGACGGAATTTCCTTTTTCCTTTGAAGCTTCCTGCAAGATCTGGGTGATCCATATCATAGACCTCTTGCTAAAGGAGGTTTTTGTGATGACCCTTCTGCTCCTTTCCGTTCACTAATTCTCTCGATGTCAAAAGACTTAAAACCTATCGCAAAATAAATACAGTCCTCCATAATAGAGGAAGGTTTAATAGAAAAAGGATGAAATTGAGGGTTTCCGGTGATCGGAAGGACCACCGAAAAGGGGATGATGAGGTGAATCTAAAACATATTTTGGGAACTGTGTCTGGGAGAAAAAATGACCATTAACCTCATGCTTTCCCCTACAATACTCAAAATCTTGACGACTCTCGGGGTGCTCTAAGTCGCCCAAAAAAATGTTCGTGTCCCCCCTCCCCTCTCTCTTCATTCAAGAGTTTTTTTTTTTGAGATAGTAACAAGTTGTAGTAAAATCAAAATCAAAAGGGGCCAGGAAGACCTAATTACAAGGACGCTAAATCGAAACTGCAGAAATTATTAACTAGCCAATAAAGAGACTCTAGGAATATTAGTGTCTCTGCGTCATATATGGACTTGTCTTTACACCAAAAATGCAAAGTTGAATACAATTAAGCTTTATATTCTGAATAGGGTTGCTTTTGTTTTGAAAACATCTTGAGTTCCTTTCCCCCCAGATAGTCCACCATATGCAACCTGGGATCACGCTCCAACATTTTTTTTGAGCTTTAGTTCCTCTTCTTCTGCTCCAACTAGGTAGTACATCTAGTGTATTTGTTGGCATTGCTCAACTCAAACCAATGCTAGCAAGAATATGTTTGACAGTTGAGTAGTCACCCTACAATACAAAAAGAGGTGACTATTTGTTTCAGCATCATAAGTGGCGGATAGAGCAAAGGTGTATTCTCTTTCTTTGCAGTCTGTCTCCTGTCAAACAAGCCTTTTTTACTGCCAACCAAACAAATCATGCCACCTTCTATGGTATGTTTGTCTTTCATAGCTGTCTCTAGGACCAGTTTACTTGAAGATTCTTGTTATGATTTTCAAGGGATATGCTGTCTTGACTGTGAAAACTCCTTCTGTCTCTCAATCACCATAGTCTACCTTTCTCTATTGAGCTTCCATTGAAGAAATTAAGTGTATTAAGGAAGGCACTATATCTGTCCATTTTGCAGTCACTGAAAAGTCCTCTGAAACTGTGGTCTCATCCTTGATTGTTCCATACCCTCCTTGATACTGGCCCTTTGCTGCAGATTCAGGATGTAAACATCAGGGTATAAGTTCCTAAGTAAGCCATTACCTAGCCAATTATCTCCCCAAAGAGAACTCCCATTCCCAACTTTCAATCTGATATTAATGCTGATATCATCCAATGATTTCTAATAGTCCTCCAAACACTGACCCTATAAACAGTGCTAACAACTTTGGTTTTCCTAGTATTCTTCTCCACATTTTTCTTTAATCACCCTCCTCTATAATGATTGATCTTCATTTGAGTATCTCCAGAGCCACTTAATGAGTGAACTTTGATTTTGCTTCCTAAGATTTTGAATCCCAATCCCCTTTTTGTTGTTTTCTTAGTGTTAAAGTTTTCCAGTTGACATGATGAACACCCTTTTTTTCCTTGTTGTGTTGCCACAGAAAGTTACTTTTCAACATATCCAGTCTTTTCTCAACCTGTGGAGTTATGGGAAAAATAGACATTGTGTAGGTCATACAAGCCCCCCCATCGCCATAAACTTCTCCCCCATCTCCTGTGTTTTGACAGTAGTCAAGCCACTGCACTTGATCCTTGATAGGTCATACAAGGTCCTCTTCTTCCTCTTCCTCTTAATCTCTAAATCCATTGCTATGAGCTTATGTTGAGTTGTAAGATACTCACTCAGGATGGGGGGATACTGATGGAGAAAAGTTAACAGTGAAGGCAGCCTACAAGATAGCGATGGACCTGAATGCTATCACTGACAACTGGCTTTGGAAGCTAATCTGGAAGGTCAAACTTCCACCCAAAGTTGTTTGCTTTAGCTGGACAGCGATGCATGAAGCCAGTTTACACAGGACAACCTTGCAAGGAGGAAGATTCGGATTGTGAATAGATGCCACATATGTTGTAGAGAAACAGAAACTCATAGCCATCTGTTTCTGCAGTGCCTGGCCGCAACAGACTTATGGCACATGTTCCTCACCCTTTTTGGCCTCAGATGGGTAATGCCTGATACTATCAGGGAGGTTTTTGAATGCTGGAGCCACTGGAAAGTTGACAGCACCGTCAAAGATTTGGAAGATGATACCAACTGTCATCTTATGGACTATCTGGAATGAAAGAAACAGAAGATGTCCTCTGGTCTCTCAACTAGCCAATCTATGCTCAAAGCTAAATGTATTTTGTATTTATATAGTTTTTTTTTCCCCCAATGGATTCCCCTATAAATTTTTTAGAGTTTGTTAGCTCTATGATAGTGTACTAGAGATAACATACTAGTGCTCACTCTTTTGTAACTTCTTGATGCCATGAATGGAATCAATTCCTTCATCTTAAAAAAAAGATACTGAATATATCCTTGCAGTCCTTACATAGACTTCTATCGCACTTTCTAAGGAGTAAGTAATTTATCTAAATCTTAGTCACGATACTACGAAAAGGTCACCTAGTGATCCTCCTCCTTCGGGGAACTCGAATTAGCTATCACCAATTCAAAAGCGTTAGCAAAGTCCAAAAGCGAAACTCCTCCTTCATTTCTATCCCAAATCAAAACTGCCACGGACATCAACATAACCCATTGAAGTATTCCTGATGTGGCCCTTGAAATCACCTCCTATGAATAGCTTCTCAGTGTGCGGGACCCCTCACTACCTCGTCCGAATCCTCCCAAAACTCCCTTTTATCCTCCTCACCCAAGCTTGCCTGTGGTGCATTTGCACTAATAACATTCAAGGTAAGTCCTCATAATGACCACTACAATTGAACAGAATCACAGCTTGTTTGCTTGGAGGCAGATATGGAGATCCAGGGCACCTTACAAAGTGGTATGTTTTTGTTGGACTGTCACATATGAAACAGTTCTTACACAACACTGCGAAAAGAATGAGGATGCTTATCATCTGCTTTTGCCTTGTAGCTTCACAACTCAAATCTGGAATATGTTTTTAAACACTACTTATGTTAGCTGGGTGATGCCTAGAAGGCTAGAACTATCAAACAATTTCTGCACTGTTGGACTGGTAAGGGTATTGGAAAGGAGAAAAGACGAGTCTGGGAGACCATTCCCTCCTGCATATGGTGGGTGATTTGGAAAAAAAGGAAACAAGGATCTTCTGAGATAAAACGTGGAAGTGTACATACATTGAAATAAACATCTTTTTTTTGGCTTTTTGGTATAACTAGAAGATGTTAAGTACAACAGATAGGATGTTCAGTTTCCTAAAGTGATGTAAAGGAATTGATTTGCGTGTATTTTTTCATACACTTTGTGCCTCTGTTTAAAAAATCTTACCCTTCTCAAAAAATATGAAATAATGCTAATAACACTTTTTTGAGTAGCTTTCCACGAGTAGCAGTTCATAAATCCTCTTTAATTCTATGAATTATGTGAACAATCAGTTGTCGATAGAACTGTTAAAATTTGCCTATGGATGGTTGGTGAAGCAAAATTATGTAATCAGTTTCTTTCTAACAAGCTCGTTGCTATGTCGGTTTTATATCTGCCAAAAGAACAGTTTTACTACAAGTTAAGTTCTCTGAATATACCACAGTTTTACTACAAGTTAAGTTCTCTGAATATACCACAGTTTTACTACAAGTTAAGTTCTCTGAATATACCACAGTTTTACTACAAGTTAAGTTCTCTGAATATACCACAGTTTTACTACAAGTTAAGTTCTCTGAATATACCACAGTTTTACTACAAGTTAAGTTCTCTGAATATACCACAGTTTTACTACAAGTTAAGTTCTCTGAATATACCACAGTTTTACTACAAGTTAAGTTCTCTGAATATACCACAGTTTTACTACAAGTTAAGTTCTCTGAATATACCACAGTTTTACTACAAGTTAAGTTCTCTGAATATACCACAGTTTTACTACAAGTTAAGTTCTCTGAATATACCACAGTTTTACTACAAGTTAAGTTCTCTGAATATACCACAGTTTTACTACAAGTTAAGTTCTCTGAATATACCACAGTTTTACTACAAGTTAAGTTCTCTGAATATACCACAGTTTGTCAAAGGAGGGGAAAAATCATTAGCATGCCACTAACATAATGCTAATCAAAACAATGGTGGAATCTAGTTCCATCTTGCATATGGTGGTCAATTTGGAAGGAAAGAAACAATATGTGCTTTAAGAATATTACTAACCCAATGCAGAAAGTTAAAGAAAACTGCATTAATACTCTATATTTTGGTGCAAAGAAGAGGGTATATATGAAGTAGATCAGTTAGTAGATTTCCTAGGCTCTTTGTAATCATGACTACTTTGCCTTTGAATTTTTATTTTTTTTGTTTGGTTGCCAGCATACCCTCATTGCTGATGAATACAACTTTACCATTCTCAAAAAAAAAAACATAATGCTAATCAAAACATCTCCTAGTTTCATTTTGTTGATGAGATTTTTCGCACTGATAAATGCTGTCTTTGGTTTAGCTGGAACTTTACTTTGGTGGCGAAGATGTCATGGATATGGTTGGCTTTAATAGTCCGAGGAATGAGATGGAAGCCTTGAATTCAATTCTTACAGCCATTGCTAAGTTGGATGGAGAACATTGTTCAACCACCATATTGGAAGAATTACGAATTGCAGCTGTCGACTTGATTTCTGAGTTGGGAAAGAAATGTAAAGAGGAGAGCAAAGTTGTTACTCGGTCTAGCTGTGAGCCAGAGAAATGTTTACAACAGTGGGGCGAAGACCAAGGTGTGAAGTCACAATTGGAGATATCTTGTAAGTTCTCATCTTACCATTAATCCAAAAGTCAAAATAACGTAGTTATTTTTGGCATGCATGATCGAAAATGCTATTGGGAAAAAGGGGAAACTTATATTTTTTCTGGGCTAAGCTTTGGAGCCTAATCTAGGACTATAGAATTGCATTTCAGTTTACCATTGTGTATATAACTTCCCTGGTTACATGGGAGTTTTGTATGATTGTCATTTAGTTGGTGTTACTAAATCACTTCTGTGAATTTCAATTCTTTTTCGTTTGAGTTGTACTTGTCTTTAGTGTCAGAAAACTACTTCAATTAAAATGGAATAACGTTGACTACTGTCTTATTTTCACTTATTTGAAAGTTTTTCAAGGCAACCTCCCTCTTCTTGTTGCCTTTCTTGCACCTACCTTGCAGACCCTCTTGCCCATACTCTCCTCGTCTTAACCTCTTGCCATCTACTTTCTACTTTCAAAACTTGTTGCAAGAACATTTTATGCCTATTAAACTTGCTCTTTTGTTTTTTTTATTATATAAAATCATGTCTTTCATTACATGTTTAGTGAAACAAATTAGCACATGTTTTCAAATAAATGCTTTGTGGTTGAGGTATGGGAGTAACAACTTGGAACACTTGATGTGGGCTCATCTGTGTCAATCTTGGTGGGCAGGATTACCATAGCAACCTGTGGTTGTGGGTTGGGAAGGCTGCAGGGTTTATAAGTCGAGGTGCAATAAAGCTGGCGTGGAGACCACCAACATTTTAATAAGGAAAAAACAAATTCTCCATTTTTCCTTCACTTCTTCACCTGCTCTTCCTACCATCGTCGCTATAATGTTCTCTGTGGATTGTTTGTTGTTCTGTTTGGTTGAGCTATGGCGAGATGGTGAAGGAATATGGTAGAGGATTGAGAGGTGGGATCGGGTCAATTACGGGCGTGGCGTAACCGGCCGATCGTTTAACCTGTTGATCAACTCTACGCTGAGCTTCTAGTGAAAAACTAAAGCACTACCTTACACAATGAAATCCCGTAGTTTTGCAATAACTTGGCTTTTTTCTTCTCAAATAATAAGTAATTTATGCTCGGCCTTTATAGACCTAAGTTGAATTAGATAGGTTTTACACTTTTATTAAAGAAAGAGGAAACATCGGCTGTTCTGGCTTCAGTTATTTGTGGTCTTGCAGTGGTTTAAGGTGAGTGTAACTTTGGACGAGTGTCATTCTTTTTGTACTCTCCGTGTAAAGAAATGGTGAATTCAACTGTGAAATCTGTTGTTTGCTGCTTGTTTAGGATCGAATGCCTGCTGTATGTTTGTTAAAAAGAGTGGGCCAGTGAAGAATTTTTAGTGAAGGTGTCAAAAGATGGATAATACTGGCGAGCTTTTTCCCCTGGTAACTTTGTGAATTTGTTTTAAATGTGTATGGACTATTATATTGAAGGTGATTTTTTGCTTGAATGGCGTTGGGTGGAAATGATGGCTGTGCTTGGTGGCGAGTATGGATGGTTTACATGGTGAATTAGACGTGGTATTTTTTGTTTCAGAGGATGGTTTGTTGCTGTTGCTGAAAAATGGGTGGAAAGGTGGTACAGGTCCTAGGTCCTGTGTGTGTCAATTTATCTTGAAGAGTACGGTTTTGTGGAATTTTGCAAGAAAAAAGGATTGGAACGAATGAAACTTCAAGGCGGAGTGAGGCAAACATGTTCTTCCAGCATGGTCCAAGGTGAAACGCTGGGGTACTAGCTACGGCTAAGTTGCTCGGACTCTTCACTTTTGGTGCCGCACCCATGTCGACACGACATGGGTGTGGGTGTGGGATCCATGTCCGATTTGGTCAACGGATTTTGGGTTCTTTGACCAAAATCGATGGGGAAAGTCTGGACAATTTTAATGGTTTCTATAACCAATACAAAAGCTAAGGTGAAATTGAAGGAAATGGAATATCTTTTATATAGAAATTTCTGTCACTCTTCTTCTTTTAATCTCCTTCTAGGATTCTCCTCAAGTTTTCCACATAATATCTCATTATCTAGGTTTTATAACTCTATTTTTTAGATATTTTAATTATTTTTAGGCGAATACCCCTACCCGTATCCATACATGGATCCATATCCCAGTATCTTAAAAATTAGATCATGAAGGATCCGACCTCTAGATCCGCCCCCGTAACGGACACCCGCACCCGAGTCCGAGCAACTTAGAATGGAATTTCAAGTTAAGGTGTGTAAAGGGAAGCCAACCTGTTAAGGTGTGTGAGTGCCAATGGGAAAAAATGCACGTCAAGGGGGGAAGTATGTATTAAGTCTGTGCTTCTATAATGCTTTATGATGCGGTCTTACCTTTGGTGTTTATCTTTAGGGAATTTTTATGGTGAGATTCCTGGAATAATACTCATCATCTTCCTCTCGAAGTTGCAGTTTCTTTTCCAATGCCAATGACATAGTGAATTTCTTTTCTTATTCTCTTTTGTTGATTGCCCAAGTTCTCACCATCCTTCAGCTATAGCACAACAACTTTACCATCACACTTTTCCCATTGTTTCAGCCGTATGCAGCCTTATAAACTGGTACCGTTTCAGCAATTTAGCATCCTAGTCTTACTAGATAGTTGGACAATTAGCTCCAGTGCAGGAGAAAATTTTCACTGGTTAATCTGACACTTTCTATGTTCATTTCCGGACATTATTTCACTTACAAACTGTATTAGTAAGCTCCTTCAATGGCTAACTTACTGATTGAATAAGGTAGAAATACTATTTTCATTTCCTTGCACATTTGTGTATCTTGTGATGCAGACTTTGAAGGAGCTGGAAGGGGAGCCGTTGCAAGACAAGATATGAGAATTGGAGACATTGCCTTGGAGATCCCTTTATCCATTGTTATTTCAGATGATCTTGTACATGAATATGACATGGTATACTTTGTCAATGTTATGGGCATTTGTTGATTGAATCAGTTATGCTTTTTCTCCTTTTCTTTCTAAAACAATTCAACAATTAGATTTCACTGTTTCGGCTTTTGCATGCTTGACACTTATCAATTTTAAACTATAGCTGATTGAAGCGCCTTTAAATGAAGTCGTCATAATTTTGTAAAGTACAATGTCTAATTTTCAGGAATAGAGCATAACCTAAAATGAGATTGGATGGGAGAATTGACTTGCAAGTCCATTTGGAGTCAACACTTTAATTCTAGTAGTCTTGTAGGAACCTTGTCTCCACACACTGACTCTCAACTTGATACTTTGAAGGCACTTCTCCATTTGCTTTGAGTTCAAAATTTTGCCCTGTGGTACCAGTTAAGATGCTTTCTTCTGTGCAATAATGATTTATCTTTGAAGAAGATTTTGGGTAGTATTGGGAAATTTATACAGCACTAGAGACGAGAAGGGAGAAACTGAGAATAGTAGTGAGGAAATAAGAGAACCATCAGAGAAAGATAAGAGTACAAGAGATCAATGATAAAGTACTAAGTGTGTCAAAACAAAGAAGAGTGGGATATATCTATAGAGTAGAAAACCATGTACGCTTTGGAGACTGTTAGAACTTTGTCTTTAATGAAAAGATAAGGATAAAATTAAAGATTCTCTCACAACATGTATGGGCAGGAATACATCAGGAGCATGTGCTTGTGTGTGGGAGGGGGAGGGGGGGGGGACCAGCTACCCACTGAATTAGTCGAGATCTGTGTGAGGTGGTGAACACATCACCACTTCTAAAAACGGGCTAAATTAAAAATTATGATAAATCAAACTAAGATGGTGATTTTAATAATAATGAGGATAAAAATATAATGTACAATGATTTGAACATAATACAAAATCTAAAAGGTAAAGATGAAAAAATAAAATATTCTTAAATCTGACGAGATTTCAAAATTTTACCTTCTTCATTTCCTACTATATATTCTCCCAAATCACTTAAAGCTGCATCATTGTCTTCTGGTGGAAGAGAACTCGACTACTATGGGTACCTAAACAAGCCACTAGTTGAGAAACTATGATTGCATTGATCAACATACTAGAATCTGAGGAGGTGTAGGCTTTAAGATACGTGCAGAGCTACTAGAGAATGATACTCAAAACTAATGGCCATATAATTTGGTGAATCCATCAAATATGTATTTTATCCCAAGCTCATTGAGATGGATGGAATAAGGATCAACAGTAGGGGCAGTAGCTTTTATAAAGGAATTTCTTGGTCGACATCTGTTCAAGATAAGTTCAAATCATGATATCAGATTTTCATACCACTCAGCAATCAACTCGAATCCAACTAGCTTTACTTTAGCAAAAAAGGATATTGAGCTCGTCATACCAATCAAAGTGATCTTCTAAGATATCTATCCAATCAAGTAACAGAACAATATATCAAGTTTCCCCCTCAAAGCTAGGCACTTTCAAGGAACAGAACTATGTGGTCAAGTTTCCCCCTCAAAACTAGGCACTTCCGCCTTGGCTTTTTTGTAGAAAGTCATTCTGGATATTATAGGCAGGAGAAGAAGAGAGTAAGGATTTTAGGAATATTTGGCTCAGTTACTCTTCATGCTCTTTGGAATTGTACAGTGTTTTCAAATGGTATTAATAAGACGATCTATATTTACATCCAGGAATATTGTTAAATATTTCAAAATAAAGATATATTTGTTGCAAGTACAGGATTTTACATGCTTTAACATCTTAATTACAGGGATATACAAAGATTCTTAACATGTACAAATATTACCAAAAAAAGTCCATTGCTAGAATGTTGTAGATATTCTAGGATATCCCTAGAATATCTTAATGATTCGAACAATACTAAAGCTCAAATTCTAATTAATTACAGACTAATGCACTTTTTATGACTCCTCAGAAATAGGAATACACATAACCCTCTATAAATAAGGGCAATCCTCTAAAGTTAAAGAACCCTCTTCTACAACATTTAAGAAGAGGACACAATATAGAGGCTTAATCTCTCAATTATCCTTTCAATTGTATTGCAATTTGAAATTTGGAGAGAGTATAAAGGTCATATGAGACACTGCTACAAGTGGGAACCTAACCCACCTATTATTCCACTTGGTATCAGGTTTATATTAGTTTATAGGGTGGTCCACAAAATTTTTCCTTCTTTCCCTAAAAAAAAGGACCCTTTTGCTATGCTGTTGATAAAAAAACCCAAAGGAACCACTAAACACAAAGAGAGAAAAATATACCACTATATTAGTGTATACATTATCTCCTTTGGTATATTTTAGATATTGTCTTAGGGTTTGACACACTGGTCAAGAAAAACATTCAATAGCATTAATTATAGGTGTTGCCCATATTACACATTTATCTCTCTTAACAATGAGTAATAACTGTTGATAGATGTTTTACAAAATTGTATAAACCATTGATAGGAGCAAGGGTAGATTTGAAAATAAATAAATTAATGCCTTCTTGGTTTCCTAAGACTTAATTTGGACCAGATATTATGTGCACCAACTGAGGGCGAATTTTAGTATCTTGTAAATGGCTGTGTAGATAGATACACCCTTCAATAATATTTTTCTTGTTTATTTCTCATATGATATCAAAGCCATCACAAAATATCATCACCTTGCATTTTCTTTGGTGACTAAAGATTATTCCGGCACTGTCAGACGACCCGATTCTGGTTTCAATAGGTGTTGTGCAAAATCGAATTACACTATCAGGGCCAGCATCTCACCGCGACCAAATCCAAAGTACGTCATCCGGTATAAACCTTCCACGCTTCCCCACATGCCGGGGTGATTGTAAAAAGGTTCCATAGATCTAGTCTGGCGGGATTTTTTTTTCCCTCGTGGTCACCTACTGTTTCCGACCATAATCCACAAATTTGTTTATGGAAATAGTCGTCCGAACAGTGTTTTTTTCGCCGGAACAAAGACTTTGAGCTTCCTTTTATTTTTTTGGTTGATATTGTTCCAATTTGTTCCTCTTCAATTGAGGCTGCCTAGCTCTTTTGAGCACATGCTACGGGTTTGCAATAGATTCCGATTGCTAGACTTGGGTTTGGCACAATCAAATCTATTTTTGTGGTAAACTTTGTGTTTTCCAGCAATGTTTCAAATCTCTCTTTGCATTATTTGCTGAGAACTCCCTTCAATCCAACCATGTCTCTCGGAGTTGATGCATTGAATTCCAAAAAAACACGGGAGTTGGAATCAAGTCCTATGGTTACTTCAAAACCCTTGGGAGACCAGAAAATCGAGCACCATGGTCGATGAAGAATAAACAAGGAGGAGATCATTTTAGAAGGTCTCGACCTAAGTGTAGTTGTTGTAATAGGTTTTAGACACACTTGTGAAGTATGTTATTTTCTTCATGGTCCACCACTCAAGAATGCTAATGTTGCTAAAACTAAACTACATGTAACCAACGAGTTTATTCATCTAAAGAAGAATATAATGAGTTCCTTCAATATGGAGCAAGTAAGAATGCATCTCCACAAGTAGCCTCCATCTCACAGTCTAACACCCTTGGTTTGTGGGTTGTGGACTGGGACGCTTCTGATCATTGTTTTTGGTGATAAATCACTTTTGTCAAATATTGATTATTCAGTCTCTTTCCGCTGTTACTTTAGAGTTTAGCCAATGAGGTCTAAGCAAAATGTCCCTAGTTGTCTTTTAATCTTGCATCAGGCCAGTCATTTGACTCGTGCCCTAAATTGTACCATAATATTTTTTGATGATTCTTTTGTTAAACAGGACTGCATTTTGGGACAGATGATTGGCATAGAATATGAATCAACTACCTTACCACTCCCGATTCCTCCAAAGCTTGTCTTGCTATAGATCCTCCCAATTTAATTCAGAAATGAGTAGGACATTCAAGTTTGTTCAAGCTTACAGAAGATGGAACCTAGTTTGTCTAATCTGTCCATGTAGATTGTGAGTCGTGTACAACTTGGGAAACAGACTGGCACTAACTTTCCACATAGTTCTGAGAGTCGTGGAGAGTTAATTTTTTTCTTAGTCCACTATGATATTTGGGGTCCTAGTAGAGTCAGGTCAACCTTAGAATATTTTTATTATGTTAGTTTCATTGATGATTATTCAAGATGTACTTGGAATTTATTAATAAAAGATTGTTCTGAGCTGTTTCTTTATTTAAGAGTACTTGTGCTATACAAAATCAATTTGGTGTCTCTATGCTTGCCTTTCATAGTGATAATGCCTTTCACCAAGGAATTATTCATCAAACATCTTGCCCGTAATCCCCTCAATAAATGGGATACTAGAGAGGAAGAACAGGTAACTCATTGAGACTTCACACTCTTCTAATTCAATCTTATTTTCTGCTGCGTTTTGGGGCGACGCAGTTCTCACATCTTGCTATTATTAATTGGATCCCCTCATCTTCAACTCCGCCGGATAACTGAACTGTCCCTCTTAGACTAGGGTTTTGGTGGATGGATTGTAACAAAAAATGGATGGACTAGCTCGGATGAAGAGGCGAGCGCTACAGAATAAGGAACCTCACCGGAAAGTCTTTAGAATTACTTGCATACGCAGGCCCGTGGACAAATCTAACCAAAAAAGTTGGGGTTTTTCCTGCCGCATGACAACTTCGATAGGGTTGCCCATTTATGGGTTTTCTCACCAAGATGTGCCGAGTCCAACTCATATGTTGGTTGATGCTCAACACCCACAACATCCACAAAATTGAAGTAGGACGAGACAATTGCTGGAAAGAAAGAATATTTGCATAATGACTATTTATATTCTTCTTGATATCACTGTAAATGCACAATAACTAGTAACTCACGAAAGCTCAGTTACCATGTGAGAGATGAAACAAGGAAGAATATATTGAGAGACAACGCTTCTTGATTATTCCCTCAAGCGATTGAGGTTTAAATAGCAAAGTGTACATGTCCTAAGAAAGTAAAATATAATCAATCACATAATTACAGGATACTACAATATTTACAAGATTCTTAGTAAGTGCCAAGACTGATGTAACATTAGAAGGGAGAGGGAAAAGGGAGAAGAATAGAAAGAGAACAGCAAAAATAAGAGGAAGAAGTAGAACAACTAATAAAAAAATATTCATCAAATGTGTCAAAGAAAAGTACGAAGGGTCCTGTTTATAGAGTAGGGAACCCTGAGCATATTAGACTTATGAAATAACTTTATGTCCATCTTTAATTGGGAGAAATGATATATATGAAATCCAATCTGAAAAATCCAAACCTAATTTTTAATATCTACAATAGTTCAACTTATTTTATGAAACCTCTCAACTGCAAATTCTCATGCTTTATCGGCATGAAAAGCTGAGAAGAGTGTATAGGTATTTACACCCTACCACTGACAGAGTAGCTAACAAACTTTTCATTATGTGACAGTATTCCATTTTGGAAAAGGTCGAGGGCATGTCAGCAGAAACAATGGTACTGTTGTGGAGCATGAAGGAGAAGCACAACCCTGATTCCAAATTTAAATTGTACTTTGATACGCTGCCAGAGGTATTTAATACAGGTTTGTCTCTTGCAACAATGTTTTCACTCGAATTAAATAAAGTATTGTCGGTTTGTAATTCCATCTAATATGGAGTTGGGCCTTCCTCTATACTTGTCCCTATCTTGTGAGCACTAAGTAGTTATCGACCTTAGCCTGTTGATCCATAAGTGGACAATTTACATGTGTGCATATGTTTATGTTTTATGTATGTGGGTGTCTCAGGTGCGCAGTTGGTTTGAGAATGGCATGCGACCTTCTGATTGTATAAATTACCAACCTTCTTTTGTTATATAAAGTAAACTTGTTGCTCCTTCCCCCGTATATTTTTACCCACCCGATAGAAAGAAAGAAAATTGTTCACGAGTTTGACATACAACAATATGGTCTGTATATTGTTAAAAGAATGCATGTGGACACTCTTCTTTATAATGTACATGGCATAACATATCCTTAGGGATTGATAAACTCTCTTTTTTGGTTATTTCGTTAATTAGCATAACATGAATGTATATGTACCTATCACATTGTTGAATAGATGACAAGGAAATTACTCTGCATTTTTGTTAAGTTATATGGTATTAGAGCCTCTAGGGCTCAAAGTTTTGCTCAATAATTTCAAAATCTGCTTTTTTAGAAAAAAGTGTGGTTATTTAGGTCACCCTATGGATCTGAATGTTTAACTCCTTCCAGGACAGGGGGAGCCACTTAGTAATCCTGAAAGGTGTAAACGGCTCGTTGGAAAGTTGAATTATCTCAGACCTGACATCTCTTTTCCTGTGAGTGTTGTAAGTCAATTTATGACTTCCCCTTGTGATAGTCATTGGGATGCAGTTGTTCGTATCCTACGATATATAAAGTCAGCTCCCGGTAAAGGACTACTCTATCAGGATCAAGGCCATGAGCATATCATTGGATATACAGACGTTGATTGGGCAGGATCACCCTCTGATAGACGTTCGACATCCGGATATTGTGTTTTAGTAGGAGGTAATTTGATGTCGTGGAAGAGTAAAAACAGAGTGTGGTTGCTCGATCTAGTGCAGAATCAGAATGTCGAGTAATGGCGGCAGCAACTTGTGAACTAGTTTGGATCAAACAGTTGCTGGGAAAACTAAAATTTGGTGAAATTGATCAGATGGAACTTGTACAAGCGGCTCTTCATATCGCATCAAATCCAGTGTTTCATGAAAGGACTAAGCACATTGAGATTGATTGTCACTCTGTCAGTGAAAAGATACTCTCAGGAGATATTGTTATGAAATTTGTGAAGTCAAATGATCAGCTTGCAGATATCTTCACCAAATCCCTCACAGGTCCTCGTATTAATTACATTTGTAACAAGCTAGGTACATATGATTTGTATGCACTAGCTTGAGGGGGAGTGTTAGAATAGAATAAGTATATACATTCCTACTTAGAATAGGAGTAGGAATAGGAATAAGAATAGGAAAAGGATTCCAATGTAGTGTCTATAAATAGAGTCTCAATGTAACAATTTAGATACACAATTCAATAATATTTTTCCCATATATTTCTCACAGGTATGATGGTCAAGTTGCCCTTCTATCGCCTCAATCCGATTTATCATTAAAGAGCTAAATGTATTGAGGTTAAATGTGATTATATTCATGAGAAGATTTAGAAAAACTTGATATTCATTGCTGCATGAAGACGAGAGCAACTAGCTGATTTATTCACAAATGCTTTGAATGGAGGTTAAGTTGGTTATCTTTGGAACAATTAGGCATGATCAATGTCTATGCTCCAACTTGAGGGGGGGTATTATAGAATGCATGTGGACACTCTTTTGTATAATGTACATAGCATAGCTCATCTTTAGGGATGGATAGAATTTCTCTTTTGATTATTTCCTTAATAGCATAGCAGTAATGTTTATGTACCTACCACATTGTGGAATACATGACAAGGAAATTACTCCACATTCTTGTGTACTTACATAGATCATTGTACTTATTTGAAGCCATATTCAGTTTATTGTACTTGCTCCTCTATTACTATTTCTTCAGGTTTCTATCATGGTTCAGCTTTATGCCTTGTATGACATCCTTTTGGTTGTTTTATACTATACAGGTTTGAGTTTTGGAATGGAGGCTATAATGGCTTTAGATGGAACCTTGCTGCTAGAAGAGATTGTCCAAGCAAAAGAGGTTCCAGTCTTTGATCCAATTTGATTTAGGCTAGTATGTTCATAGAACAGGGAAATTCTCCAAAACTGCATAAACTTGTTCGGTAGAAAAAAAAGAGGCATGTTTTCTTGTTGCTAATATGACTGATAACATGTTAACAAGGTTGTTCAACCAAGCCAGTCTCAATACAAAGGTCTTTTTTCATTCAAGATGGAGTCATATTTTGATGGTTAATGATTATTAATTGGTACATGTCTACAAGCAGTATGGTGGCAAAAAGAATAATTACATTTGAGATTCTTCATTTTGTTTCAGAACTGTTATTCCTTCGTATATCACTCGATCAACTAAATTTTATATCATATTCCTTCAGTTGGTAATGGTGTAGTAAGTTGTTCATTTGTCTATATTTGGTTTGCCATCAGTGTTTCCTTTTAATTTCCCGTACTTCTTTCAAATGTCATTAGAATATGTGACAGGCTGGGCCGCTGGGGCAATGCAAGTTGGCTTGTTTACACTTTTTAATGCTTTATTTCTGAACTCGTCTCTCATTTACTATTTGTCCCATTTCCCAGCATGACTTGAATAATATTCCTGCAGCACTTGCGTGCACAATATGATGAATTATTTCCATCCCTATGCAATGATCACCCAGATGTATTTCCTCCGGAGCAGTACAGATGGGAGCAGTTCTTATGGGCTTGTGAACTTTGGTACTCCAATAGCATGAAAATTATGTTTACTGATGGAAAACTGAGAACGTGCTTAATTCCAATTGCAGGTTTTCTTAATCATTCTGTAAGTTTATTCTTCCCTATAGTATATTTTCTTTCCCTTCATCTGCTTTATATTGTTGGTAACAGGGAACTGTAATATTGTGAAATTATTTGATGTGCCTGGAGCTGGAGTTTTACTTGCTGACTTGAGCTCTTGTAACATGCCATCTGTGTCTCCAAAGTTTAAATATCATAAATTGGAATATTTGTTGTGTTCTGAGTATTTTAGGTGGAGTATAGTACAGAAATTTTATATATCAGGTTCTTCACATACAAATTTTGACATCTTTCTGGTTATGCTCACTTCTCTTTTCTTCAGACTTGTCCACACATAATGCACTATGGGAAAGTTGATTCCACGACAAATTCTATAAAATTTCCTTTGTCAAGGTTGTGTAATGCAGGACAACAATGTTTTCTTGGCTACGGGAGCTTCTCTAGTTCTCATCTACTGACCTTCTATGGTTTTCTACCACAACAAGATAACTACTATGATGTGATTCCGCTAGGTAATTTCCTCTATGTCAAGATCTCTTTACACCTAAATACCATTCATGGGCACTCCTGTAATTATTATTTGAACAAGGGCATGTTTTCCTGGCAGATATTGATGTTGCAAGTAATGAAGATTGTGCAGACACAGACCCTACACCTGATTGGACCTCCCATATGGTCCGTGGAACCTGGTTCTCAAAGAATCACGGCATCTTCCATTATGGGTTACCACCGCCTCTACTGGATCGTATGCGTAGATCTCGGAATCCTTCCTTGCAGTCAATGACTCTTGTAATACCACATTAATTCTCTGTCACGGCTTTTCTTTACCCCATAACCCTTATACATATTGCATACTTTCTTAATTTTATCAACTTTTTTTCCACTTACCTAATTAGCTAATATGATTTACTTCACCTGAAATACATATATCAATCTTTACAGACACCAGAGAACTTGGAAATTGAACTCGAAATACTTAGGGACCTTTGTTCTATGTTCGAAGAAATGCGGGATGGGCTAGGAGATCCTGAATTGGATAACAGGTAACAGACAACACATCACTTTAGAGAGATGAATTGCATTGGCCTAACCAAAATGTACTTTAACATGTCAGGGAGACCACAAGTTGGGATGTAAAGCTTGCAGTGGATTTCAAAGATTTACAGAGGAGGATTTTCTCCTCCATTGTTGCTTCATGTCAGGCAGGATGTGAGTTGGTAAAATGTGAAATGCAAAGATACACATTGTAGTGTAGCGCTACCGGAAGGGAACAACAGTGCTGAAGCTCTTCTATTTTTTAGGATTGTTAAATTATTACTGCAAGTAATTTTATTAAGATAAACCTAGTCAACTAGTTAGCACTTTTAATTAGGAGTTGAATTCTATTTGAATTTTGAATAAGTTGTATTTTATAGACTTTCGGAGTGGTATTTTCAATATATCTTTTTGCTTATTTTTAGGTTTAGAAGTTAATACTTTTAGGTATTTTCAAATGGCACCATGTATTTTTCATGGTGAAAATTATCAATTACGAGTTGTAAGGATGGAAACATACTTAGAGGCTCTTGATCTTTGGAAAGATTTGAAAGAGGATTATGAAATTAATCCGCTGCCAAATAATTTCACCATAGCTCAAATTAAGAGTCACAAGGAAAAGAAAATTACGAAGTCTAAGGTGAAGGAAATTTTGTTTGCTGTTGTTTCAATAACTATTTTCATAAGAATTATGTCTCTCACATCACCAAAAGAAATTTGGGATTATCTAAAGAAAGAATATGTTGGAGATGAAAGAACTTGGGAAACACAAGTATTGAATTTAATAAGGGAGTTCAAGTTGCAGAGAATGAAAGACTCTGAGAAAGTCAAAGAATATTCAAACAAATTGCTTTGAATAGTTCCCTCCAGCAAATAAGGTGGAGTGGGCAAGGCAGAGAAAACAAGAAAAAACAAGCTCAAACTTCAGCATTTCCATTACCTGTTCCAGTAAAGGAAGCATTTTCTGTGAATAAGAACTAGAACAGGGATTTGATCGGGAGCTAGGAGAGATTAGAAAGGTTTAAATAAGAGGGCCTAGCGTCTTTTGCTCTCTCTTATAACAAGTTAAGGTTACTAGGCATTGAATTTAAAGATTCAAGATTGTTGAAAAATATTCTTGTTACAATACCAAAGATATGAAGTATGTATAACTTGATGGAATTGTTAAATTCTTTTCAGGCACAAAAACAAAGAAGACTTACGAGGTAAGTTGGTATGGTTGAAGGAGCCTTAGCAGCCAACCATAAAGCTCAAAATAGGGGTAAAAATTTCAAATATTACCCACCTCGTGAGTGTTGTGGAAAAATGGGTCATCCACCATACAAATGTTGGAAAAGGCCAAACATGTAGTGTAGCAAGTGCAATCAACTTGGTCATGAAACAATGATTTGAAAAAATAAATTTGAGAACCATGAAGTAGATGTACGTGTGGTTAATAAAGAAGAAGACCATCTTTTTGTTGCAACATGTAACTCAAGTAAGGTTTTGACAAATTTTTGGCTGATTGATAGTGATTGGACTAACCACATGACTTATGACAAGAGTTTGTTTAAAGAAATAAAGCTTATTAAAATATCCAAAGTTA
This sequence comes from Solanum tuberosum, assembly GCF_000226075.1. Lineage (NCBI taxonomy): Eukaryota > Viridiplantae > Streptophyta > Magnoliopsida > Solanales > Solanaceae > Solanum > Solanum tuberosum. The sequence goes on from NW_006238945.1 coordinate 1,146,930, forward strand.
GGATTGTAAATGGTGATCAAATTTTTGTTGAAGGAAAAGAAACTATTGTCATCAAAACAAGTTCAAGTAATAAGGCCATTTCAGATGTTCTTTATGTACCTGATATTGATCAAAACTTGTTGAGTATTTGTTAGTTGGTAGAAAAGGGATACAAACTATCTTTTTGAGGACAAGCATTGCTTCACTATAGTTGGTGTTGGAAAAGAAGTTTAAAATTTTAATGTCACACCCCGAGCTTACACCCTGGACGTGGCCAACACTCAAGAATCATTACTGGTCCCTAATCGAACCGTTGGCCTGACTCAGTACTCACCGGAAGACTTACTCAATAGTGTATGAACTCAAAAGTAAAGGTTTCTCAAAAAGTCTCAAAGTAAATAACTCAGAATATTTATAAAAACATTCAACTAGCCAAAAGAGGCAACTCAAGTCTTGAACATTAACAATTGAAATGGAAAAGATTCCTCAAAACACTACTGTCTATGAAGCCTCTAATAACTATGATGGAAGTCGAGACAAGACCCATAACATTCTAACAAGACTGAAAGTAAATGTGGAACCCTCCAGAAGCAAGGAGGCTCACCAAAGTTGACTGGGACTGCAAGTGGTATCAACAGAGCGCCTGTTGATGACCTTGAATACCTGTATCTGCATTATAAAAAGATGCAGGCCAAATGACGTCAATACATTGCATGTACAAGCATGCAAGGGGAACTCTAAAGCATAGACATAAGCTTGAACTGATAAAAAGGAAGAACATACTCACCTCATCTCAACTCAACTCAACTCAATGATACTTAACTAAGAAATACTCAACTCAGTTCAATATAAAAGTAACAATAAAGATGCAGTATAAAGAAAGCTTTTCAAATAGTAGATAATAACTCAATGTATATAAAAATACAATAGCAAACTCTTTACTCTTATTTGAAAGATTCTCTAACCAACAACCATCACTATGAGCTATGTGATGATACAACGTCTCTCCCACGCTGCCAGAACTGTCCTATACCTTGCCAGAGTATAAGACATCCTCAACTAAGTAGATCCACTAAGCTATGCTTAAAAAGCAATAAGGAATCATCTAAAAAGTATGACCTTTTACCCGTGTTGGCATACATGGTTTATAAGGACTTTAAGTTGTCTGAACTAGTCCCCATATAAGTGCTCAATACTACTTCCAATAATATAACTCATGCGCATATGTTTAAAAACATTTTCTCATCCTCAAACTTTGATATTATTAATCAAAAGGTTCTCTTAAAAGAGATTATGCTCAAAAACTCCTCATGAACTCATTTGGAAATCAAAATTTCCTCTCATTTTTAAATGTAAAACATTTACACTCAGGAATACTTAGTTCCCTTATATTCATTTTGGAAACATGAACTCAACTCTCCTCATCCTCATGCTCAAGTACTCAAGTCTTAAAACAAGTTTTAATAGTTTGTAAAAGACTTCTCAAAGGACTCCCTCAAACTTTATTCTTAACTCTATCTTGAATTTGAAATGTGAATTCAAGAATTATGATTAGGATATATAGGATTTCTCAATAATTAGATGTAGTTTGGATAGTTATAATCATGAAGAGAGAAAAGATATGTTTTAAAAGAACTCAGACGGAACGAAAGACCGAAGAAATATGGGGGTAAGTGACATTGGCCCATCCCTGGCACAGGGCGCTAGCCCCTCAACTTCAGAGGGTCAATTCTGGCGCACTGCAGGCTCTCCACGCCAGCCCCTCTGTTGCATCTGGCACCCCTCCCACAGAACATTCTAACAAATTTTTCTTCTCATTTTTTGGTCCTAATTCACCTAGAACCAATTGATTTCTTCCAAACTTCCTTAGATTCATAAACCCAACATAAGTAAACAAAATTCTACTCAACTTTCCTCAAGAACAAGCCTCAAACTCATAACCCTCACCTCAAGAACTCATCAAACTCCAGTAATAAAGATTGAAGAACGAAACTTCAAGAAAACTCTTCAAGAACTCAATATACGAAATCTTATGAACGATTCCAATGGAAAACTCATGATTGGTGTGAGGCTGAATTAACCCATCACTATGAAAACTTACATACCTCGAAAGAATCAAGTTCTTGGCGAAAAATCCTCGAATTCGAACGAACGCTTGAACTTCTCCTTTTTCTCCTCTTGAACTTCCTGCTAAAAACCCCAAGAGCTTTATTTTTGGAATGGCTAAAACTGATCTCAATCAGTTTAGACTCCTAAAAGGGTGAACAAAACGTGTAGGCCTAGTGGGGTAAGGAAAAGACCAAAGTACCCCTCCTTAATTCGGATGAATTTCCTTATCTGTACATGCTGTACTAAAATGGGCATATCTCCCTCATCTAAACTCGAAATTTAGCAAACTCGGTGACGTTGGAAAGATGACTCAACGACCTTTGATTTGATATCTCATGGGTGACCTAACTCATAAAGACTAGCCTAACCAATATAAATGGAAACTGGTAACTCTGAACGCAGGAGCTCACCATAGTCTTTAAGTCACAAAAGTTGCTCCGCAAGAGCTTCAAGTCTCCGGCCAGAACTCGTATAGTCATATGCATGTTGTAGAAGTGTAGTATGAGTTCCAACAAGCGATACTCAGTAGACATTAACCAACTAAGCTCCAATGATAAAGCAAGTATAAATAGCAGGTAGTAAGGAAAGTACGAGATAAGTATCTAAGCAAGAGATATAATATGACGGAACATGCAATAAGAATGAAGGAATATGATACATAGAGTCAAAGAATGTACCTAGAAACGCAAGCCAACAACCTACTCATAGGCAAGCTATGATACAAGAGTCAACTACCCAAGGTCAGTAGGACTAACATCCACAAATCTAAACCACAAACTATCAACTATCAGATCAACAACAAAGGAATACGTAATATAGTCAAACAATAACCTAACTGGACCCCATAATCATGAACAGTACAAACAACAAATATAACCCAATGCCCCAAAAAAACAAGAGGGTGCATCAACAATTAATTATACATGTGATAGGTGATGCATATGAATGCAGAAAATGCAGTAGAACCATCAATAAGCAAGTATATACACCTACCCTCTACCCCGTTAAGGGAGGTAGGACCCATGCAACTCCCTATTCATGTACAATGGAACAAATAACTAGAGGGACCCATAGGAGACGTGGGAAGTCTATATACACTGCCTGGGCCTGAATCCATGTCTTACAATAATTTCTCTTTGTCGTGGTACTAGAGGTATAAGTAGCCAAAGCCAAGCAGGAAAGGGCGCCGACGCGCCGACTAGCCAAGTAAAAGCTGAGTGCATCCTAGATGCCTCTAATATTTCAAGTAGAAAAGGAGCACATCCTCGACGCCTCATAGATCTCAAAAATCATTTTTACAAAGTGATCCATGTGATATGACTCTTGTTAAAACCAGTTTAGAATAATAACTAAGTGAAAATAGTCTTTCTCTGTGAATGATAATGATGAACCCATACATGAACCGAGATCGTACCACAAAACACGTGAAAATGAACAACCTATGCAGTGCATGCCATCACCATCATTCAAAAAAGTTCTCACAATTAGATATACAATACCAAACCTACCACACTACCAAGGAGGAGCATACTAACCTGAAATCCAATTGGTCCTCGACCATGGCCTCGAGCCCAATAATATATTAATAGCTCAATAAATCAACACAAACCTACCGTTAATCAACAAGCAAAGGAGTCCAGAAGAGCTTTTGAATCAACAAGGGAAAGAAATAATTTAAGGAATTACGCCTTACCCCTTTCATAGTGATCCAGCCCACAACCGAGCATAACTAATGCCAACCTACAACTATGACGAGCCTTTAAGGTCTCAGGCACTAACATAAGATACACCACACGAAACAAGCCCTACCAGAAGCAACACACCACTACAAGGGTGATAAAGCATACTCTAAGGCTCAATACTAGCCTCAAACCATAAGTGTCAATCCTAACAAGGATAATCACGCTAAGTCATACTACAAGTAAGGCTACAAGCCTAAACTAATGATCTTGTCACACACAATAAGCCCAACACTTATATGGAAATCAAGAAAAAGTAGAATAAAAGAAGCATGTCTAATGCCCGACAAATATAGTCCTAAATTACATGTAATTTATTCTAAATATTATCTAATAAATACCAATCAAGAAAGTAGACCAAAACCTACCTCAAAGTCGATCACACATTCTTTGAATCCACCACACAAGAGTTATCTGCTTTCAAAACAACTCCGAACATTGTCATGCTGACAAATTATTGATCACAATATCAATACGGATGTTTAGACACTATAATCACAATAATTGGAGATGGATCGAAAATTGAATCAAAATGGGAATGTGGGACACACATTGGAAATCCCAAAATTGTCTCCTTCAGAAATTCATACATAGCTAAGGAACTTGTGCCCCGAAAACTGGCACAATCCAAGCTCGAAAATGGGCTAAAATAGCCCATGCAATAAAATCACCATAGAAGCTCCAAAATCAAGCTTAGATAACACCTTTGGGGGTGGAAATCACCTTGAAACAATGACTTTCAAGCTTCCCCGATCACTCCAAAACGTAGCCACGCCAAAACTTGAGTCAACACAACTGAAATCGCCTTAATCAGAGCTTCCTAGCTCAGGAAATTGAATTTAGAAAATGTAGACGAAAGCTGAAATTTGTCATTTAAATATTAGAAATCTAGTCGCTAAAATTTATTTCTGATCTCTAAAAGCCTGATATCCATCCTAAAAGTCCACACAAGCAAAATCAAGTTCTACTAATTTTCAAAGTCTCTGAACGGACTCTCATGATTTGTTTGGCCAAATATGACTCAAACAATTGAAGTCCAAATTTGGGAATAATGAGGGTGAAGGGACTTGGACCCTTTACCTTGAAAATTCAATTTGGATAAGATTGGAAATGAAATAAATTATATATCTAATTAACTATAAAGCTTCTTAAATTTAACCATTTGAAAATAATTGTTTTGAAGATAAAACATTAGCTATATCAATTAAATCGTGAATTAATCAATTTTAAAGAAAATAAAATCCATATTTAATTCGAACACTATTTTTTGGTTTCCAAGTATTTATTCAAAGGGAATTTTTTTTTATTATATATATATTTATAGAAAAATGTCAACATTGCCTTGAAAATGATTTTGAAAGTATTTTTGATTTTCAAAATAATTATTTCAAATTGAAGAAGAAACTTGAAAATTAATTAAATTGTGGAGGGGAAAAATTGGGTGTCAACAATATAAATTAATTAAAATATGAAAATGATTCACCTGTTGAGTTGAGTATAGGTGTCATCACGACTTAGAAAATTTTGTACCATGACAGACTAATCCTTTGTTGATCTATGTTTATCTTTCTTTTCTCTGGAATTGTAATCACAATTATTAGAAAAACAAAAGAAAGAAACTAAAGATTAAACCAAAAGGGTGGTTTCCTTTTTAAAAAATCCACATGTAGAATAGAAAGATAAAATTAAAATGTTTTTAATAATTAATTGATTCAAACTCGTTATGCTAGGATGCATCAACCCTTGACAAATATGCATGAGTAAATGTTTATTCACAAAATGAGAATAATTGTTTGAAATATAAACACATGTGCGAAGATAGAAAAAGAAAATAAATAATTCAACCAAAAAACTAAAAGGAAAGAATAAAAATAGTAAAATCCATTAAAAAGGAAAATAAAATAATAAGAACCAAATAAAATCCGAGATATGCGAGAAAGAAAATTAATTAAAGCCTCTAAATATTCTCTTCATTTTATATAAAACTCTTCATTTTCTTTTCCGGCTTTTCTCCATTCCCTTGAGAGTTTCTTACTTCATCATTTTTTTTCTTTTTTTCTTTTTTATCTTTATTTTTTTGTCCTTCTGAAACTCAAAGGGGAATGCTTCTCTCTTCCTTTGGTGATCTCAAGATTCAAGTGAGTATTACTCTATTTCATCTCTTAATTCTTGATGTCATATATTTTATTGCACATATATTTTTTCAGATTTACATTTATGATGATGTAACATGCATGTTTGATTTTTAGTCATTTAATTATTTAAGAAAGTTATTTTAAATGAGGCTACTTATGAATTATGTAGATGAAGAATAGAAATACATAAGCTCTTCTATGTATTTATTATTCTAAAGAATGTGTGGTTTGACAGTTTCAATTGTTGTTACAATATGTATTTAGTGAACATTATTTAATTCATATATATGTAGCATTATCACTTCTTTTTTCTTTTCTAGATTATTGTTATTATTGTCTTTTACACTTTTTGTATATAAGGAGGCAACTTATGAACAATTACATTATGTGTACAAATTAGAGATTGTATGGTAAGAAAGGTTGCATTCTTGAATCTTAAGTGGAATATTATTCATCTTACATAATTTTGAGATGGTTTTTAAGCATTTAAATTTAGAATATAGTAGTAAATATATTCAAAGTTGTTGAAAAGGGTAATTGTGGCAAGGTCTACCCTTTTATTTTAAAAATAAATAGATAAAAAAAAAATTGTTACCAATATATCAAACTAAAGAAGATAAACAACATATAATAAATCGCAAAAGAGATTAGTATTATAAAAATAAATTTGAAGGAAGGTCTTTAAAATTATCCTTGAAGAAAAATATTAATTCTGTATTAGTATCGGCATCTCGATTATTCCAAAAATAAATAAGAACTAACTAGATATTAGTCCGAAATATGCGATAAAGAAAATTAATGAAAGCCTCTTAATATTCTCTCCATTTTATTTAAAATTCCCTCTCCCTTTTTATTTCTTTGAAAGTTTCTTACCTCATCTTTTTTTTTCATTTTTATCTTTAATTTTTGTCCTTGTAAAACTCAAGGGAGAAATGCTTCTTTCTTCCTTTGATCTCAAGATTCATGTGAGTGTTAATTGTATTTCTTGCTTTCTTCTTAATTCTTGATGTTATATATATGTCATTGCATGTTTACATTTATAATGATGTTTCATTTTTAGTCATTTTATTATTTAATAAAATTATTGAAATGATGAAACTTATGAATTACTCATAAGGAATGGAGAAATATAAAAGGGTTTCTATGTATTCTAAGGAATATTTGTTTCAAATGGTGTTACAAGATTAAGATTAGTAAACCTCATTATTGAAATTAGGGATTAAATGGTTAAGGTTGCATTATTGAATTTGAAGTGGAAATTATATAACTTAATCACCTTTTGTTTTTGGTTAAATAAATATAATGACAGGATTGGAAGAAAATGATCAAACATGTGTTATTATTATGCTTGATGATCCATTGTACTATAGCTGATCCAAAAGCTGCAGTTCCTGTTCCTATTCCTCCTGTTCCTGTTTCTGTTCCGCCTCTTCCGAAGCATACATGGTTAACTCTACATGGTGATGAACCATTTGTCGTTGCAAATGGGGGATTTTCGGGACTTTATCCCCCACAAACAGAACTAGCTTATAGTCAATCAATTATATTTGGAAAGGGTGGTACTGTTTTGCTATGTGATCTTCATATGAGTCGCGATGGACATGGATTTTGTCTCTCACAATTAAACCTACAGAATACAACAAATGCAGCGGATGCTTTTCCTAATCGTAAAAAAACTTACATTGTTAATGGAAAAGAACTTCAAGGATGGTTTGCATTGGACCTTACAAGTGATGAGATGTTTGATAAATTAATTGGTAAGTCACAACTAACGCATCAAAATCGATATATCCTACTACGAATACCCTGACTTTGTTGTGTTCTTGTTCTACAGTGACACAATCAATATTCAGCAGAACAGATCTATTTGATTTTTTATCACCATATCCAACTGACCTATATTTAGAAGAAAACAGGAATGCTCTACTCTGGATCAATGCCGAGGTTCTTTTTTTTCTCATTGTTGAAACATTTGATTAAATGCTATTGTTGGTAATTAATTTCGTAAACTGTATTGCAGTATGCGACATTCTACAACCAGCACAAACTGAGTTTACTTGATCATATGAAGCAACTCGTGGAGACAAAGAAGGATATCACTTACATATCGTCTCCAGAGATTGGTTTTTTGAAGAGCATGGGACCAGTTGTGCACGGTCTCAAAACGAAGCTAATGTTCAAGTTTCCCATTGATAGAAATGCAGTTGAACCCACAACAAATGAACCATATGCTTCACTATTAACAAAGTTGCCAATGATCAAGACATTCGCTACTGGAATTGTTGTGCCAAGAGAACTCATATGGCCAGTCAATAAAGCTCGCTATTTAGAGCCTAGTACCAATTTAGTGGCTGATGCTCATAAACAAGGACTTGAAGTTTTTGCATATGGATTTGCAAATGACAACTTTTTGCCTCACAATTACAGCTATGATGTACAAAGAGAGTATCTGCAATTCGTTGACAACTCTAAGTTTGCTGTTGACGGTGTGGTCACAGACTTCCCTACGTCTGCATCAACGGCCATTGGTAAGAATATATATTTTTTTTCTTGAGATTATGAGGAAATACAAGTTTATTTTGTACAAATCTAGAAGCTTACTGTTGCTTGTTCTGGTTGCAGCGTGCTTGGCAGGAAGTAAGAATGCTTCAAGGAAAGTACCTAGTAAGGAAATGAATCTCTCTGTGCAATGAAAGAACTAAGTAGTAGATAGCGTTCCTGTTTTACTTTTGAAAAAGATGACATCTCAATTCTATTGTGCAATTTTTAATTGGCAGCTCTGATCATTTCTGCAAACGGAGCCAATGGAGAGTATCCAGGATCAACAGATCTTGCCTATCAAAAAGCAGTTAATGATGGTGCTGACATAATCGATTGTTCTGTCCAAATGACAAAAGACGGAGTTGCATTCTGCTTACCTTCAGTTGACCTCATCCCAACCACCACTGCATCCGGACCTTTCATGAGCCGAGCAGCTAAGGTTGATTCAATTCAATCCTCTATGGGAATTTTCTCTTTCGATTTTGAATGGGACGAAATTCTGTCTTTAAAACGTGAGCATTCGAGTCATCTCTTTCAACCAATAATATTTCAAATATTACTATCATGATTTGATTTCTGAAATCTAATTCTCTTCTTTTCTCTATTTATTTTATATGGTCCGGGCCACAGCTCAAATGTTCAGTGAATTTAATGGAGATTTGATAAGGGATCCAGCACGCAAGAATGTGGGCAAGTTTGTAACTCTCTCAGATTTCTTGGAATTTGCCAAGGCAAAGGCTGTTCCAGGAGTTCTTATCAACATAGAAGTAATTTTCTTTTCTACTCTATTGTGCATATACATATATATATATATAGTCCAGAGTTATTAATATCTGCATCTTGGGTGTGTTAAAGAATGCTGCCTACCTTGCCAACAAGGGCCTTGACGTTGTGGGTGCAGTCACGACTGCTTTGAGCAACGCCACACTTGATAAGCAGTCAACTCAGAAGGTTCTGATCATGTCAGGTGAAAGTTCAGTGCTGGACAAATTCAAGGATATCCCGACTTACCAAAAAGTACTTCACATTAAGAAACAGGTGGAATTCGTAACGAATGAGACAGCATTGGAAATCAAGAAGCACGCAGATGCAGTATTTTTACATAAGCATTCCTTATACACACAGTTTCGAGGAGAGGGTTTCACTTTGAACTTCACCAACCTTATTGAATGTTTGCATTGGGCCAATGTTAGTGTCTACGCTGGAACTGTTCTAAATGAATTCCAAGATATTTACATGGATTATAGCTCTGATCCATATTCGTTGATCCATAACCTCATTTACTATGGTGCGGATGGAATTATAACTCAGTACCCAGGCACTGCTAATGCGTACACCAGTAAGTAAATCAACACTCAAATTTATCTAATCTACTTAATTGTGTAGATAGAAAAATCACATTTTTCTTCTTGCCACAGGGAACTTGTGCACCGGGAATCTAGAGTCATATAGGATACCAGACATAAATCCAGGGGATGTGATAACAACTTCCCTTGATCCAAAAGAAGTAGAAGAGTACAAGCCTCCCCCTCCAGTGCACTTGGAGACTAAGGACTTTGTTACTCCACCACTACCTGCTGTAGCTGCAATTTCCAAAGATGATGATAAAGGTTCTGCTTCCTCAAACAACACCAACGCCAATGCTCCTTCTTCGCCTTCACCTCCTCCTGAACAAGCCCAAACTCCAAGCACCGCAACTGCTACCACAATTAATGTTGTTGCTATCTTCTTTTCAACCATGCTTGGACTAGTTACTTTGCTCTGAGGATCAACTGGAACAATCACAATGTTCATAAACAATTAACTTATGTAGTTAATTTTAACCTACTACATTTATTCATCATTCCACTATCCGTAGGCAACCATTTCAGATATTCCTTCATTTTCTTTCATGTTATTTTTTTTAGTTCCCTGCGCCTATGACAATGGAAAGACAAAAAAAAAAGACGAAAAGGCTTACGAAAGAGATAATGATATGTGCATTGACACTACATCTGAAATGATTTTTAGTGACAATTAATTAATGTTAATAGCTTAATTACCGCTAAATATGTATTTTTAGCAGCAATTAACACTCTTTGTAAATGTCCTTAATGCCTATAGCGACATTGGATCCAATCAAAATTAACTAATGTCGAAAAAAGACTTTAGCACTCTTTGTTAACGTGTATATTTGTTGCCGTTAGAAGTTGTTTTTATTGTAGTGTGATAGTGTACAATAACCCTTTATGAAATACCATGCATTAATTTTCAGAGAAATTTTTTATCGCTTATGAAAAAAATCTAGAGATTGTTTTAGTGGTAAAAAAAATTCTAACTTACAAATACTAAATCAAAAGTTCAAATGTCACACTAGTAATAAACAGTAGAGCACCCTTGATCCCCATAAGAGGATAAGTGAAGAAAAGAAATGGGCTGCTGATAGCAACTAAAATGAAATTGCAAGGAATTGAAAGGCAGGGAAACGTATAAAGTAGCCATAAACATTGAAGAATTGTATGCAATAATAAGTATTTAAATTCTACTCACCTATAATACATTCGAATTTCGATAATACTTAAGCCAATAGATTCCTCAAGGCGAAGGTTTCCTCTTGCAAATCCTAGGAGGAATTCATGAAAGTGAACAATAAAATCACTTTCAAACTCATAAGTTTTCATTAAGTTCATCCTCATAATCTAACAAAATAAGCTAATAGGTAACAGAATGGTTATACTAAACTATTTCAAATGCCCCCTAAGTGCCCAGTGTCTCATCATGTCTAGCACACAAAAGGACACAATCGATCTTCTATATTTGTCCATCTAGACACTATCATTAGTTTGTAACCTGCCATGTATGGCGGCAGGATACAAGATAAACAATCATCTATAGTTGTTGCATACAACTTACAAGATTTCTTCAAGTTGCTTTTGGAAAATCACCTCTGAGATGATTATACACCCACTTGATTGAGAACTACTGAATTTGTATGAGGTCAAGCTCCTGCTTTCCTAGTTGATCCAGATAAGTAGTTTCTTTGAGAATTTTTCGCACCATCTACCATGCCTTCACAGGCTGTATAATCTTAATAAGTGTTTATCCTTCTTTTTGCATAGGTTTCAGAACAATTTACACATAGCTACTCTATTCCAAATGAAGAGGTCCAAAATATTGACTCCACCTCCTGAGCTATGAGTTCAGTCTTTGTCTACTCCTCTAGTCCATAAAAGTCTCTTAAATGTGCTTTGACACAAGCTGGACAACATTTCTTTGGTAGGGTGAATATTTGAGACTAGAAGTTTTGTACTGAGAATAGGACATAACATAAATACTTTGAAGTCCAATTGGTGTCTTATGAAGAAGGGGTTTGCACTTATAATGGCTGTCTTTTGGTGCTTAATTGTGCCTGATAGGTAAATCCACTTTCACAAAACTCATAAAACACACACCTTTACTCACTATTAATTGCCACCAAACCAGAAGCCTTGGAGAAATTAAGGAATACATCAAACAGAATTTTGACGAGTTGATATCTTAAAAGGTCATTGAACTATAAAATTTATCTAGCAAAGTCATTGAGATTTATTTTATACCAATAAAATTATTCAACATAAGACTTTCATCTACAAAAATCACTTAACTATTCTGGATTCTGAACTACTGGAGCAATTTTATGTATTGCTTTACAGATCCATTATAATCCAAGAAAATTGTGTCTTTCAACAGTGTTAAATGGTTTACCAATGATACTTTACATTTTTCACCATTTATTCTGTGATGAAAGCATGGTGCCATATGGTCTTGCTTGCTGGGAGTGGTTAGTTGTAGTGACCCTATTGGTCATTTGCGTGTTTTTGTGTGATTTTACAGTGTTGCCCCTTTCCCAGCTTTGTTGTAGTACTTATGGTGTGTTGGGATGGGTGGCACGCTTTCTGAGGTGGTCGGAAGTGAGTTGTGTGAGTTTTCCCCCTTTTTGGAGGTTTTTAAGTAGGGGTGTGTATCGGTCGGTTCAGTTTGATTTTAAGCATTATCAATTCGGTTTATCGGTTTTTGGTTTTTAAATATGCTAAACCAATAACCAAACTAATAAGTTATTTGTTATTGATTTTCGTTTTATCGGTTTTTGGTCTTTAACGATTCGGTTTTTGGTTTAACAAATAAGAAAATTCTTTCAAAAAAAATATATGACTTGTCCAATAATTTGACGCGATACAGGCATACATCGAAACAAACAAATCAGACTAAATTGCAATAATAAAGACCAAAGTAATACTACCTAAACGGTAAATGCAGAGGCCAGAGTTATAAGTAGTGTTAATTGTGTAGGGTCCTTATAGTTATAGTCTAATATAGTAATTATATTAATATTTTTTGTTTGATATTTATGCATGACTAAAAATTAAAATAGTAAATTCTTATATTCTTAATGGGTTATCGGTTAACCCAATAACCCATATTAAAAAGCCAATATCGAACTGATAACCCAATAACTTTTTTTTATAAAACCATTGAATAATCGTTAACCCAATAACAATAAACCAATAACACTTTTTTCGATTCGGTTCTTGCACACTTCTATTTTTAAGTGAAACAGTTGATTTTGGTCAATATTCGGAGATCTGATGTCATATGAGAGTTTTGTCAGTTTCATCTACTCTGGAAGGTCCTTTTTGGATTAGTGACATGGTTGGTTTGGGTCCCGAGGCCTTCGATGTGAGTTTGAGCCGTTAGGCATGAAGTTTCTGAAAGTTTGGCAAAAGTTTGAGTTCGGTCAATATTCTTGGTAAATACACCCGAATGAGGATTATGTTAGTGCGATTAGATCCGTAATGTCGAGTTTGATCTAGAACAACTTTTGGTTAATATCCCAAAGTGACCAGTGCGATTTTGTGGCATTTGGCGTTTTATTGTTTTGTTAGCTTTGTGTAAGTGTTGACTTGGGTCAATATTCTATCAAAACAACCTCCACTGATTGTTTCGTCGATTCAGTTGATTCTAGAATATCCATTTTGGTGGGGTAGCATAGTTTGCTTGCGTTCACGGGGTTCCGACTTAAAGTTGATCTGATGCAACCTTACTAGTGCATCATGGTTTGTTCTCCGTGCTCGTGAGCCTGGGCCGCATTCGCGGAGGCCTGGGCATTTGACCACTGCGTTCACAGGATTGGAGATATTGTGAGTCTGACATCTGCATTTGACATAATTGTATTTGCAAATGAGTGGAAAGTTGTGCCTGAGGTACTCCAAACCCTTTCAAACAAAACACCAATGAGTAGATAGACTGTCCCTAGTTCATATCATTAAATGAGAAATTAATCGGATTATTCCATCACTGGCTCAAACCCATAAAGTAATTTTAACAAGTCCTTACTATTGAGTCTTACCCAACTCTATTTTGCTTTTCCAAGCCAAAACGGTGTTAGAGAGCTCCATCAATGTTTGCAATTGCTTATTTTTAGATTAAAACTTTAAGACAACAATAGATCCATGTCATACAATCAATATTACAGCCGATTAATCAATATCCATTCGGGGTTTTACACCCCTATCTAGTACATACCCCTAGGTAAGGGTCTAGTTACTCATAAAAGAAGAAATATAGACAATACCCATATAAAAAATCTCCATTCCAAGCTAATTCAATTAACAAACTTTGAATTCCAAGCTTGGATCAACACAAATATGAGGTTTCTTCCTCTACAAGCTAAGAAGGTATTCACTATACTGTATATATTTTTCACAAAAATAGTTCTCTCCTCTCTATCCCTAATTGGAAAGATGATAATGGTACATAATTGCACAAATTCCTATTCTATTCTCGGAACATTCCAAAAGGAACACTAATTACCATAATTAAGTTTTTGCCCTTCAGTTTTTGTTTTCAGACTTGTGTTGGACCGGCGGAACACCGATATAAAATGGTGGAGCGCCAATCACCTCCTCGTTTAGAATTTCAATTGTCACAGGAGTATTAGTGCTGGACCAGTGAATTGCCGATCAACCATTTTATTGCGCCAATTGCAACGCCGATTCTAAGGCAGCTTTGTTCCTTTCAAGCCGCTGTTTAGCCGGTGAGACGCCTGTTTGTTCTTGCGGGACGCCAGTTCCTTCACCGGTGTGCTTCCGTGATTTTCAGCTTCAAATTCATCAAACTCGTTTTTTCTAAAGAATGTATGCATCCAAGAGAACTAGTGCCTAAAACCCCTTCAATTAACATTAAACACAAGTCAATAATAATTCATGAATTTGAGTCCAATGAGTAGGTAAAATACCAACTCATCAATACCTAACTTAATAATATATCCCAAAATATAATTGAATTTGAATTAATTCATTTAGTTTTAGACTTAAATATTGATTCACTTTAATTAGCCAAAAATGTAAGACTTGGATCCAATAAAATTGATGTCAGCAATGCATAAATTAACACCCCTGAAATACACACTTTTAAGATGAAGAATATTAGAGTAGTAACAAAAAGAAAAAATCTGTAATAGACCAAGTCTTCATTGGCATAATCCAGATCCTGCTAAAACGGAACTTTATCAATATATATCTGTAATACAGTGACTCCTTCAAAAGGACTAATTAATCATCTCCATATCTTTAATATTTACTATTAAATATAGGCTTGGGGCATCATATTTGCATTTGTGCTAGTGTTATTTAATCAAAAAATTAATTGAATGGTAATCTGGAACTCTGATCTTGTATTTTCTTATTTGAAGATAAAATTCTGTTTTACTAATCTATATTCAACTCTTTTTTGCAATTCGTTTGTTTTTTTCTTTTTCGTTGATCTGGAACAGACTGCCGTTTTTCTCGGTCCAACCATTCCCTCAAATCTACATTTGGTAAATGCATTTGATTTGGTGTTGATGAATGGAATGGATCCCATATCGGTGAATCCATGGGCTCCTTATAAGGCCTAGACAATCCAACTCTTTATGAATCTAGCTTTTGGGTTTGAGTTAGGCCCAAGACCAGTTTAACTGAATTCCACATGTAAAGCATTTGTATTTTGTTGAGGATTCTGAGTGCTTATAGCTTGCTTAAGTGGACACCCTGGGTCGGAAAATTACATTGTATATTAATGTCAAATTCTACATTTAAAGAATATATATTTAAAGTTGGTCACCCTTGACAAAAGTTATGCATTTGGTGTAGTGGTAATGAATCTCCATTTGAATGAAGGAGTTTTGGGTTCAAACCCCAAATATCACAATATTTTTTTTAAATTTTGACAGCCACAAACCATTATTCTTGGACACCCGTAATAAAATTTCTGGCTCCGCCACTGCTTGCTTATATCTCAATGATATCTGCTTGTATCTTACAAATTTTAAGGGACAACTGGTGTTCATCAATTCCTAAAGTTTAACAAGATGAAGTGAACCTATAAGCTAAATATTGTTTCTTTCTCCTTTTGAATTGATACGAGCTGCCTAATACTAATGCTCGCGATAATTATCTCTTCAGATTGGTTTTCCATCTTTGGCTAGGAAGTTGCGTGCAAGAACATGGTATGAGCTTTGATTTAATTCCTTACAATTCTTTTGATGGGGGTGGATAAAACCAAATTATAGTCATGGTTGTCAATACGAAAATATAATTTAGTCTATTAATCACAGGGTTACCATTCAAGTTTTGTTGACGAGGAAGGAGTTAGCAAAGCTTGTGGATGTCCTTTACTACCTCTGAAAAGTCATATAAATGAACCTGATTCTGATGCAGAACAAGGTTAGCTTTGGTGCATCTCATCTTTCCGGTGACAATATCTTACATACTTTAAGAGTGATATTCATCATCATATATATAATTTCTAGAAGATGCAACGTCAGATATCGTGGATGAAGCAATCACATTCTTTCGGGCAAATATCTTCTTCAAGAACTTTGATTATAAAAGCTCGGCTGATAAACTTCTCATCTATTTGACTTTGTATATCAATTTGGCTTTGAAGAGGCTAGAAGGTTGCAGAACTTTAGCTGAAGGGAAGAAGTCAATAATTAACCTTGGTCTGGAAAAGATTGTAATACCAGGGGAGGCAGGTTTTCCATTTCCAGGCCTATTTGCTTCACCAAAGTCTCAACAAGATGCAGGCAAGTTATGTTTTGCTACTTTACTATCCTCAAACTAAAATGCTAATCATAATTAGTAGTAGTGGGGAAAAGAAAATGTTCGTCATAATACTTAAACAAACACTCAAACTTGGACTCAACTGGTAAGTAAGCACTCCAACTTTGGGAATCAACTTTGGGAATGCACATTTATACACTTTGTCTAAATACTAGACATAAGGAAGCGGGGAAGAAAAAATTGTCCATAAACCTTATTAGATACCATTGTATCTGGTATCTAATAAGTTCCTCAATTTTTCTTCCCTGTGAACATTTCAATTTACATACTGATCATCTAGACACCTTCAAAATTTACGTGTCATGTTAGTATCGAGAGTCCATGAGTCATAATGAGGGGAGAGTTGGAGTGACTCATCAGTTGAGGTGTCTAGACGTGAACTCTCAAAGTTAGAGTGTGTACTTTCCAATAGAGGCAAATCTGAGTGTATATTTATGTATTATGCCAATATTTTCAGCTAGATTATTATGTTTTGGTAAATAATGATAATTTTATTTATTAGTGCAAATTTAGATTAACACACTTGGTAGAGTGTATAAACGTAATGTTAAATTGAAGATTCACCCTCATTTCATGTGAGTTTTCTGAAACCCTTTCATGAGGATGCTAAGGATCCAACAAGGTCAGCTACCAGACGTGCCTGCTTGCAGTCAAGTCTCTGTGTTTTCGACAACGCCTACTGCTTGGCCTTAAATTAGTTTTGATGCCAGAACTGAAATAAATAGAACATTACGGGAGAACCTAACCTTTATATTAATTCAAAAATATACAAAGGACCCTCATTCATTATGACAACAATTCTGCCACAACTTCGACTTCAACTAAGGTACAACCACTAGTTGATTACTGCCCATAAAAAATCTTGAAACCCTCGCGTTTATTCTTAGTGTCCTTAGTAAAATTCTAGACTTATTTCTTCCCTCTTTAACTACTCATTCGTCCAAGGTCAAGGCTGCACATTTATAGACCATGTGGCAGCCTTTGGCTTACAATAAACAACTTGCCGACACCTGTCCAACACTTGTCATGATCAAGGAAAATCAAGGCTAAAGTTCAGTTGACATCCCCAACTGATAAGGCATTTAAAATTCAAATTACAAAAGCTATTACAAAGATACAATGAATTTGGACCCAAGTAGTTACAAAAAGTAACCGCCGCATGTATTTGGCATGTGCCATGTGCTACCCAATTCCACCCCTTGTTTCCAGCTTCATGTCCTATATTTTGTGCCAATAGACTGTATAGGATTTTCCTAGCCATTTCTTTTGATAGCCAACTTGGACAAGGCCGCACATGCCACTGCCGACACACTGCCAACGCCTTGCCGTTGCCTTGCCTGCGTTTTCCTTGGCCATGCTAACTTTTGTTTCCCTTGTGCCATTCATTTTATTCTTTCTGCCTTAGCTTTGCCTTTTATTATATTTTAATTTAGCTCAACTTGATTTTCCCCCACTGAACCAGACAATGCCATTTTACACATGCCAACTTGCCCATGTCCGACGTCAGCCAAAGCCCATGACATGCCACAACCCACGTCCTTGCCACAGCCAATGTCATGTCATGGCACTGCCTTGTCAATTTGTTTGTCATCAACGTAGTAACACCAACATCTTTCCCACATGATTGGTTCAACCTGCACCTAGACCCTTGACAAAGTCATTCATGCCAACCCTTTGCCACCACCATGCCATCTGTCTAGTTTAAGGATCAGGCCCCTTACACTTTTGTAACTACTTGTGTCCAGATTCATTGTGTCTAAGCCACTTAGACTCAACACTCTTTTTCTTTTCACTCATGTTTTAGATCAACATTAGACAATCATAAAAAATCAGAACACACAAGCACATTACAGGAACAAGTCCCACCTTTATATTAAACTCGTTCCACAAAGAAGCACACAAATGTTTAAGCCTTACAAAATTTGACGAAAGACACTCCCATGAGACTGGTCTGCTTGTGCCTTAAAATAGGCCACAACGCCGAGTCAAATGCCAGACACATGCCTAGTATTTCAGTTGACAACCCTAACTTATAGGCCAAATTTGAATTTTAAACAAATAATCTTATCTACAATGCTAACTAATCCACAACAGCTAGAAACTACCAAAACCGCCCAACTGCCCATGCACGTGCGAGCACCCTTCAACTTTGGTGCCAAAATCATCCTTCAGCCGCCAAATCTCGTGCCGGTTCACATGCCAGCCATGTGGGCTTGTCTTTCCTCGCTTAGCTTGCCATTGTGGTCTAATTTCATGAGTCACCGCCCTTGCCCAACACTTAACGTTCAAACTTGTTTAGCCACGACCATGTCAGGATCACAGTTTTGCCTTGCCTTAGCTTGCCCAACCTTTGTCATGCCTTAGCCACGTCTTTCCTCGCATGACTTAGCTTGTCCTACCATTGTAATGTCTTAGCCACGTCTTTCCTTGCATGCCTTAACCACGCCAATGCCAAGGTCTTCTTTACTTGAACTTAACCTTGGCTGAAGTCATTAGGTCTTGACTAGGTTCATCATGTAAATCCCTAAACAAGCTTGAGCCACTCTAACTATCAAGTTGAGGGTCTAACAAACTTCCCCCACCAAATGAGCTCATCTTCCTCGATGAGACATAATCTAAGTATGCCTGAATCTTCTTTTTGAACTGCCATAGAGAAGGTTACTATTCCCTTGTTGCATCACACACTTGCTTTCCATCGAAACGAGGGTGATTTTTTCGCCTTACACCACTGCACCACAACTTACAAAGCTTGCAAACTTCAGCCTCACAACCCTCACATATTTGATTAAGTCTGGAAGATTGTCTCACATTTTGGAAACGTATAGTATTAACTAACACTCAGCAACATACAGGAACAATCCTAACCTTTATTAATATCAAAACTCAACAAAGGAAGAGCCTCACGAATTTTTCTAAGGCACAAAATACTCTCTGAATACCTTAGACGAATCTCAACCCCTTATAAAAATCTGCACAAGGCAGTTACAAGCAGTTATAAAAGCAATAACATGTATCATGTGTGTAACACATGTTATGGCCAGATTTAAACTAAGTCTCAACAACTATATTCAAACAGCCACATTACAATTCAAATTCAAATACATTAAGTCCATGTGCGTTGCACATGCTCCTTCAATGCCTTAGCTGAAAATGCCCATTCCCAACACTTAGAATATTTCAGCCTGCTTCCAACACTTAGTTTTATTTCATCAAATCTGCCAACTCGTGTCAGCACTTGAATTGCCTTTGTCTTTCAATCGTCAAGTCCCACAGCCTTGCTTATTCAAGCCAACACACTACCTTGCCTTGACGATGCCACTACCAACACGTATGCCCCAAAGGTTCCATACACCTGTCTTTGCCTTTGCATGTCCAAGCTACCTTGCCAACACCAAGCATCTTGAACACCTTGCTGCACACTAACACTTAGCTGCACAGATGCACTGTTTGACCTACGCACATGCCAAGACCAATGCCCAAATCCTTGCCATGCTTGTCCGACACTTGCTTAGTTAGACGAAGGGTCTAACAAACCACCCCCACTTCTTGAACTCGATGCTCTCATCGAGACTATTTTGAGATAGTCATCGATTCAGTCATCAAACTACCACAAGTCCTTCACCTTCTCCCAAACAACATCTGCCAAACTATTGCCTTACCAGTATACCCAGAACTCTGTCTTGTGTTCTACTTACTAGTGCCAACAACTCGGTGATCAAGGATCCTTTCTATATCAACATCAAACTGTGTTGGAATAGATGGTGGAGCCCTTTTCAACCTGTTTCTGTCCGGATCATCTTCGTCTACAAAGTAAGGTTTCAAGAAACTAACATGGAAAGTAGGAACAATCTTTAACCTTTCTAACAACTTCAGTCTACAAGCACCTTCACCCACTCGATGTATTACTTCAAATGGGCTGTCATACTTAGGCATCCAACCATGTTGCCAAGTCTTACTCACAATCTATTTCCAGATTTCGGGTGTGAGTTTCAGCAACACTAGGTCACCACACTAAACTCTAGTGAGCAACAATATTGATCAACATACTTCTTCATGCGCCACTGAGCATTGCACATGTTGTCTTGTGCCATAAATATCATTTCAAGCATGTCCATTGCAACCCTGGACGTTGCTTGACATTTTCCCTCGTTCTTTGTTTTGTCAACGTCTAGTGGTGTGATGGGCTGTCTACCCAATTTTTTTTGGAACAGACTCATCTCAGTTGCTGACGATTTATGAAGATTGTAGGAAAACTGTGCAGTGTCAAGCAATGCAACCCAATTCCGCTGGCTCACCGTCACATAATGCCTCAAGTGTTCTTCTAGCAAGTGATTAACTCTTTCTGTCTGTCCATCTCTTGGTGGATGATTCGTAGTAGATAATTTTAAATTAGTCACCATCATGTTGAACAAAGCTGTCCAGAATTTGCCCGTGATTCGAGTATCTCTATCACTCACAATGTGAGCTGGAATACCAAAATAAGAAACCACATTCATATAAAATAACTCGGCAACAACTTCAGAAAACAAAAACTAGGAACAACAATAAAGATTGAGTATTTCAAAAATTTGTCTACTACTGCCATTATAGATTCCATACCATCAACTTTATGAAAACCCAAAATGAAGTCCATACTTACTGACAACCATTACGGTTCTGGAATAGGAAAGGGATGCAACAAACTAGCTTCCTTCTTATGTTCAGTCTTATCCACTTCACAAATAGGGCAAGTTTTCACGTATGCCTTAATGTCATCTTCCACCTTTGGCCAGAAATATACACTGGATAGTAGAGCTAACATCCATTAAACTCCGAGATGACCATCCCAAGTAGTGTCATGCACCTCTTTTATCAAGTCCTTAAGCAGTCCACCACCATTCAGTACCACTATCGTCCCTCCTTTAAAATGAAGAACATCACCTCGATCCAGTACCTCCTCATTGTCCCTTCTTGAACTTGACTCATCCACTTGACATAGAGTGAGTCATTGAAAGCACAAAATCTAATTCAATCTAAGAAATCAATCTCAAGTTTAGAAATAGAATATACGACAACAAATACCTCTTTCCCCCTTATGGCATCTGCTACTTGGTTGTGCTTTCCCTACTTTTGTTCTTATATGAAATCATATTCTGCCAAGAATTCTTGCTACCTTTACTTTGGACTTAGCTTTTTCTGCGTCGTGAAAAATGTATTTGTCACATTGATAATGTGGAAAATACATTTTTCAAGAAGCTAAAAAATCTAAGTCTAAGGCAGGCAAGGTGGCAAGAATTCTTGGCAGAATATGATATCATATGGGAACATAACTCTGTAAATCACAACCAAGTTGTGGATGCCTTAAGACGAAAAGAGGTATTTGTTGCTGTATATTCTATTTCTAAACTTGAGACTGATTTCTTAGATAGAATCAGATTGTGTGCTTTGAATGACTCACTCTACGTCAAGTGGATGAGTCAAGATCAAGAAGCGACAATGAGGAGGTACTGGATAGAGGATGATCTACTTCATTTTAAAGGGGGAGGATCGTGGTACCAAATGGTGATGGATTGCATTAACACTTGATGAAAGAGGTGCATGACCCTACCTAGGATGGTCATTCAGGAGTTGAACGGATGTTAACTCTACTGTCCCGGTATACCTCTGGCCAAATATGGAAGATGACATTAAGGCATACGTGAAGATTTGCCATGTGTGTTTTGTGGACAAGACAGAACGTAAGAAGAAAGCAAATTATTGCAGCCCTTGCCTATTCCAGAACGGCCATGGTTGTCGGTAAGCATGGAATTCATTTCGGGTTTTCTTGAAGTTGATGGTATGACATCTATAATGGTGGTAGTGGATAGATTTTCAAAATACCCAGTTTTTATTGCTTCTCCTAATTTATGTTCATCTGAAGTTGTTGGTGAGTTATTTTATAAGAATGTGGTTAAGTATTTTGGTGGTCCAACTAATTTTGGATAGAGATACTCGGTTCACGAGCAAATTTTGGACGACTTTATTCAACATGATGGGGACTGACTTAAAATTATCTACTGCATATCATCCACAAACATATGGAAATACGGAAAGAATTAAGCATTTTCTAGAAAAATACTTGAGGCATTATGTGACGGTGAGACAGTAGAATTGGGTTGCATTGCTTGACACTGCACATTTTTGCTACAATCTGCATAAGTTGTCAAACTGAGATGAGTCCGTTGAAATTGTTTTGGGTAGACAGATTATGACACCACTAGACTTTGCCAAAACAAAGAACCAGGGAAAGTGTCCAGCAGTGTACAGGGTTGCAAGGGACAAACTTAAAATGATATATGAGGCACAAGACAACTTGTGCAAAGTTCAGCGGTGCATGAAGAAGTATGCTGATCAACATCTCACTCACTAGAGTGCAGTGTGGGTGACAAAGTATTGGTGAAACTCACACCCCAAATCTGGAAACAGATTATAAGTAAGACTCGGCATCAGAGTTTGATACCTAAGTATGATGGCCCATTTGAAGTAGTACAGTCAGCAAGTGAAGTTTCTTATACACTGAAGCTTCCAGAAAGGTTAAAGATTTATCCTACTTTCTATGTTAGTTTCTTGAAACATTACGTTGCAGACGAAGATGATCCGGACAGGAACATCTTAAAGAGGGCTCCACCATCTACACCAACATAGTTTGATACTGATATAGAAAGGATCCTTGATTACCGGGTTGTTGAAACTAGTAAGAATAACACATAGACAGAGTTCTTGGTACATTGGAAAGGCAAGAGTGCGACAGATGCTGTTTGGGAGAAGGTGAATGACTTGTGGCAGTTTGATGAACGAATCGATGACTATCTCAAAATAGTCTCGATGAGGGAATCAAGTTCAAGAGGTGGGGGTGGTTTGATAGACCCCTAATCTAACTAAGAAAGCACCAGACAAGCTTGGCAAGGATTTGGGCATTGGTCTTTGCATGTGCATAGGTGAAACAGTGCAGTTGTGCGGCTAAGTGTTAGTGTGTAGAAATGTTTTCAAGATGCTTGGGTGTTGGCAAGACAGGTTGGACGTGAAAAGGCAAGACAGACATATGGAACCTTTGGGGAGTACATGTGGGCAGTGGCATCGACAAGGTATGGCCAGTGTTGGCTTGACAAGGCAAGGCAGTAAGACTTGATGACAGCAATACAAAGACATTTCCAAGTGTTGACACGAGTTGGCATATTTGAAGAAATAAAACCAAGTGTTGGAAGCAGACTGAAATATTCTATGTTTTGGGCATGGGAAATTTTGGATAAGGCATTGAAGGAGCATATGTAAGGTACATGGACTTAATGTATTTAAATTCGAATTCTAATGTGGCTATTAGAATATAACTTTTGAGACAGTTTAAATCTGACCATGGCATGTGTTAGACATATGACTAATGTAACTGCTTTTGTAACTACCTTGTGCAGATTTTTATACGGGGCTAAAATTCATCCAAGGCATTCAGAGGGTGTTCTCTGCCTTAGAAAAACTCATGAGGCTCTTCCTTTGTTGAGTTTTGATATTAATGAAGGTTGGGATTGTTCCTGTATGTTGTTGAGTGTTTGTTATTACTATACGCGGCAAAAAAGTGAGACAAACTTCTAGACTTAGTCAAATTCGTGAGGGTTGTGAGGCTGAAGTTTGCAACCAAAATATGCCCGTGAACCGAGTATCTCTATCAGTCACAATGTTAGTTGGAACACCAAAATACTTAACCATATTCTTATAAAATAACTCAGCACTCAGCAGCAACTTCAGACGAACATAA
Source organism: Solanum tuberosum (assembly GCF_000226075.1). Lineage (NCBI taxonomy): Eukaryota > Viridiplantae > Streptophyta > Magnoliopsida > Solanales > Solanaceae > Solanum > Solanum tuberosum. The sequence continues at coordinate 1,171,321 of NW_006238945.1, forward strand.
ATTAGGAGTAGCAACAAAGACTGAGTATTCCAAATATCTGTCTACTACCACCATTATAGATGCCATACCATTAACTTTAGGAAAAGCCAAATGAAGTCCATGCTTACAGACAACCATGGCTGTTCTGGAATAAGCAAGGGCTGCAACAAACCACCACCATTCGGTACCACGATCCTCATCCTTTAAAATAATGTAGATCCGCGATCCAGTACCTCCTCATTGTCTCTTCTTGAAATTGACTCATCAACTTGACATATAGTGAGTCATTCAAAACACACAATCTGATTATATCTAAGAAATCAGTCTCAAGTTTAGAAATGGAATATACGACAGCAAATACCTCTTTCTGGGTTAAGGCATCTGCAACTTGGTTGTGCTTTCCCGGCTTATGTTCCCACATTAAATCATATTCTACCGAGAATTCTTGCTACCTTGCTTGCTTTGGACTTAACTTTTTCTGCATCTTTAAAAATGTCTAAACCTGCAAATAATGTACAACAACAACCATTTCTTTCTCATGAGTGGAATATTTTTGCCCCGCATCATTCAACTTTCTACTTTTGAAGGGCACATGATGACCCTCTTGCACTAATACGCCTCCAACAACCTTGTCCAACGCATCAACACGCACTTCAAAAGGTAACTCAAAGTTTGGCAGCCTAATTATTGGCTCGGATGCAATGGCTTCTTTCAAGTTCCGAAAAGCTTCCTCACATCTCACCAACCATACCCACTTGACGTTTTCTTTAATAAATCATTCAATAGTGCAACCTATTTCAAATACCCAGAAATAAACTTTCTGTAATAGTTAGCCAATCCTAGGAATGACCTCAAATCTTTCACGCTGTGTGGTTCCTGCCAGTCAACAATGGTCCTCACTTTTTTCGGATCTATTCGATCCTGATTGACACTAGCTAGATGCCCCAAAAAATTTATCTCTTTTTTGAGTGAACTCACACTTCTCCATTTTTAGATAATTTTTATAATCCCTCAATCGAGACAGAACCATACTTGAGTGTTTCACATGCTCATCTAATGTTCGGCTATAAATGACTGTCGTCTAAATGAAATACTACAAATTCATTAAGACAGTCAAATAATACATCCTTCATTAAGTTGCAGAAAGTAGACAAGGTATTGGTTAGCCCAAACGACATTACAATAAATTCGTAAGAACCATATCTAGTTACAGAAGTTGTCTTAGGCTCATCGCCTTCAACTTTTCTAACCTGGCAGTAGCCTGTTCTAAGGTCTAGCTTCGCGAACCAACATGCCTTGCTCAGCCAGTCCATCAAATCCTGCACCAACTGAATTGGATATTTTTTCCTTACAGTTTCATTATTCAACGCCATGTAATCCACACACATCCTCAGCATTCCATCTTACTTCTTTTGAAATACAACAATTTATACAACTGTCTGCATAACTCAGTTAACTCCTTTGGAGCTATCCGATGATGAGCCTGCACAGGAGCAATTGAACCTGGTAGCCACTCGATTTTATGATCAATATCTCTCCTTGGCAGCAGCTTCTTTGGCAGTTCAGGTCGCATTACATCAGCAAACTACCTCAACACTTCATCTATACAATCAGGTACCTCTACTGTAATGTTAGGCTTCAATTCAATTAAAGTAGCAAGAAAAGTTTTTTTCTCCCTTCCTTAAGCCTTTACCAACAAAAAAAGTAGACAACAATGAACCCTTGTTCTTTCCAACTTTACCAGCCTTACAAAAGGTATGAATACCCTTAATCAAACCACTATTGCCATTGTTCATGATCATTAGCCCATCTAAGTGAGGAAAGGGAACAAACATAAATTTCCTGAAGAGATCAATCCCAAGTATGTCTTCAAAGTCATCTAGTGACATTACCATCAAGTTGTGTTTCCAACCTAATTTTCAGTTGACATAGACACATAATATGTCATGCCTACAATGGCTTGTGCCTTTGAACAACACTCTTGACGTGGGAGGGACCTTTTGTCAACTAAAGCCCCAACTTTGCAGCAACCTTGACATCCATGAACATATGATTAGACCCGGTATTTGCCATAGCCACCACATCCTGACCTTTAAGTTCCATCTCAGTATGAATCAATGATGCATGTGTGTTTGAAACCTTGGACGCTTCTCCACCAGTATTAATCAAAGTGATTTAATTAAATGACAAATCCAAAGGATTCGCCAAAGAAGCCACAACTTCTTCTTCTTCTTCCTCACAACGATTCAAATTTCCATCAAGCATAGCGTTAACTCTTTTTCCCATTTTGGACAAGCCTTTGCCAAGTGAGGACAACCACAAGTCCAACAACTCTTCAAATTTCCATCCTTGCCCTTTGGCCTGTCTTTGTTTCCTTCCTTCATTGGCGCTTTCCCTTCATCAACAACGTTGTCCCTATGATTCTCCATTTTCTTGTCCCCTTTATTCTCATCTCTTTTCTTAGGTTTTGAAGTAGAAGGAACATCAAAAGTAGGGAGAGTCAACTGGAAATCGTCAAAGGAATCAGCGACAACAATTTCACCCAACAAGTCATTTACATTCTGCCTCCCTAGTTCTTTTGAGCCCAGCCATGCATACCAGATATGAATTTATGTAGTTTGTCCTCATCCGACATGTTCTGGATTTCCAACATTAGAGAAGTGAACTCCTTTATATAATCCCTCACCGAACTGTTCTGTCTAAGCCTTTTGCAATTTGTCCCTTGCAAGCCAAGATGCCTTGCTAGGGAGGAACTGATCACACATTTTCTTTTTCAATTTAGCCCATGCATCAATCCTAGTCTGACCAGAACTCTCATCATCCACATTCCAAGTCTTCCACAAAAGTTTATTATCATCAGTTAAATACATTGCAGTGATATTCAACTTGTGCGTCTCAGCAACACGGGCAGTCGTGAAGTACTACGCCATATCCCATATGAAATTTTCTAATTCTTTGGCACTTCTTGCGCCCCCAAAGGCTTTTGGTTAAAGAATTTTTACCTTAGATTATTCCCCACGTGTTGGTCCTAAAGTAGCAATATCTAGGCGCAATGAGTTCGAGGCATTTCGCGGGAGAACAAAGGTTTTCATTCTCTTTCGGCAGTCCTTCCACCTGTTGTGCCGCTGCCTCCAGGAAGTTGAGATTTTCTACCATCTGTTTAGGGATGGCAATGGGGCGGTGTAGGGCGGGGCGGTGCGGGTTGAGCTTAACCCGCAAAATTTTTAATCCGCCCCGCCCCGCCAACTCTTTTCACTTTCAACCCGCCCCACCCCGCCCCGCATAGACCCGCTCCGCATGAACCCGCCCCGCATAATTTTTTTAATATTTTCTTTTTCTAGTTATGTTTGATACTAAAAAAAAATTCATAAAAATAAATTCAATTTTTCATTAAGTTGTATTAATTTAATAGGATAGTGACTTAAAATTTTATTTTTTTGAGGTCAATTAGGAAACATGTAAGAAATTGTATTATTTTTATTGAACCATTTTCATATATTATCTTGAATATTTTAGTAGTTTTAATGAAATTATCTTAATAAATAATGTTCTATCGCTCTTATAACATGTAAAAAGTTAAAATTAAGTTTGAACCCACATAAAATCACATATACTTGCAACCCGCCCCACCCCACCCCACATTAATTAAAAAAAAAACCACTTCAACCCGCCCCGCTCCACATAGCCTTAAACCCACCCCGCTCCGCATCCGCCCCACCCTGCCCCGCCCCATTGCCATCCCTACATCTGTTCATCTACATCAGCATGATAAAGACCAAGTTCTCCCCGAAATGCCTCAAACTCTTCTTTCATGCCATTAATCTGGGTTAAAATATCCACTAGAATGAATGCTTCGATTCTGTGCAAGTGTTCACATAGTTCAATATTTGTCACCATCCTACTGCTTAGCTCTGATACTATTAACAAACACTCAATAGCATACGGGAAAAAATCCAACCAGTATTAATATCAAAACTCAACAAAGGAAGAGCCTAAAAAATTTGTCAAAGGAACAAAACACTCTCTGAATGCCTTAGATGAATTTTAGCCCCTTACAAATATCTGCACAAGGCAGCTACAAGAAGTTTCAAAAGCATTTACATCTACCATGTGTCTAACACATATCATGGCCTGATTTAAAGTAAGTTTCAACAACTATATTCTAACAACCATATTACAATTCGAATTCAAATACATTAAGTCCATGCTTCTTCAATGCCTTAGCCGAAATAGCCCATTCCAAACACTTAGAATATTTTAGCCTGCTTCCAACACTTGGTATTATTTCTTCAAATTTGCCATCTCATGTCAACACTTGGAATTGCCTTTGTCTTTCCATCTTCAAGTCCCATAGCCTTGTCTTGTCAAGGCAACACACAGCCTTGCCTTGCCGATGCCACTATCCACACGTATGCCCTAAAGGTGCCATATGCCTATCTTTTCCTTTGAATGTCCAAGGTGTCTTACACACACCCAAGCATCTTGACCACCTTGCTGCACACTAAGACTTAGCAGTACAGTTGCACTTTTTCACCCACACACATGCCAAGACGAATGCCCAAATCCTTGCCATGCTTGTCTGACGATTGCTTGTTTAGACTACGGTTCTAACAAACCACCTCCACCTCATTAACTCACTGCCTTCATCGAGACTATTTTGAGATAATCATCGATTCGGTCAAACATTTGTCGCTCTCTTTCCTTTCAAATGTACCTGTTCTTCTTGCTAGTGCCAACAACTCGGTGATCAAGGATCCTTTCTATATCAGCATCATACTTTGTTGGTATAGATGGTGGATTCCTCTTCGACCTGTTCCTTTCCGGATCATCTTCGTCTGCAAAGTAAGGTTTCAAGAAACTAACATGGGAAGTAGGATGAATATTTAACCTTTTTGGTAGCTTCAGTCTATAAACAACTACACCCACTCGTTTTACTACTTCAAATAGGCAGTCATTCTTAGGTATCAAAACCCGATTCCGAGCCTTACTCACAATCTGTTTCCAGATTTGAGGTATCAGTTACAGCAACACTTGGTCATCCACACTGCACTCTTGTGAGCGATAATGTTGATCAACATACTTCATACGCCGCTGAGCTTGGCGCAAGATGTCTTGTGCCTCAGATATCATTTCAAGCTTTTCCCTTGCAACCCTGCACGCTGCTGGACACTTTCATTGGTTTTTTGTTTTGGCAACATCTAGTGGTGTCATGGGCTATCTACCCAATTTTTTTTGAATGGACTCATCTCAGTTGTTGACAACTTATGCAGATAGTAGCAAAATTGCGCAATTTCAAGCAATGCAACCCAATTTTGCTGGTTCGCCGTCACATAATGCCTCAAGTATTCTTCTAGTAAGTGATTAATTCTTTCCGTATGTCCATATGGTTGTGGATGATTCACAGTAGAGAATTTTAATTCAAGCCCCATCATAATGAACAAACATTGAACTACGTGAATACTTGCACTGAGTTTAAGGGTTCGTCGGTATTAGTGCACAACAGTGCTCTTATAACAATTGAAACAGGGTGGTTTTTCCATCTTACACCACTGCATGGCAGCTTATAACGCTTGCAAACTTCAGCCTAACAACCATCACAAATTTCACTAAGTCTTGAAGACTGTCTCACTTTTTGGTAGTGTATAGTATTTTCAAACACTCAGCAACATATATACAGGAAAAACCCTAACCTTTATTAATGTCAAAGCCTAACCAAGGAAGAAGCTCACAAATTTGTCTAAGGCACATAAAACTCTCTTAATGCCTTAGAAAAATTTAAGCCCCTGATAAAAATCTACACAAGGCAGTTACAGAAGCAGTTACATTTGCCATGTGTCTAACACATGTCATGGCCATATTTAAACTAAGTCTCAACAACTGTATTCTAACAACCACATTACAATTCAAATTCAAATACATTAAGTCCATGTGTCTTGCACATGCTCTTTCAATGCCTTAGCCAAAATGGCCCATGCCAACACTTAGAATATCTTAGTTTGCTTCCAACACTCAGTTTTATTTCTTCAAATCTTTCAACTCACGTCAACACTAGGAATTTCCTTTGTCTTGCCATCGTCTAGTCCCACAACCTTTCCTTGCCAAGCCTACACACTACCTTGCCTTGCTGATGGCACTGTCCACATGAATGCCCTAAAGGTGCCATACACATGTCTTTGCCTTTGGATGTCCTAGCTGCCTTGCCAATGCTTAAGTATCTTTAACACCTTGCTACACACTAACACTTAGCCACACATCTGCACTGTTTTACCCACGCACTTTCCAAGACCAATGTCCAAATCCTTGCCATGTTTGTTCGACGCTTGCTTAGTTAGACTAGGGGTCTAACAAACCACCTCACATGTTGAACTCGATGCCCTTATCGAGACTAATTTGAGATAATCATTGATTTGGTCATCAAACTACCACAAGTCCTTCTCCTTCATCTGGCGCACTCTAGCCTTTCCAATGTACCAAGAACTCTATCGTTGTGTGTTCTTCTTACTAGTGCCAACAACCCGGTAAAGTTATTTCTTCGGTTTTTTTCCGAATAAAACCATAACCAAACCAAATACTATTGGCTTTCAAAAATCTAAAACCAAACCAAACCAAATCCAAATAAAATCGGTTTTATTTTATCGGTTTGGTTTGGTTTTTCGGTTTGGATCGATTTTTATCCAAACCGTGAACACCCTCTTATAGGTATAGTGATTTCTTGAAGAGTTAAAAAGTCATTCAATTTAATGGTGATTTCTTTAAGAGTTAAAAAGTCATTCAACTTTAATGGTGATTTCTTGAAGAGTTAAAAAGTCATTCAACTTTAATGGCTTCACACTTATAGAATAATAATAATAATAGTAATAATAATAATACTAATAATAATAATAATAATAATAATAATAATAATAATGATGATGATAATTAAAAAGTTTAAAGGCATTTTCGTAATTCAACTTTAGACTAAGCACCTTCCCACTTATAATATAAAATATGATATGATATGATGATTTGTGGAGTAAGCTTCAGCAACACCTTATCTCCAACCTGAAATTCTAAAACACGATATGTTTGACAACATACTTTTTCATTCTTTTCGCTGCCTTCCTCAAGCTCTCTTGCACCTCATCCAACATCTCTTACTTGTCTCGTGCATACCTGCAAGCAACCAGACATTTACCATGGGACATAGATTTAGTGACTGACTTCCAATGGAATGTTAGGCTTCACACCATGTGGGTAGTTTTCACAATTACCACACAAAAATTTTAGGCACAAAGAAATGTGAGGGTTTCCTTTGGGACATAGATTTAGGCACAATCACAAGTCGATTGCTACTCGTAGACACTCTTGAAAACCCTCACATTTACCACGGGACATAGATTTAGTGACTTAGAGTGCATAGTTTCCTTTGGGTTTTCACCCTCATCAAAGTTAGCCAACTTAATTGCCGCCACAATAGCAGAGTTTAGAATTTGAACATGCTACCTCCTCAACGCTCTTTTTGCCCATGCCTTTAACCCGCTCATGAAATAGTGCAAGTCATCTTCTTCTACCATGTTGCCTATATGGAACATTAAGGACCAAAACTCCTTTTCAAATGACCTCATTGTGCTGCTTTGTTTGAATCGCCGCAACCCATCCCTTGCAACCCAAGACGAGTTGCTTGGAAGGAATTGAATTTTTAACTCCTTCTTCGACACTTCCACGTTTCAATTCATGGAAGGTTAGCGCTTTCCACTTCCACAACCCTTGTTATCCACCAACTTTTGCATCATCACCAAGTACATGGTTGTGACCGACACCTTTTCACCATCTGGAACCTTGGCTACCTTGATTTTTTTTTTGTATCCCACAAAATATTTTCCAACTCTTTAGTGCTTCTCACACCATTGTACGCCTTCGGTTGTGGTACTTTCAGCTTTGTGGGGTTGATAGTTCCTTGTAGAGCCCAATGAAGAAGAAGAACTTCACCACATAGATCTTCCTTCTCCTTACGAATTAGTTCCGTTTCTGCTTGGGCGGCATAAGCCCCATGGATCTTTAAATTTTTAATTTACAACAAAGTATAATAATATAATAACACAAAATTATAAAAATACACCAATAGTTTGAAATAATTACAAACATGATTAAGAAAACTCATAGAAAATAAAACTTCTAACATAGTTATACAAGTACAAATAATGTAATGATATAAAAAGTATTATGAGATGCAAATCAACTCTAATATCTGAACTTTTAATAATGCAATAATCATTATTTCTAAAAATATATTATTATTATTATACTATAAAATTTACGGGCCTAAAAGAAAATAATCAATAAATGTTATTCGTATTTTAATAAAATTATCACTTCATGATGAATAAAAATAAAATTACTTTCAAATATCTAATTAATAAAATATGACAATTTTGAGACATATGACAAAAACATGAAGACCAATGATAAGTGAAAAAGTAAAATTACGCAATGTATTTTTACGATAAATGTTATGGAATATATAATCACCCTCAGAGTGTTACTAAATAGTAAAGATGTGATACTACAACTTGTTATTTGAGTTGCTCTCATTCTTCTTATTTCGATAGCTTAAAAAATTGTTAAGTATCATTCATTTATTCAAGAATTATGAGGGTCAACAATATTAACTAAAAAATTTAACACATAATTTTTGTAAGATCTGTTAGGCGACCCCATGCATTGGGCATTGAGTGTATAACTCACTCTCCCTTACATGAATGACATTTCACATCCACATTGCATATATTATTCTCATGTTATAATTATCTTCATAACTATTAATAAAAAATGTAAAATAAAAAGAAAAAATAATAAGTTTTCTATTTAATAAATAAATAAATAAAATTGTTGTTTCTCTCACCTTTCTTTCATCTCACCTCACCCGACCCACAAACACTATCAACATCATCTCCATTCCCCTTATTCTTTTCTTCCTCATTTTCCTTCACACAAAAAGAGGGCTAGATTCTTTTGACAACTCATTGATTTTCATTACACAAAATTGGTTTTGCTTGAGGTTCCCTTTATATTTAATCTTCACAAATATTTGTTAGTTTTGGGGTTATGTGATGTTTCAAGCATATATATGGTTGAGTTGTTGATAGCAAATGCTTTGCGTTGCAAATATGGAGAAAATTTAGGAGACATAACTTTATTAGAAGAAATTGGATAAATCTGCTAAAATAGATTGGGAGCATTTTTGGGGTCTTCCTTGAAAAAGAAGAAGAAGAAGAGCATGCATAGTCAAAAATAGAGCTCAACGCAGAAAAAAATAATTTTATTTACTCTGCTCTCAATTTCTCTTCACCGTCCATCACCCAAACCACCACATGAACATCATGAAAAACCCATACCCACCAGAGCAAAACCACCACCAAAAAAAGATCACCATTGACGGTCAATTCTCTTTCAACATCAAGAAACTTCATTGACACCGCTAAAACTCACCAAAACACCCAATCATTGACGGAGGATCAATGGACAAAATAGGGTGGAGATGTAGTGGAAGAAAACGGAAGGTTTAAAAACTGTTGTTTTTTCCTTTTTTCTTTTTGTTACTTAATTTTTTGAAAAGCAAATTTGTTGCTTCCACTCACTTTTATAAGTGTGATGCCACAAGCTATAACTGAGTCAACAAAACAAATGCCAAATAAGCTCGATCAATGGTCAGATGAGTTTAAAAGTCTCATTTTAATTGAGCTTAAGGGTTTAGGTCGCAAATGGTTAAGTACAATTTTCTACAATACAAACTCATACAAGACAAGTGTCTATCATACCATTTTGCCTTAAATTAGGCTTGAATGGTATTATCATTTTGTCAAAAAGAAGAGGTGATCACTTGAAACTGGAAGGTTAGTACACAAAAATATTGTCTAGAGTTCCATTTTTAAAAAAATTGAAATTGACCTATTTTATTTAGATTTTTACCTAGTGATGAAGAAGCAGACCCTCTAGATCTAAAATAATGGTTTTGTTCTTTTGTCCCTCCTGTCTCCTTCTCTTCCTCATTATTTGGAGCTTTCTAAAATCTAAAGTAACATAAGAAATACTTATTCTATTATTTTCTTGTAATTATTCTTATTCCTTGTTAATTATTTTATGAAAAATATATTTGATATGTTTCTCTTTTCTTATCTGGAAGGCTTGCAACATTTCATATTTAAAATGTTCAAAAGGTTTTTGTTTTCTCACTATGTTGATGACAACATAATTTTGTTGCTTTTAAAGTCCTCCCAAAAGAAATGTTTATGTGATATGGTTTGGTTTCACATTTTTCTTTAATTGTTTTTGTTGAATCATTGGACTGTCTTATTTGATAACAGAACAATTCAGGAATTACCTAAAGCAATTACGAGAGGAAACAAGTGAGAGATTATTAAACGTTGCTTATCGACCTAATGGAACTCCAAATAAATGGTGGCTAGCATTTGCCAAGAGATCATTTCTTAGCTCGCGATCAATTGTACATGCAGAGGAGGATATAGAAATTAACACTTCTACAGAGGAATAACCATGTTTTCATTAAAGGATAATGATGTTTACTGTGAGAACGCTTTCTTTGGAGCATTAATTTGTGTCAGTTTAACTACAAGTGTAAATTTTGGCACACTCAGATATTTCACTTACTTGCCGAATTTCACATATGGATTTCACTTATACATATGCAGTTTCATAATTGTTTTTGACATAGTATGTTGTAATTCTGTAATGACCCTCCAATTTATTTTCTCTTTTGTCTAGTATTTTCAATGTTTAGAGCTAGCCTGTTGTAGCCCCAAGTCATTTATGACTTTCTGATAGTTTTGTCTTTGGGAAGTTCGTTAGGTATTTAGGAGAGTTTTCCTATTTTGGAGCTTTTGAAGTTTAGATATTTGACTTAGGTCACAACTTCAAGCATACAGACTTTAGAGTTCAATTATGATTGTTACATTAACTCTAAAACACTGATTTTAGTAAAAAAAAATCTTTGACTCAGGTCCCAGGGCTTCTGGGCTCATTTTGAGCTTCCTTGTGAATTTAAGCTAAAATGGGACTATGTGATGTGGGGCCACTTTTTGTTCAGATGACCTTCGATAGAAGTTTTGGTGGTTCCATTGAGTTTTGAATGTCAAATTTGGTTGGATAACGTAGTTAGTTTACATCAACAGGGTCCAGAATGAATCTCGAGCATCCAACGAACATCAGAGCTTTACCTGGGTTTTGGCTTTGCTAGTGCTAACCATTTTGTTCATCGCGATCGTGACCCCTTATCTCTCAATAGCGATGAGTAATTTATTTTGTTCATTATGATCATGACCCCTTGGTCTTGCGATAACAATTAACAATTTATTGGCCTTTTAAAGACTAGCCCCACTAATTTCAGCCTATTCCTTATATCTTTTTCCTCCATTATAAGACCTCCAGGGCTTAGTTTTGAGTTAGAATTGAAGGGTTTGAGGTGGGGATTTCTCGGGAGAGCATTAGGGGTCGGTAATCTTCTGATATTCTCGTAAGTTTCTGTCAATTCCTCCATTATATTCCTTTTAAAGTGTGCTCTTGAACCTTAACTTGTGGGGACTAATTTTGATGGGTTTAGGGGTTCGAAATGTGCCCAATTTTGGAGCACAAGTTCCTCATTATTTTAGGGATCTACTTATCGGTACAATTTGGCAATTTCATTAATGGGTCCCACTAGACTACTTTTGACATGATTTTGGAACCGGGATGTATTATAGCAGTATGGGTACCGTTCTTCTTATAGTGACTGATATGTTACAATATTGATAGTGGTGTGGAATTTTGTAGACATTAAGAGTAACTGGGTAGCTCGTGGACAGTCTGACATTGGAGTTTGGCTTCTAGATAGGCTACAAACTACTTTTGTTAGATTGTGCTCTATGTGATTATGCTTAGTATAGGTTGCATCTAGGTTAGGATTGTATATCATGGGTTAAGAATTATTTCCTTACTCCTATTTTCTTAATTCTCGTAAGAGCCTTAGACTAGTATTAATTAGAAAAATCTTTAGCTTAGGCTGGAAATTCCTTACATATGGCTTAGCTTGGTATTGTTGGCCTCTTCGGAGATGATATTTGAGACTTTAGAATAGTTTGGTAATCTAAGTGCTATGTATTGTGTTTTTAATGATCCTTTAGCTAATATAATTGCTCCTTGTTGTAAATTGTCATGGTTTTGTACCCTTCGCTAGTGCGTAGACCATGGTTTGCTTTGCTAATGTGGGAATTTACCTTGAATAGACCGGTAGACTTGACATTGATCCCTAACTTTGATTAGGCTACGGAAAATTAGTGGCTTGTTCTAGCTGTAGGTTAACATTAGTTCTACTGAGTGTTTACTTTACTAGTACCTTCAGGTAAAGGTTGAGATCCTTGAGTTACTCTTTCGGTAGTTGATTCTTCATGATCTCCTTCTATTCCTTGAGTAGTGGTGATCATATTTTGTTATTTTTGTTGCATATGCGATAATGATCAGCTACAAACCTTATAATTCAATGTGTAGGTGGTCGTTATCAATATAAAATCCAACAAGGAGTTTGGGATGAATCCCACAAGGAATGGTAAGGAAGGATTCACCTTACCAAGACTTTTGTATGTTTGATTAATCGATTTAGTCACAGAAGTAAATTCGAGAAATTTAAATTATCAATTAAGAGGTGATTAACAATTTGTTAACAATAAGCTTAGAACATGGAGATTCAACATTAAATTAAGCATTAACGCTTCATTAGTGTTCAGATTATGCCCAGTTTTGGGGCACAAGTTCCTTGAGCTATTTGAGAACTTGTGATATAGTCAATTTTGTGATTCCGTGCATAAGTCCTACGATGGTATTTTTGGGTCGTTTTTGCATTTTTCAATTCCTTTATTGATATGGTTATCATTTTGCTTGTTTTGGCTTCCTCGTCATATTTTTGATTGCTTGGCATCTTTCGGAGTCCATTCATGTAATGAACTCAAGGTCATTTTTGTGTTTATGCCTCCAGTGAAGTATTTATAGCTTTCCTATAGTTACCTCGAGTTATTTATTACTTGCTTGGACTGAAAGTTTGGTGACCTGGTTGTTCGTTCAGGTTTTATGCGAGTTTTAGTGTTTTGGAGCTTCTAAACCTTGAATGGTCATTTTTTAATCAAAAGTTTAGGAAGATGACCTCATAATCCAATTTCGACGATTCCATCAGCTCCAAAAGCGTCATTTTAGGCTAGTAGCATTGTGAGCATGACTCCCAAGGTTTTCAGTACGAGTCTATGCTATTAGGCATTTTAACTTTCAAGTTGAGGCCTAAGTTTGACTTTATTCAACAGTCTGAGTAAAAAAGCTCAGATAAGAATTTTATCAGTGTGGTTAGCTTTGGAATGTTGAGTTCTCTCTAGAATGACCCCTCATTTAGGTCTAGAGGCTTTTGACCTAATTCTGAAACTCCTTGTGGATTTTGGCTTAAAATAGAAATTGGGTGTGGGACCCACATTTTGTCGAAACAACCTCAATTGGGGAATTTTGATGGTTCCATTGAGTTTGAAATACCAAATACGATGGGGTAGCATAGTTCATTTGCACCCATGGGATTCCAAACAAATCATGGGTACCCCATCAAAGATTGGAGGCCTTGCACTTTGCTGTTAGCTGAGGTAGCCTCACGTTCGTGCACATGGCCTCACATTAGTGAGCAGTTGGTGCCTAGTCATGTGCATTCGTTCGTGGGCTATTGTGTTTGTGAGCAACCAATTGTCCTTATGTTTGCGTGTGGGCTGCTGTAATCGCAACCAGCGATATGGTGTGGCCTCGCATTTGTGAGAGGGATCCTTGCATTTACGCGTGGCCACCTTACGGTCATGAAGCCCACCAACCTGCCCTCCTTATTTAAGGCTGATTCGCGACCAACCTTGGCACCAGTTGGTATTTTAGTGACTTCTCCTCCATTTGAACTTTGATTTTAGTGATTCAAAGTCTCACACGCTCATAATTGTCAAGGGAAACGTGGTGCTTGATTGAATTGTGTTGTTGAACTTCCGTTTGAGGTAATTTTGTTGTTTAAGCTTCTGCCCCTTCTCTTTTAAATTTGTGATTTCATTATGTGTTGTTGTCTCCACTGTTTTACGCTCGAATTGTGTCCAATTTTGTGACACAAGTTCAAGGTATAGTTTAAGACCTTTTGGAGGAATCAATTCCAAAATTTCTGGCATGGGTCCCACTATTTCGGTTTGACTCTAAAATTGGTCCATCTTTATTTTGGGTTATTTTACAGTCTATGCGATCGTATTGACGTTGTAATCCTATTCTTGATAGCATGGAAGTGTTCAGAGGTTGTTATGAAGGGAAATTTTCTGGCATTGTGATTTAGAGTGCGCGCGGTTGGCCTACAACTAGGCTATGATTTTCTTTCTAATTATATTAAGCATAAATATATGAATTCATGATGATAAGTGTGAATTGGGAGCAGGTACCTAGTTATTCCTATTTTTCTTTTTAGAAACCATGATTTAGGGTTGATTATTATTGTTCTGAGGCTAGTACCATGACTAGCTAGGGTTGTATGTTTGTTTCCACATGCTATGTGATTTACTTATTTTACGATGCGTTTCATAAAGCATGTTTGGCTTTAGTCTAGGATAGACTGGGGTTGCCTTAGACTTGTGAACCTTGTGATTTTGGTATGTTTCTGATGTCGCTCAGATAAACTAGGTCCTTGTAGACTGGAATAGCAAACTTGGGTCTGATAGTGTGGGCCTTAATTTAGGAATATGTACATCTTCTTAGCCCTTATATCTTCTCTTCCTACTTCTGTGACTCTGATATGTTATCATAGGTTGTGTGCTTTCTCAAGATTAAAGTACCTCAGACATGTAGCCTTTTTGTGATATCTTTGGGAGTGGATGTTGATTCATGGTGTCTTGGAGCCTACTTGAGATCCTCTTCAGAATTGATATGCCCCTGAGTCAGTCTTACTAGCTGGGTGGCTTGCGTCGCTAGGGGTGAACTGGTTGGGTAGGCGGTCTTAATATCTGAGATTCTCTACGAAGTTGATACGCCCCCGAATCATTCTTGCTAGCTGGGCGGCTTAGTCCCTGCGAGTGGGTTGTCCGACTGGGCAGCCTGGGTTGATAGTCACTCTTACTAGCTGGGTTGGGAGTTGACTTGTTCTTTGTTACTTGGGCTGGGAGCCCGGGTGATGTTCTTTAATTCGAATATGGGTTACTCTTCTGTCATCTAGACTTAGCTATTCAACGTACATGTCGGGCTTATGGGGTCCTGTTCGAGTTTTATTCAAACACGTGCATGAGTTTACCTTCTAGGTATATAGGGGTCATTTAGGTTTAGTTTGGCTGTACATAGATTTAATTTCGGTATACTTGTGTGCGTTATTTTCATAACCGCTTTGACCTCTACTGGTGTCTATATTTTTCCTTATTGGATTGTTTTTGTTGTTCTTGTTCGGTCAACCTGTGATTCCTACTCACTACCTTGTCTTGGTACTCATGCTACACTGTGCATCTTCTTGTTATGCAAGTCTTAGTACCAGCCACAAGCAGTGATTGTTCGTGCCATCTTTTGTAGCTTGTGGATATCGGTGACGAGGGTAAGCTCTTGCCATCATCGATCAACCTATCTCCTTTTGTATATATGTTAGCTTGTGTTTTGCCTTTCAGATGGCTTGTTATAGTCCACTTTAAGGACTTGTATTTATATTGTTAGACATGTATGTACTCGTGACTTCCATGTTCATGAGGGTATCTATTGTATATAGTTTTTTGGTTTGCTTTGTGTTCCTGTCTTTTCTTATCTGACGTATTACAATATCTTCCCCTTGGGAACATTCACCCTCAAATGAGATTCTAAACATCATAAGGAAGATAGGAACTCAAACCTAACTGCCCAACATGCGTCAAATCACATAAATGCACATATTCGAGGAGAAAACATCAACTCCAAGCTAAAACATTGTTCAAAACATCATTTCATATGATCTATATGCAACTCATACTCAAATGCACATAAACATGAAGAAATCAATCAACTAACTCATTTTCTCAAGAAAATCAAACTTTTTAATGTACATGCATAAATGAGGAAATAATGGGAATACCTAAGCCCAAGATAGAGTAGGGACAAAGGGAAAGAGATGAGGATAACGGGACATCATATCAGCTTGGGCCTCACAAGTAGAACCCTCAACTAACTTATTCCTCCATAGAACCTTTACGGAAGCAACCTCTTTGTTTCTCAACTTCTTAACTTGCCGGTCTAAAATCTCAACCGGAACTTCCTCATAAGAAAGATTCTCCTTGACTCCCAAACCTTCTAAGGGAACTATGGATGTCGGATCTCCAACACATTTCTTCAACAAGGATACATGGAAAACTGGATGCACTAATACCAAATCATTAGGTAAATCAAGTTCATAAGCAATATTTCCAATTCACCTCAAAATTCGATACAGGACCACATAGTGGGGACTAAGCTTCCCTTTCTTCTCAAATCTCATTACACCCTTCATGGGTGAAATTTTCAAGTAGACAGAATCATTAACATCAAACTCAAGGTCTCTCCCTCTAACATAGGCATAGGACTTTTTCCGACTTTGAGCCGTTGTTAACCTTTCTCTAATAAGACAAAACTTTTTCCATAGCCTCATGCACCGACTCGGGACCTATCAAAGAGATTTCACCCACTTCAAACCAGCCTATGTGAGATCTACACCTCCTACCATATAGAGACTCAAATGGAGCCATACCAATACTTGAGTGATAACTATTATTATATGCAAAGTCAATCAAAGGCAAGTGATCCTCCCAATTATCCTTGAAGTCAATTACACATGCTCTTAACATATCTTCCAAAGTTTGGATAGAATGCTCCGCTTGCCCATCAGTTTGTCAAGGACTTAAAGAGGTAGCTGCTTGTCATCTGGCGGACCCTCTTATTCCTTTTCTTACACTTTGTTCTATTTGAGAAACAAAGATTGAGACTTGTATTTATTTCTTGATTCCGCACTTATGTATTTAGTGGCTTATACACGTGACAACCAGATTTTGGGGGTTTAAATAGAAGAATAAGTTTTTTCTACTTTATCTTGTTTCTTGTTTTTACTATTTTCCGCATTTGTTTCGTTCTCATTGTGTTAAAGTTGACTTGTCTTGGTGGGAATAGAAAAGTACCATCACATCCATTTTTAGGCTGTGAGGCTTAATTACATGTTTCAGGTTCAAAAACAAAATTCAGCGTGTTTAGATAAGCATAACGTCAAAACATTTCAAATTCTTGGTTACGTTAATTTAGAAACAGTTATTATTTAAAGGAGGCTACTATTTTAAATGTTGTCATACTAAATGTTAATAATAGTTAAAATAATGATAAGAAATAATAATTTCTCATTTTACAAGTTTTTCAAAATTAGTTTATACATTTCCAGAATGATTATAAATAATTAAAAATAAATAATATGTATATAATTTAATAAAATAATTACTATAAAAACTTGCAGTAGCTTATGAATTTATATGAATTTCTATAGCACTAATATTATAAGTTCAAAAATATTTTAAAGAGATATAAATAATTTTAGAAAGAGTCTTTTTCACTACCCCATTAACTACACATACATAACAATGTATGTTATTTATTTATGTCATTTGTTAAATTAATAAATGTATATTATCTTGAGTTTGTAGTTATAAAATTTTTGCAGAAATTTAAGAGTTGTCTTTTCATTATTCAATACAGATTATTATATTAGTCAATTTCCTCCCTATATCAACTCACACTTTTGCATTACTCTTCTTTTACTCAACATACTTCCTTATTCATGGTTAGGTAAATATATTCTACTGATTTTTTCTTCTCTTCCTCTTATCACAATTTTACGTTTTTCATTCCAATTTATTGATACAAATTTTCCTAATTTTGTCGATCCTTCTTGATACTTGCTTATGCTTGGTCTGATGACATGATGTATATATTGGGCGAGCCTTGTTATTGAATCTCTTGGAAAATGGTGCATAGCGTTCTTGACATTTGGATCTTTATATATCGAAATTGATACTCTTTATATATTGTTTACTTGATTTATTTATTATGTTTCAATTGCGCTGCTCATGACTTGAGAAAGGTGGCTTGGTGAATTTGAGGGCTCCGAACCTATAGTTTTTTAACACCACTAAGCTATATGCTTAGTGATAGTTGTTTCTATCGTAGGGAATGATCGAGAGGAGCATGAAGCTGGCCATTGGAGATGGAGATTTTGAGAGCCTTAAGGAAGATCACATTTTGCATATAGGCATCTATATTTTGTATAAACCTTGGGACTTGTACATGATCTATCTGTTGTACATTTAAATGAAAATTTGAAGGCTAATTTGATCATGTCACCATGGGTTGTAAGTATGGATATATGTTTTGTTCTTTTTGGGGTGTGTAAACCCAAGTCTTGTAATATCCTGAATATACTATTTGTTTTGAATGTTTGTGTGAAGCATGAACCGGATAATTTTGGTACTCGGAAGTTGGTAATATTATTTTTATATCATTTTTAAGTGTGAGGATAATATATGCATGAAAATCTCATAAGTTATTTGCTTAGATTATTTTGAAAGGGTTTTTCCTCCATAAGTTAAAATTCTTGGCAATATCAATTTGACATCACATAAATGTTTAAATGGGCAGGATACACATCCTTAACTATTTTGTTTCCTTATAAACCTAAGCCCTCAACTATATTATAATCAATATGCCCTTCGTTAATCTCTTTTAAATGTCACAACTATTAAATTAGGTTTCTTCCTTAAGTGGTACTATCCTTCCGAAAGGGTTGCTACAAGTTTTTTGGGAGAATTTTTTTATGAGTATCCCTGACGACCACTTAAATAGTGTGTGTTGGTTTGGAGGGGTAAACATCGGCATTTTCAAGTTCAAATGATGCCTGAAGCAGGAAATAAAGATTTTCCATTTTATGTTATATTACATGGATCTGGCACTTGGACCACAAAAATATTTTCCTGAAAAACTTTATGAGTGTGATCCCGCCGTGTTTTTGGTCTAAATTTTTGTGGGCGTCCATAACAATCTTATTAATTGTGTGCATTGGTCCGGAGGGGAAAAAGTCTGCATTTTCAGTTCAAATGAGTCCCGGGATGGGAAATACCAAATTTCCCATTCTACTTGTGCTATAGTCCATATTTTAGGTGGTATTTGATCGTGATGTGTTTTTAGCCAAAATATTTTGTAGGATTCTGTGATGACCTTATCAATGGTGTGGGCTGGTCTAGACGGGAAAATGTCTGCATTTTTAAGTTCAAACAAGGACCGGAACATGAAATATCAAATTTCCCATTTTACGCGTTCTAGTCCATGAATTTTGGGTGATATGTGATCGTGATATGTTTTTGGCTAAAGTTTCTTCTGGGAGTTTGTGATGACCTTATTAATGGCATGCATTTTTCCATAGGGGCAAACATCCACTTTTTCAAGTTCAAATGAGGCCCAAATTGGGAAATATGAAATTTCCTATTTTACGTGTGATATAGTCCATGGTTTTGGGTGATATGTGATTTCGACGAGTTTTTGGCCAAAACTTTTTATGGGCGTCCATGAAGTGTTTATAATTGCGTGAGTTGGTCCAGAGGGGAAAATGTTTTTGTATTTTCAAGTTCATACGAGGCCCGAAATAGGAAATACTAAATTTCCCATTTGACATAGGCTATAGTCCATGCATTTTGAGTGATATGATAAACTAACGTGTTTTTGACTGAATTTTTTTGTGAGCATCCATGAAGACCTTATTAGGTTTGTTGAGAGGGGCAAACGTCTGCATTTTCAAGTTCAAACAAGTACCGGAACAGGAGATACCAAGTTTCTCATTTTACGTGTGCTATAGTCTATGGATTTTGGGTGATATGTGATCCCGATGTGTTTCTGGCCAAAATATTTTGTGGGCGTCCATGACGACATTATCAATGGTGTGTGTTGGTCTGGAGGAGCAAAAGTTTATATTTTAAAGTTCAAATGAGGCCCGCAATAGGAAATGCCAAATTTAACATTGCATGTTTGGATTGAACCTTGTGTGTACTTTCATGTTGATTCTCAAGGAGCACTACTTGTAGACATCCCTATTGACCTGATTGATCTCATGTTTTACTTGAAGATAAACAAAAGTTTAAGTTGGGGGTGTTGATGAGTCAGAAATTTTGACTCATTTAGGGCTTGTTATTTAATGAATTAGTGTCCTCAATGCCTATTTGTTTTCACAACTGATGTTAAATTGTTTATGTGCATCCATGAAAGTTTAAGAACAAGGCAAGGACATTACATTGTGAAAAGAAGCGAAAAGTTGGAAAAGCTTAAGAAAAAGAAAGTTAGAGTGTGGAAAAGCAATTTGGCGGCTCGCTGAGTGAGCTTCTAGCTCGCCAAAAGGTCCATCGAGTTGGCTCATGAACTAAGCGAACTCGGCGAACGAAAGTTCACTTCGGCGATGTGTCGAATGGAACGACGAGCTCAATCCAACTCGCCTAAATGAACAGAACAAGTGGATGCATAGGTCAAGTCCAAATGGCAAGAAGGCGTGCGTATCGGCGGATCGCCGATTCATTCGGCGATCGCGACTAACTTCGCTGATGGGAATGCGTACTTAAATTTTGGGATGTTTTTGGAAACATATAAATTGATTTTTGAAGAGAGAGAAAAGGGTCTTACACATACTTTAGTAATTTTTACATACTTTTACAATACTGAATATTCTTTGAGAGGGTTTGAGCTTAGATATTCAGGTTTTAATGTTTTAGTCTTAGTTTTGGCATTGAGCATTAGAGATTTTGTCATTCCGATGGAACATCTTTTTGGTATCTGTTTCTTGCTTTTTGTTATGCTTGGATAAACCCCCATTCCTTAGGGGTATGACTATGTAATCGAATACATAAATTAGCTTGTCGATATTTTAATTGCTAGATACACTGTTGTTTTTAAATGGGTTGAGTTATTTATTCATGTTTTCATTGATGAACTGAAGTTGAAAATTTTGTTCTAGATTTAGCTCTCTATGCTTGCTTTTGAAAGTTGCTTATAGTGGAGTAAATGATTGATAGTTTTATTGACTTGTGTCTTTAAAACCCAACTTGATAAAGTGGGTTAAATTAAGGATTTGGGTTGTTTTGCATTGTTAAGCTTGATGAGGTTCGAAGGAACTCGTTCGAAACATAATAGCTGATTGAAATTTTTTGTTTATAGTTACAATCCATCCAATCCATTTAGATTCAACGACTTTAAGCAATTGTTTATTACCCATTAAGTGAAATTAGTATTTGATTGCTCATACACTTCTAAGGTTCCGTCTCTATTTGTTCAAACACCGCGTTAATTGACAATTGAGTACCAAACTATTAATAATGATAATTGAAACTTATTAATTTACATTATGTTGCGTTTTTTTATTTCCATTCTACCATAAATTAGAAAACTTTCATATTTTGTATTTGAATTCTTTTCTGTATAACTCCTTGTGGGATCGACCCCAACTCAATGTTCAGTTTATTCTTGTTAGTGACCACCTACACTTTGAATCATAAGAAGTGTAGTTGAGCGTTATCAGCGTGCATGTCGACCTTATTAATAGCGTGCATTGGTATGGAGGGGCAAACTTCCGCATTTTCAAGTTCAAACGAGGCCCATAACGGAAAATACCAACTTTTCCATTTTACGTGTGTTATAGTCCATTAATTTTGGGTTATATATCATCCCATTGATTTTTGGGCAAAGTTTTTTGTGGGCTTCCATGACGACCTTATTAATGGTGTGTGTTGGTCCAGAGGGTCAAACATTTGCATTTTCAAGTTCAAAAAGGCCCAGAACTGGAAATACCAAATTTCCCATTTTACTTATCTATAGCCCATGGATTTTGGGTGATATGTAATCCCGACGTGTTTTTGGCCGAAACCTTGTTTGAGCATCCTTGAGGACCTTGTCAATGGTGTGGGTTTGTCCCGAGGGGCAAACGTCTACATTTTCAAGTACAAACAATGCGCAAAATAGGAAATACCAAATTTTGAGTTTTACATGTGCTATAGTGCATGGATTTTGGGTGATATGTGATCCCGATGTGCTTTTGGCTGAAACTTTTTGTGCGCATCCGTGAGGACATTATTTATGGTGTGGCTTGATCAAGAGGGGTAAACGTCCATGCTTTCAAGTTCTAATGATGCCCGGTACGTGAAATACCAAATTATTCGTTCTACTTGTGCTATAGTCCATGGATTTTATGTGATATGTGATCTCGACGTGTTTTTGGCTAATTTTTTTTTTTTTTGGCATCTGTGATAACCTTGTTAATTGCATGGGATGGTCCAGAGGGGAATACATGTGCATTTTTAAGTTCAAATGAGGCCCGTAATAGGTAATACCAAATTTCTTGTTTCACATGTGCAATAGTCCGTGGATATTGGGTGATATGTGATCCCGACGTGGTTTTGGCCAAAATATTTTTGTGGGAGTCTGTGACGACCTTATTAATTGTGTGCCTTTGTCCGAAGGGGCATACGTCTACATTTTCAAGCTCAAACAAGGCACAGAATGGGAAATACCAAATTTCTTATTCTACATGTGCTATAGTCCATCAATTTTGGGTGATATGTGATCTCGATGTGTTTTTGGCCGAAATTGTTTGTGGGCTTCTCTGTGACCTTATGAATGGTGTGGGTTTGTTAGTAGTGGCACACATCGGCATTTTTCAGTTCAAACTAGGTGTTGCAATGGAAAATACCAAATTTTCCGTTTTACGTGCGCTATAGTCCATGCATTTTTAGTGATATGTTAAATAACTTTTTTTGGCTGAATTTTTTTTGAGAGTCCATGACGACCTTGGGTAAATCCGGAGGGCCAAACTTTGCATTTTAAAGTTCAAACAAGTCCCGAAATGCGAGATACCAAGTTTCTCATTTTATGTGTGTTATAGTCTTATGAATTTTGGGTGATATGTGATCCCAACGTGTTTTTGGCCAATTTTTTTTATGGGCATCCCCGATGACATTTTTAACGGTGTTCGTTGCTATGGAGGATTAATCATCTATATTTTCAATATCTAATGAGGTCCGCAGTGGAAAATACCAAATTTCTCATTTTACGTGTAGTCCATGGATTTTTTATGTCATGTGATCCCGACGAGTTTTTGGTCGAAATCTTTTGTGGGCGTCCCTGGCGACCTTATTAATGGCGTGGGTTTGTCCGGAAGGGCTTAGGCTCTGTATTGTAAAGTTCAAACAAGCTTTGAAATAGGAAATACCAATTTTTTCATTTTACGTGTGCTATAGTCCCTGGATTTAGGGTGATATGTGATCCCGACGTTTTTTTGGATGAAATTTTTTGTGGGCATCCTTGACAACCTTATTAATTGTGTGCATTCATCAAGAGGGGCTTACGTCTGCATTTTTCAAGTTCAAATGAGGTCTGAAAAGGGAAATACCAAATTTCTCATTTTACGTGTGCTATTGTCCATTGATTTTGGGTTATATGTGATCTCGACGTGTTTTTAGCCGAAAAATGTTTTTTGGGCTTCCATGAAGACCTTATGAATGGCGTGGGCTGGTTTGGAGTGGCAAACATCGGCATTTTTGTGTGTTATAATTCATTGATTTTGGGTGAAATGTGCACCTAATGTTTTTTTGGCTGAAATTTTCTCTGGGCGCCTTTGAACACCTATTTAATATAGTTTGGAGCAACCTAATTCATTACATGTTAAAAGATATAGTTGTATATATTGTTTTCCTTTCGGAGAGGTCATCATTGATTACATTATTTATTAGGTATTTTTTTGCCAAAATTATTTGTGGGTGTCTGTGACAAACTATTTCACTGGTGCTGCATAAATTGGGACAAACAATGTAACATTGAGTACTATAAATCACAATAATTAACAATTAGAAAACATATTAAAATTTGGTGACTTTCAAAATTTAGCATATGTCACACAAATTAAGATAGAGAGAGTAATATATATTTTCTTTAAAATTATGTCAATAGTCCTAAATTTTTTAAAGTTATGTAAAAATTTAATAAAATCTCTTAATTTCGTTTGTAATATATATATATATATATATTGTGCATTTGCATGAACATATGCATAAAATGTCAAGAGATGATTTCTGAACAAGCCCATTATAGTTTAAAGGTAAATGATTTAAGTTTTTTCCCATCCAAGTTATATCATCTAATTTTACTCTAGTTCTAAATGTACATGTTTTTACATTTTTTCAATTCTATCACATCACTTCATAATGAAGAAGAGGACATAAAATCCTACAAATATTACTAAAATTGTCCATATAATTCAAAAATGGAAAAATTATGAATGTGCCTACTCTAAATCAAATAAAGTTTTAAGAATATAGTTTAAAATGTCCTATCTTTAAAGAGGAGTAATCTATTAAAGGAAAATTAGAAGATACTTGAATGGAAAAAATGTAACTCATGTACCTTTAAAATTAGAAAAAAATTAAAAAAATTAACTTCAGTGGAAAAAAATGTAACTCATGTACCTTTAAAATTGGACTCAAAATATATTCAAGGATTGTAAATCTCTAAGAAAAATACATAATAAGAAATTCATTTATATACTTAACTTAACCACGAAATAAAAACAAATATCATCACCTATAAAGTGCGCATATTTCTTCACAAAGTTTCTCAAACCTATTCTGTCAAGCCATCTTCATTCACCAAACACTTTTGTAATGACACAAATTAAAATTATGCACCGAGAAAAGACTCAACAGAAGATGATGATATCTAAAGCAAAACTCCTTATAACTTTCAAAAAGCTATGGGCAAGTGATGTCAATGAAGCACACAAACTGTCTATTACAACAGGAGCACACATTGCTATTGTCGCTTATTCCCCGGGTGGCATACCATATGTTTATGGTTCCTCCAACAACTTTGACATAATAAATAAGTTCCTCAATTATATCGAAGGCTTCTGCAGTCAAAGAGGGTCATTGATTTGATTGCCTTTAGGAAATGATTTATATATTTTTTTTAAATCTTATTTAGTATTAGTTAAGAGAAATTATCACCCAGTTTATGAGTGATAATTTCTCTTAACTAATACTAAATAATATAAAAGAAGAAGAAGATAAATCCTTCTCTAAAGACAATCAAATCAATGACCCCATTTGACTGCAAAAACATTCACATCATTAAGGAACTTATTTATTGTGTCAAAGCTGTTGGAGGAATCATAAAAATATGGTATGCCACCCTGGGAATAAGCGACAATAGCAACATGTGCTCCTGTTGTAATAGAAAGTTCGTGTGCTTCCTTGACAACACTTGCCCATACCTTTTTGAAAGCTACAAAGCGTTTTGCTTTATATATTATCACCTTCTGTTGGGTCTTCTGTCGGTGCATAATCTTAATTTGTGCCATTAATAAAGTGTTTGGTGAATGAATATGGTTTGACAAAATAGGTTTGAGAAAATTTGTGAAGAAATTTGCGCACTTTATAGGTGACGGTATTTGTTTTTATTTCGTGGTAGTTAAGTATATAAATGAATTTCTTATTATGTATTTTTCTTAGAGATTTACAATCCTTAAAATATAATTTGTCTCCAATTTTAAAGGTGCATGAGTTATGTTTTTTTCCATTTAAGTTACATTTTTTAATTTTATCCAATTTTAAAGGTACATGAATTACATTTTTTCCATTCAAGTATCTTCTAATTTTCCTTTAATATATTACTCCGCTTTAAAGATAGGATATTTTTAATTAAATTCTTAAAACTTTATTTGATTTAGAGTAGGCACATTAGTAATTTTTTCATTTTTGAATTATATGGACAATTTTAGTAATATTTGTAGGATTTAATGTCGTCTACTTCATTATGAAGTGATATGTTAGAATGGAAAAATGTAAATCATGTACATTTAGAACTAGAGAAAAATTAGATGATATCTATTACCTTTAAATGGTGTGCGTTAGTTTGGAGGGGAAAACGTCATCATTTTAAAATTCAAACGAGGCACAAAGCGGGAAATATAGATTTTTCCATTTTTTTCGTGTATATTAGCACATGGATCTGGCGCCTTGGACCACCCAAAATATTTTTCTGAGAAACTTTATAAGTGTGATCCCACTGTTTGTTTGTCCAATTATTTTTTTGGGTGACCGTGACGACCTTATTAATGGCGTGGCTTGGTTCGGACTGGAAAATGTCTGTATTTCAAGTTCAAACGAGGCCCAAAATGGGAAATACTAAATTTTCCATTTTACCTGTGCTCTAGTCCATGGATTTTGGGTTATATGTGATTCCGGCGTGGTTTCGGACAAATTGTTGATTGGCGTCCGTGATGACTTTATTAATGGTGTGGATTGGTCCAAAGGGGAAAACTTCTATGTTTTTTTAGTTCAAACAAAGCCTAGATCGGAAAATACCAAATTCCTAATTCTTTTGCAATAAACTATGAATATTATTACCACCAAAAAAACAAACTTCATTACAAGTAATACACAACCTCAGCAAACCACTAATTCTCAACTACTTCCTGCCTCTCCACCTATACCAATAAAGTTCTAATTACATAATTTGTCTATGAATGATATACACTTATGCGCCTGTTTGGATCCTCTAAACATTGCAATCCTCTCCTTAACAGTAATCTATACTTGCTAAAGTATAAAACTTCTATACTGGTGTTGCTCTTTAAAAATTCAATAAATTCCTAGCTTGACAAATGAGGTATATCATGGCCCCTTATCTCCAATGTCTCTGTTTAATCCAGTTCAAACACTCCACATTACCACAACATGGAAAATCCCACTCCAATTAGTTACTTCATCCCTTAGTGTAGATGTCCAGTCACATGTAAAAAATAAATGTTCTACATCTTCATAGCACTGTTGATCACATAACACACATCCAACACTATCTACTGGTATGCCCATATCATGCATTCTCCCTTTGGTCATTAGTTTCTGATATGTTGCAATCCAAATAAAAAATCTATGCTAAGGTACCATTAGTTTTGTCCACACTAAGTCTGCATTTCCAAAACTAAATCCCTCTCCCAGCAATGTCATACAACTTTGACTCATCTAATATCCTCCATCAAATGTTAAAATGTATCTATCCTGTTGATACCAATTTTCCATACCTAGTTTCAGTTTATTTAGGGACTTTCAGTACCCACTACTATCATTTGGTGGTGTATGTACCTAGAAATATTCATCATTTTTAGTTAGATTCCATGTAGCCACTTAACTCGAAGAGCTTCTTTCTGAGTTATGAGTACCCAAATTAGTTTCCCCACTACATCATGGTTCCATATCTTGCAACTTTTTATATTCAGATCCCCCCCCCCTCCCCCATTTTCTTAGTTTGACAGACTCTATTCGATGCTACCAATGCGACTTTTCTTTTCTCTTTTGTGCTATCCCATAAGAAATCTCTACATTTTCTATCCACCTCCTTAACCAAACTTTGAGGATGGATAAATACTAAAGCCCAATAATTGTGCTATGCAAATAGGATAGAGACTATAGCCTGTAGTTTCCCTGCATAAGAGAGGTGTCTGACTGATGCATTCTTTATCAATTTAATATCTTCGGCACTAATTGATAAAAATCTAGCTTGTTCCACTTTTGGGGGGATAAAGGCAGGCCCAAATATTTGATAGGGAGTGACCCTTCTGTAAATCCAGTGAGCGCCAACAACTTTTCCCTCACAGTTTCATCTACTCCAGCCACAAATATGCTAGATTTGTCTCTATTTGCTGACGTATTTTTGGCATAAATTTTTTATGGACGTCAATGACGACTTTATAATAGTGTGCGTTGGTCCGAAGGGACAAATGTCTGCATTCAAGTTCAAGCGGGGCCTAGAACGATAAATACTAAATTTCCCATCTTACGTGTGCTATAGTCCTTGGATATTGGGTGTTATGTGATCACGATGTGTTTTTGGCTGAAATTTTTTGTGGGCGTTCATGACAAACTTATTAACGTCTTGGGTTGATCCGGAGGGGCAAATGTCTACATTTTCAAGTCCAAACGAGGCACGAATGGACAATACCAAATTTCCTATTTTACGTGTGCTATAGTCCATGAATTTTGGATGATATGGGATCTCTACGTATTTTTGACCTAAATTTTTTGTAGGCGTGCATGTAGACCTTATTAATAGCGTGCATTGTCATGGAGGGGCAACCTTCTGCATTTTCAAGTTCAAACGAGGCCCAGAACGGAAAATACCAAATTTCTCATTTTACGTGTGCTATAGACCATTAATTATGGATGATATCTCGTCCCGTTGGTTTTTGGATGATATTTTTTGTGGGAGTCCATGACAACCTTCATAATGGAGTGTGTTGGTTAAGAGGGTCAATTATCTGCATTTTCAAGTTCAAACAAGGCCATGAACAAGAAAAACCAAATTTCCCATTTTACTTGTGATATAGTCCATAAATTTTGGGTGATATGCGATCTCAATGTGTTTTTTGCTGAAACTTTTTTGGGCTTCTGTGATGACCTTATCAATAGAGTGGGTTTTTCGGAGGGGAAAATGTCAGCATTTTCAATTTAAAACAAGGCGCAAAATAGGAAATATCAAATATTCTATTTTACGTGTGCTATAGCTCTTCAATTTTGGGTGATATGTGATCCTGATGTATTTTTGGCTGAAATTGTTTATGCGCATCTAAGACGACATTACTAATGGCGTACGTTGATCAAGAGGGGTAAACTTCTGCATTTTCAAGTTCAAATAATGCCCGGAATAAAAAATACCAAATTTCTCGTTCTACTTGTGCTATAGTCCATGGATTTTATGTGATAGGTGATCTCGATGTGTTTTTGGATAAAACTTTTTGTTGGCATCCGTGATGACGTTATTAATGGTGTGGGATGGTCCAGAGGGGAATACGTGTGCATTATTAAGTTCAAATGTGGCTTGAAATGGGAAACATCAAATTTCTCATTTCGTGTGTGCATTGTCCATTTATTTTGGGTGATATGTAATCCGGACGTGGTTGCAACACCCCAAAAGTTTTTAAGTTAAGACTCGAACCATTATTTGTTTGTGAATAAGATTTTACTGAGTATTTTTTGAATTTTTTTAGGTGTTAAGGTCACTAGATGTAACACCTCGAGTTTCAAAAAGAGCTAAAGAGAAATTCGTTCAAGCCACCCTTTAATTTGTAAGTTTTGGGTCAACTTGAAATGACCATATATTTTAGCACATAAAGAGTTAGGTGGTCCATGAACTATCAAATTGAAGATCTTTGAGTCCTCTTTACAACGCCTCTGAGTTTGCTAAATTTTGAGCTCAAATGAAGGAGTTATGTCTGTTTGAGTGCAGCCTCACTAGTTAGGGCTTTTCATCCATTTTAGGAAAGGGTATTTTGGTCTTTTCCTTTTTCCCACTTGTCTTTACACGTTTTTCCTGACCCAAATTAAGGGTATAATCAGATTCTAATCACCCATTCACGTTCAAAACACTTAGGGTTTTAGAGTGAGGTTTCAAAAGGAGAAAAGTGAGGTTTTCAAGCGTTCTTCATGATTCGTTGATTTTCACCAAGAACATGGTTCTTTCCAGGTATGTGAGGCTTCCCATAGTGATGCACTTGTTCTTCCTTATGCTAATCATGTAATTTTTTCATTAATTCATTCATGAACTCGTTTATGTGAAGATTCTTGAGTTTTAGCCCCCATTAATTTATCAATTAAGGTTTTGAGTTTTTTAGGTGAGGGTCTTGCGAATGAGTGGTTTTTCTTGATAGATTCTAAGTGAGATCTTGATAACCTTGGTTCAGTTTATGAATCCAAAAGTGTTTGGAAGAAACCAATCGATTCTAGACAAGTTAGGAACCGAAACTTAACAAGAAAATTCGTCGGATTTTTGGGTCTGGGCTGGGGTAATGCGCCCCCATAGCGCCAGGAGGGATGGGGAAATGCGCCCCAAAATAGCCTTGTGACTTTAGGGGCTGGGGCGATGCGCCCCCACTATGCTAGCATCGTCCTCCCTTTTTATTCTCCGTTCTTTAACTCTTAATGTCTTCATTAATCATTGAAAGATCCCACATATCCTAATCATATCTCCTAAATTACATTTCAAATTAAAGAGAGACTAAGAGGAAAGTTCAAGAGGGTCCTTTAAGTCAAATTTGAGAATTCTTTTGATATCAACCATAGTTTTGAACTATGTCTTTAGGAAGTAAGTATGAGAATGAGAAGAGTTGTACACATGAGTTCTATATTGTCATTGAGATCCTTGAGTTGAGTCATTCATGCCCATAATTCCGCATAAACTCTATGAATTGAGTGTCCTTGAGAGGAGTAGTATCGTTGAGTTATGAGTTTCGATTTCGTGAGTCCTTGAGTCCTTAAGTTCTTGAGTTTTGAGTACTAAGTTTCCATATTGCTATTAATATCCCTGAGTTGAATCGTTCATGTCCATAATTCCGCATGAACTCTATGAATTGAGTTATAAGTCTGAAGAGTCCTTGAAAGTCAATCATTGTGTTTCAAACTGAGTTTTGAGAAAAAGTTTAAAGATTCTATTTTATTAAAAAATAAGATTTACAAATGTTATTTATATATATGTACCTATGTTGATTATTGGACTTGAAATATAAGTTCACAAGTGCATGTTTTCAAAAATGTAAACACGTCTAATGTTTTGAAAAGTATTTCAATTATGTAAGAAGTCAATTCTTTGTAATGGGTGAATTGAGCATAAAGTTATATTACCTATTTTGGGAGTAGTATCGAGCACCGAATTGAGTTAAAGTCTTTTATGATTCGGAAGTCCCATAAAACTACATAGCCAACATAGGATAGGATAGCGTTGATTCTTCATGCGACTCCTCACTTCCTCTAAGATGGCCACTTAGATGGATCCATGGTCACGATATCATCCTATACCCTGGCAAAGTATAGGATGACCCTGGCAAAGTATAGGATGACCCTGACAATGTGAGGCAAAACGTGGTATCATTGCTAGGCTTATGGTAATAGCTGTCGGTTAGAGAAACTCCCCACAAGTAAAGTATATTATTTTTATGTTGCTTTCATTGTATATTATTTTGAAATTCTTAAATGTTTTTCATGTCATATTCATGTATTGATCCAGTTATGTTGCTTTCAGTCATTCAAGCCAGTAAGTTGTTTACTCTTGCCTTATCACTTACCAGTACATTCAATGTACTGACGTCATTCGACCTGTATAATTTTATGATGCAGATACATGTGTTCAGGATCATCAATAGGCGTTTCATTGAGGTCATGTGACATTCCAGTCAGATTTGGTGAGCCTATATTCCGGAGGACTTCACCTTTACCTTACAATTAGTAGTATTGGAGGTGTCGTGGGTCTTGTCCAGACATCTATCTTACATTGTTAGAGGTTTCATAGACAGACTGAATTAGATGTTTCCATTTTTTTTACCAGGATGTCTTATTTAACTTATTACTCATGTTA
Organism: Solanum tuberosum; assembly: GCF_000226075.1. Taxonomy (NCBI): domain Eukaryota; kingdom Viridiplantae; phylum Streptophyta; class Magnoliopsida; order Solanales; family Solanaceae; genus Solanum; species Solanum tuberosum. The sequence goes on from NW_006238945.1 coordinate 1,202,770, forward strand.
AGTATTTTTGCAAGATAGTATTTTTAAAACTTTCTTCAATGTCTACGTGTTCACCTATTTTAAGCTTTCACGTATTGTTTAGTGTCATGTAAGTCATATAGCCCGACCAAGGGTTCGCTTGGGGATAAAAAATGGTTCTCGAGTGCCAGTTACGTCCAAGGTGTAGGCCCGGTTCGTGACACTGGTTTTGGCCAAACATTTTTGTGGGAGTCTGTGATGACCTATTAATGGTGTGCATTTTTTTTGAAGGGCATACATCCGCATTTTCAAGTTCAAACAAGGCGTGGAATGGGAAATACAAAATTTCCTATTTTACGTGTGCTAGTCCATGAATTTTGGGTGATATGTAATCTCGATGTTCTTTGGCCAAAAAATTTTGTGGGCTTTTCTGCGACCTTATAAATGTCGTGGGTTGGTTGAGAGGGGCACACATCGGCATTTTTAAGTTCAAACGACGCGCCGCAATGGGAAATACATATTTTTCTATTTTTCATGTGTTATAATCCATGGATTTTGGGTGACATGTGCGCCCAAAGGTTTTTGTCTGGAATATTTTGTGGGCATCTATTTAATGGAGCTCGTCAGTTCGAAGCCACTTAATTTATTTCGTACTAAGTGATATGGTAGTATATATTGTTTCCCTTTTAGAGAGAATCATTGATTACATTATTTATTACTCCCTCTATCCCTAATTACTTGTCCACTTTTAAATTGACACACCTATTAAGAAAAAATTATTGACATAGTGAATTTACCATTTTACCCCTATTAATTATGAAGTGGATGAATTGAAAATTTAATATTTTCAAAAAGTTCTACCTTTTTCAAAGTAATTAATTGAGGTATAATAGGAAAACAAAATTTGTCCTTTCTTGATTTGTCAAAATGGACAAGTAATTAGGGACAACCATAAAAGAAAAAGTGGACAAGTAAATAGGGATAGAGGGAGTAGGTAGTTTTTTGGCCAAAATTTTTTGTGGCCATCCGTAACGTTTTACTTAATGGTGTATGTTGCTTTAGTAAGGAAAACATGTACATTTTAATGTCAAACTAGGCTCAGAAAGGAAAATATGTTTTTTCTTTCATTTTTCGTGTGTTATAATCCGTTTATTTATACTGATGTTGGGCTCAACAATTTTTTGGGCGAAATTTATTGTGAACATCCCTGACGACCACTTAAATTACGTTCGTTGGTTTGGAGGGGTAAACGTCAGTATTTTCAAGTTCAAACGAGGCTCAAAGTGGGAAATACAGATTTTCCCTTTTTTTGTGTATATTACATGGATCTGGCGCTTGGACCACCCAAAAATTTTTTGTGAAAAAACTTTATGAGTGTGATCCCGCCGTGTTTTTGGCTTAAAATTTTTGTAGGCGTCCGCAACAACCTTATTAATTGTGTGCATTTCTCCGGAGGGGCAAAAAGTCTGCATTTTCAAGTTCAAATGAGGCCCGGATGGGAAATATCAAATTTCGCATTTTATGTGTGCTATAATCCATATATTTTAGGTGATATGTGATCCCGATGTATTTTTAGCCGATTATTTTTTAGGATTCTCTGATGACCTTATCGATGGTGTGGGCTGGTCTTGAGGGGCAAACGTCTACACTTTCAATTTCAAACAAGGCCCGTAACGTGAAATATCAAATTTCCCATTTTACGCGTGGTAGTCCATGAATTTTGGGTGATATGTTATCCTCATATGTTTTTGGCTGAAGTTTCTTGTGGGCGTCTTTGATGACATTATAAATGGCATGTGTTGGTCCATAGGGGCAAACATTTGCTTTTTCAAGTTCAAACGAGGCCCGGAATGGGAAATATGGAATTTCCTATTTTATGTGTGATATAGTCCATGGTTTTGGTTGATATGTAATCTCGACGCGTTTTTGTCCAAAATTATTTATGGGCGTCCATGAAAACCTTATTATTGACGTGCGTTGGTCAAGAGGGGAAAATGTTTGCATTTTCAAGTTCAAACGAGGTTCGGAACGGGAAATACCAAATTTCTTGTTTGACATGCGCTATAGTCCATGGATTTTGAGTGATATGATACACTAATGTATTTTTGGCTGAAAAGTTTTGTGAGCATCCATGACGACCTTATTGGATTTTTCCAGAGGGGCAAACGTCTGCATTTTCAAGTTCAAACAAGTCCCGGAATGGGAGATACCAAGTTTCTCATTTTAGGTGTGCTATAGTCTATGGATTTTGGGTGATATGTGATCCTGACGTATTTTTGGCCGAAATATTTTGTGGGCGTCCATGACGACATTATAAATGGTGTACGTTGGTCTGTAGGAGCAAACATTTATATTTTAAAGTTCAAATGAGGCCCACAATAGGAAATGCCAAATTTAACATTGCATGTTTGGATTGAACCTTGTGTGCACTTTCATGTTGATTCTCAAGGAGCACTACTTGTAGACATCCCTGTTGACTTGATTGATCTCATGTTTTACTTGAAGATAAACAAAAGTTTAAGTTGAGGGTGTTGATGAGTCGGGAATTTTGACTCATTTAGGGCTTGTTATTTAATGAATTAGTGTCATCAATGCCTATTTTGTGTTCACAACTGATGTTAAATTGTTTATGTGAAGCCATGAAGTTTAAGAACAAGGCAAGGACATTACATTGCGAAAAGAAGCGAAGAGTTAGAAAAACTTAAGAAAAAGAAGGTTGGAGCTCACGAAAGCCACTTAGCGACTCGTCAGTGAGCTTTTAGCTCACCAAAAGGTCCAGCGAGTTACCTCATGAACTAAGCAAACCCGGCGAACGAAAGTACATTTCGGCGATGTGTGGAATAGAACAGTGAGCTCGATCCAGCTCACCTAAATGAACATAACAAGTGGATGTAGAAATCAAGTCCAAATGGCAAGAAGGCGTGCGTATCGGCTGATCGCCCAGTCATTCGACTATCACGACTAACATCGCTTATGGGAATGAGTACTTCAATTTTGGGAAGCTTTTAGAAACATATATTTGTATTTTTGAAGTGAGAAAAAAGGGTCTTACACATATTTTAGTGATTTTTACATACTTTTTGAAATACTGAATATTCTTTGACAGGGTTTTGAGCATATTGAGGTTTTAATGATTTAGTCTTAATTTTGGCATTGACCATTGGAGAGTTTGTCATTCCGACGGAACATCTTTTTGGTAACTATTTCTTGCTTTTTGTTATGCTTGGCTAAACCCCCATTCCTTAGAGGTGTGACTACGTAACCGAATAAATAAATTAGCTTGTGGTTTTTTAATTGCTAGATTTACTGTTAATTTGAAATGGGTTCAGTTATTTATTCATGTTTTCATTGAGGAACTGAAGTAGAAAATTTTGTTATAGGTTTCGCTCTTATGCTTTCTTGTGAAAGTTGCTTAGAGTGGAGTAAATGATTGATAGTTGTATTGACTTGTGTCTTTACAACCCAGCTTGATAAAGTGGATTAAATTAAGGATTTTGGTTGATTTGCATTGTTAAGCTTGTTGAGGTTTGAAGGAACTCGTTCGGAACATAATAGCTGATTGAAAATGGTTGTTATAGTTACAATCCTTCCTACCCATTGAGATTCAACGATTTAAAGCAATTGTTCATTACCCATTGAGTAAAATTAGTATTTGATTGCTCACACACTTCTAAGGTTCCCTCTCTATTTGTTCAAACACCGTGTTAATTGTTTTCCTTAACAATTGATTACCAAACTCTTAATAATGTTAATTGAAATTTATTAATTTACATTATGTTGCATTTTTTTATTTCCATTCTACAAGAAATTAGAACACTTTCATACTTCGTATCTGAATTCTTTTCTGTGTCACTCCTTGTGGGATCGACCCCAACTCATTGTTGCGTTTATTCTTGTTAGCGACCACCTACACTTTGAATCATAAGAAGTGTAGTTGAGCGTTATCACCGTGCGTGACGACCTTATTAATAGCGTGCATTGGTATGGAGGGGCAAACTTCCATATTTTCAAGTTCAAACGAGGCCCAAAACAAGAATTACCAAATTTCCCATTTTACGTGTGCTATAGTCAATTAATTTTGGGTGATATCTCATCCCATTGATTTTTGGCCAAATTTTTTTGGGTGTCCATGACGACCTTATTAATGGCATGTGTTGGTCCGGAGGGTCAAACATCTACATTTTCAAGTTCAAACAAGGCACAGAATAGGAAATACCAAATTTCCCATATTACTTTTGTTATAGTCCATGGATTTTGGGTGATATGTGATACCGACGTGTTTTTGGCCAAAACCATTTTTGAGTGTCCATGAGGACTTTATAAATGGCGTGGGTTTTTCTGGAGGGGAAAATGTCTACATTTTCAAGTTCAAACAAGGCGCAGAATAGTAAATACCAAATTTTCCGTTTTACATGTGCTATAGTGCATGGATTTTAGGTGATATGTGATCCCAATGTGTTTTTGGCTGAAATTGTTTGTGCGCATCCGTGAGGACATTATTAATAATGTGTGTTGATCAAGAGGGGCAAACATCCACGCTTTCAAGTTCAAATGATGCCCCAAACGTGAAATACCAAATTTCTCATTCTATTTGTGCTATAGTCCATGGATTTTATGTGATATGTGATCTCGACGTGTTTTTGGCGAATACTTTCTTTTTGGCATCTTTGATGACCTTATTAATTGTGTGGGATGGTCTAGAGGGGAATATATGTGCATTTTTAAGTTCAAATGTGGCCTGTAACAGGAAATACAAAATTTCTCGTTTCACGTGTGCAATAGTCCATGGATTTTGGGTGATATATGATCCCAACGTGGTTTTGGCAACAAATTTTTTGTGGGAGTATGTGAAAACCTTATTAACAGGTGATGCATAAATTAGGACAAACAATGTAACATATATGTTATTTCAAAATCATGAGTACTATAAATCACAATAATTAACAATTAAAAAACATATTAAAATTGGTGACTTTCAAAATTTAGCATATGTCACACAAATTAAGACCGAGAGAGTAACATATATTTTCTTTAAAATTATGTCAATAGTCCTATAAATACTAATAATTAACAACTCAAAATATTTTAAAGTTGTGTAAAAATTTAATGAACCCTCTTAATTTCATTTTTCACATATACATTGAAACAAATAAAATAACATATATTGAGCTTGTACTTGCACAATCTGTTGTATCTAGTATATATTACTCTAAAAGCATGAACTCCTAACTTTAATGTTATATTACTATAATATCCCTAACTTAGGTTATGACTTTTTCGATGAGTTGTGACTTTTTTGATAAGTTGTGACCTTTTTTGAAGGGTTGTGATTTTTTGATGAGTTGTGACTTTTTCCAAGAGTTGTGACTTTTTCAATAAGTCGTGACTTTTCCAAAGAGTTGTGACTTTTTCAATAAGTTGTGACTTTTCCAAAGGGTTGTGACTTCTCGAAAAGGTCATGACTTTTCAGATAAGACACAAAAAACATTTGTTCATACCACCCTTTGTTGACTATAAATAGAGGGGCTTCCTCTCATTTTTCAACGACAATTTTTTTAATCTTCTACCTTTATTCTTCTTGCATTTTAATTTTTTTTGTGTGATTTATTGTCGTTGAGCGAGTTTGAAGTTTAGCGGAATATGAGGTACCACTATTCTAATTAAGTAAATTTTTCTATCCTAAGAGGGTATATTCCATAGCTTGATTATACATTTATGAGATAAATATTTTTATTAATGCAAATATATATATATTTATATTTGTGTAGGTATTTGTGTAATGATCCGAACCGTCGTTAATTAGGAAAATCAAAGTTTCGAGAAATTCTGGGCCACTGTCCCGCTAGGGCGGGCTAGATGCCGCTGGGGCGGCGGCGCCAGAGCGGGGTAAGTTGGCGCCAGAGCGGGTTAATTTAGACATATTGTAAATAATGTGAATCCTTATTTCTCCCTTCTTTCTAAAAAATACCTAAGTAAGTCGTAAAACACCCTAGAAACCTCAGAAAAATGGATGTAAGCTTGGGAGAGATGGAGAAAGGGATTTCTAGCGCAAGGATGGCGATAGGTTGCGGATTTCCAGCCAAGTTCACCGTCACGTATTCTGGAAACAGGAATTGAAGTCAATTCCTCCGTGCAGCTGCTTGGCTCCCAGGTAGGCTAGATTTTTACAATTGAGTAGTTATAAATATGTGCTTACTACGTGATAAATGTAAATCAATGGTAGGGTGGTGTGTAGACCTTCGTGCACCGAGTAAATTACATGAATAATCCGTAGAATTCAAAGTATGTGGGTTTATGCCTTGTGAGGAGGAATTGATGAGTTGTTAGGAAAACCTTGAATTGCTATCATAGAGAGAATTAGGTCAAGAATGAGGATATGAAATCAAGAGTGGAACTAGATTTATGCATGTATGTTACACCCAATAATTAAAGTGATGAAATGGAGGAATTATGATGAATGGTGATTAAAACCTAATGAGAAATCCTAACGATGAACTAGGGGTGAGTATGGTCACTTTTTATATATGCGATAGGGATTGAGGAGTAATTCCTAGGTCATGGTTGTGATTCTATGATTGTGTGATGTATGTTTGTTCTTGCTTCATTATGATACATGTATATGCATGAATGTTGCAATGTTGATCCCACTTCTGGGAAATGAGATAATAATTGATGAATGCCTTGGAAGCATGACTTAAATGTATGATCTTGATATTGTACTTGTGTTTGTGATATTGTGTGTGGATGGGATCAGATTGCCATATTATGATATTACTAACTCGGATCGGATTACCACATTCTGACATAACTAACTGGGATCGGTTGCCACGTTCCGACATAAATATGGGATCGGATTGCCATATTCCGGCATGCTAACTGTTTGAGTTTGGGTTCCGTGAGAGAACTAATGTTGTGCTATTAAATGTGTACTGCGTTGTTGATTTTTCATGTTGATAATATTGTATATACTTAATATACGCTTGTAAGCATGGTGTTGTATAGGTTGTACTTAGTGGACATGTGTTATGATGATTTATAAGTGGTTGCTCGTGGGATGTAATGGCGAGAGTAGAGATAGTAAATGCGATGGAATATATTTAGGTGGATTTCACCTTGAGGGAAAGAAGATTGGGTTAGTGTGAAGAAAGTTGAATTAATGTACTATGTGACTATGTTTGGGTAATGTGGCGAGGAAGCAAGGGTATGACGTGAGCAGATAGCTGAATATGCGGTGATTATACTTGGTATTTGTCTATGTGTTTTGGAATGGTTAAGCCATGATCAAGATTTCGGTGAGAGGGTTGAGTTAAAAAGAAGGTTAGTAATTAGGGTGCGAGTGTATATTAGAGGTGTTGCCAAGAGAGGGTAAAGGTGGAGAATCGAGTGGTTACTTCATGATCTTACTAGTTGGTTTCTTATGTTATGTGGTGGGGTTCGGGTTGACCGATGATGCCTACTAGTACGTGTGTTTGTACTGCTACTACTCTTTCTATGTCTTTTTGACATAGTCTGGTTGCAGGATCGGTGATGTTTCCTTAGGTGAAGACGAAGAATCTCCAGCAGCTTCTACTTTTCCTTCCACATAGTGGGAGCTATGTCATTTACTATGTTGTCCAAATTGTACTATTAGTAACTCTTGTACCTGTTTGGACTAGATCCATGGGAGTTGTTAAATTACTTTTCAAGTTGACTAAAAGTGTGCCTACGGGCATTATTTTATAAAATGGTAGTGTTATGTTTATTTCTGTTTTCTTCAAAATTTCCGCATGTTTAACTATTGGGATATGAGGTTTCTCCTACTTAGGTGTTAGAGTGGGTGGCTGCATGTCCCGGTGGGTTGGGTCGTGACAAATTGGTATCTGAGTCTAGGTTACCGGTCTCCCCATACAAGAGCAAAATGTGAAGTAGACTCCTGCGGATTTGTGTGTTAACGTCCACATGTAATCTTTAGTAAACTATGAAGCATTCTAGGAAATTGTCTCCTCTCTTTTCTTCTTTCGTGCGTGTGTCGCTTGTGGTATGAGTGAAGTTCAATTGGTATCTGCCGATTCCAATTGGTATCTCAACAAGGTGAACTGGACATCATTGGTATGACTAAAAGGATACAAGCAAAAGTTACTTAGAACTTAGAAGGTTCCAATTAGTATTTGGCCTTAGGGGAAATACGAGGCATAGACGATCAGTAATGGTCGTCTATGGAATGAACTAATCAATAAGGTGAGATTGTTGTGATGTGCTGTAATTGTGAATGTGTGCTCCTTGTTGTCTGGATTAGTTGTGAATATGAAAATTATTCCTTGCTTGGAAGTGATAATATGATTTTGTGTGCAATAACTGTGTGTCTGAACCTAGTTATGGTTAATGTGCTGGCCGAATTGTTGAAATTATGTGCGCGTGACTGCTTGAGTATCATGAAACTGGTTGTGGAAGGAAAGTCGTGACTAGTTAGGTGCATGTGTCTAGATAAATTACGACGTGGTTCGTAAGCAAGAAATTCGGATGTGCGATGCGACCAGTTGGTAAACATGCAAACGTTTGGGTGTATCTTGGGGATGTGTGGGTTATGATACTAAGTTATAAGAAGGAATTGGTTCGTGTATTATGGTTTGATTTGGGATAGCCAAGGATCGCTCCTAGTTAGAGGATAATTTAATGGTATGATAAAGCGGGGGAACCTTAGGAAAATTTAGGGGAACGAAAAAGGACCCGGAATTTTGGGTTTGGGTTCTTGTCCCGTCTGAACCGCTGGGGAGGGATTATTCCCGCCAAAGCGTGATAGGGCGAGGCAGAATCTCAGCCTGCCTTCCCTGTTTCCCTTAGTCACAAATTTCAACCCCTCAGCAGTCGGAAACTGTTGATAAACTTAGTAATTAACTGAAAGGCCATGAAAACCGCAGAAAAACAAGCATCCATGTGCTACAAAAACACAGTAAAGTGAAAGGTAAAACGGAGTTGTCCAAATTACAAGCCCAAGATGGGGAAGGGAAAGCTGATCAGGGACTCTCGGACTGGGTGGTGTCGATGTCTGAATCGAGGTTCTCTGAGGCTGTCACGCCAGACCAAACCTCATTCAGCATAGAGAACTCCATGAAGTCCGGCGGCTCGAGTCGGGGAAGTTCCTTGTCGGAGGCCACGCAAGTAAACATGGTCTTGATAGTCTTCCACATCCGAAGCATCAGACGATCCATGAACACACCCTTTCTCCTCTCCTTGCACAACTGGTGGCGGAGCATTTCGACCTCTAGGGTAGTGTTGGGTGGAACCGAAGTGAATTCAGTATAGGCACTCCCCATCCTTTCCTGGACAGCCTCTAAGTTTTCCTCAACCCGTGCACCTGAGAGTGGGTCCTCGCCGTCCGAACCTGCGGCCGCCCTGCTGCTGTTAGCCCTGCTCGTCCTCCTCATTTTGCTCCTAGAGGTAGAACCTGACCTAACCAATAGAGGGTGAAAGGGGGGGGGGGATCCATGGGAAGTACCTCATCAGCATCGAAGAGCGGAAAGCCCGCTCGCTTGCACAACGCAGTGATGAGTCGTGGAAGGAAGAAAGCCTTCTTGTTACCTCGGTAGAACATCTTCCACTATGAGATGATTTGCGCCCCCACATTTAACTGGATGCCCTATATAGCGCACGCCACCACCAACGCCCAGGGAAAGGTCACATCGGTACGGTTGCCCGATGGGCTGATCCTCCTAGTAACCAAGTGTAGCCACCTCTTAGCATCAGGTGACCAATCAGTGCTAGTAATACCCTCTGCAGTAGACCGTAAACCTAATCTCGGTGCGAAGGCTCGACAAGAGTGTCCCTCAACCACTCCAAATCCATCTCCCTTAGTCGGTCCTCGAAAGCATGGTTCGGGACCTCCGGCACCTCTAGTACCTCATTAATAGCAGTAGCATTCAAGGGAATGTTGACTCCCCGAACTCGGATGACAAAGTAAGCATCATCCTAGCGGATGGTAGGAAGGATGGCATAAACCATCCTCACCCAAGTGGAATGTGCATATGGGGGAGCCTCAGTCAAAGGAATCCACCCGAACTCTACCAAACGAGCATATAAGGCAGGGGCCTTCTCCTCTAGCTTGTGCAACATAAACCCCCTCTCACAGCAAAACCCTGTGTTATGATTGTCATGATGTCATTCCCGACTTGCGGCATTCAAAAACCGGATGAAGGGGAAGTGTGAGTCGTTTTGTCCTGCCATTTAGAAAGCCTGCAATAAGTGAAGGATAATTTAGAGTTGCGATAGATAGTCAGTGTTAGGACTAAAATTCGAGGAAGAGAAAATGTTGGTGTCAAGGGTAAGGTCACTGCCTGGCGCATCTCGCCACAACGGCCATAATCCCACCCTGGTGGGATTATGAAGGCCGTCATAGCGGGATGAACATCAGGCATGACAATGGCACCTTTTCGTCCCAAAAATCTCCATTTTCGTTAGAATTTCAGCAGATTAGAGTTATTTGACTACCCTAGAGCATGAATATGTAACTATTTCAGTAAAATAACTCCTAAACAGTGCCCAAATTCTAGTTTACGTCAAGAAGACCTTTCAACTTCCCCACCCATTTTTGTACCGATTAGATCGTGTTTTTACGACATCCTTATTCCCTTGTGAATATGTTGGGGACGTAAGGGAAATTCCCATGCTACATTTATTTATCAACACTAACACCCTATGTTCATTTTCGAATGACTATCCAAAAAACCCTTTCAATTCAATTAATTAATCGACATGCAATCGTTGTTAGTTGAGCAATCTAGTAAGAAGTGGAAGGATTGCGAAAAATATCTGAATTTTGATGTTCGGAGCAAGGTGATTCAAGATAGTTTTGGGTGGTCTGAGTTTGAAAAAGGGAGAATGAGGAAACCTTTCCCCATTTTCCCCCTTTTACTATTTCTGATCTCCTGCTACAGTAGGAGGATCTCCGCCACAGCAGCTCCGCCTCAGCGGGAGGGCTGCTGCCCTAGTGGGCTAGGCTGTGTAGTTTTAAACGTGTCCGATCTTCATGTGTTGTATTTGAGTCTCTTCTAGTCTGGGAGTATAGTACCTTTTCGTGCGTCAACTAATTGAGAGATCGCAATTAGTCATAGTTTCCATGGTGGATCAACTCGGTAATGGGAAGTGTCCCAAAATTATAGCGTGGGACGTCCATGAAGTAGTCGTTCGGGGACGAACGAGGGGTAAATTGGTATCTATTGTAACGACCCGAACCGTCGTTAATTAGGAAAAACAAAGATTCGAGAAATTCTGGGCCACTGTCCCGCCAGGGCGGGCCAGATGCTGCTGGGGCGGCGGCGCCAGAGCGGGGTAAGTTGGCGCCAGAGCGGGTTAGGCAAGATAGAATGTAAATAACGTGAATCCTTATGTCTCCCTTCTTTCTAAAATACCTAAATAAGTCGTAAAACACCCTAGAAACCTCAGAAAAGTTGATGTAAGCTAGGAAAAGATGGAGAAAGGGATTTCTAGCTCAAGGATGGCGATGGGTTGTGGATTTCCAGCCAAGATAACCGTCGCGTATTCTGGAAACAAGAATTAAAGTCAATTCCTCCGTGCAACTGCTTGGCACCCAGGTAGGCTAAGTTTTTACAATTGAGTAGTTATAAATCTCTGCTTACTACGTGATATATGTAAATCAATGGTAGGGTGGTGTGTAGACCTTTGTGCACCGAGTAAATTACATGAATAATCCATAGAATTCAAAGTATGTGGGTTTATGCCTTGTGAGGAGGAATTGATGAGTTGTTAGAAAAACCTAGAATTGCTATCATAGATAGAATTGGGTCAAGAATGAGGACATGAAATTAAGAGTGGAACTAAATTTATGCATGTAAGTCACACCCGATAATTGAAGTGATGAAATTGAGGAATTATGATGAATGGTGACTAAAACATAATGAGAAATCCTAATGATGAACTAGGGTTGAGTATGGTCAATTTTTATATATGCGATAGGGATTAAGGAGTAATTCCTAGGTGATGGTTTTGATACTATGATTGTGTGATGTATGCTTGTTCTTGCTTCATTGTGATACGTGTATATGTATGAATGTTGCAATGCTGATCCCACTTCTGGTAAATGAGATAATAATTGATGAATGCCTTAAAAGCATGACTTAAATGTATGATCTTTATATTGTACTTATGTTTGTGATATTGTGTGTGGATGGGATCGGATTTCCACGTTACGACATTACTAACTCGGATCAGATTGCCTCATTTTTTCATAACTAACTAGGATCGGTTGCCACATTCTGGCATAAATATGGGATCGGTTGCCACATTCCGGCATAACTATGGGATTGGATTGCCACGTTCCGGCATGCTAAGTGTTTGAGTTTGGGTTCCGTGAGAGGACAAATGATGTGCTATTAAATGTGAATTGCGTTGTTGATTTTTCATGTTGATAATATTGTATATGCTTGATATACGCTTGTGAGTATGGTGTTTTATTGGTTGTAGTTAGTGGACACGTGTTATGACGATTTATAGTTGGTTGTTCGTGGGATGTAATGGAGAGAGTAGAGATAGTAAATGCGATGGAATATGTTTAGGTGGATTTCATCTTGGGGGAAAGAAGATTGGGTTAGTATGAAGAAAGTTGAATTAATGTATTATGTGCCTATGGTTGGGTAATGTGGTGAAGAAGCAAGGGTATGACTTGAGCGGATAGCTGAATTGACGTTGATTGTACTTGGTATTTGTCTATGTGTTTTGGAATGGTTAAGCCATGATCAAGATTTCAGTGAGAGGGTTGAGTTAAAAAGGGGGTTAGTAATCAGGGTGCTAGTGTATATTAGAGTTGTTTCCAAGAGAGGGTAAAGGTGGAGAAGCGAGTGGTTACTTTATTATCTTACTAGTTGGTTTCTTATGTTATGTGGTAGGCATCGGGTTGATCGATGATGCCTACCAGTACGTGTGTTTGTACTGATACTACTCTTGCTATGTCTTTTTGACATAGTCTGGTTGCAGGATAGGTGATGTTTCCTTAGGTGAAGACGAAGAATCTCCAGCAACTTCTAGTTTTCCTTCCACATGGTGGGAGCTGTGTCATTTACTATGTTGTCCAAATTGTATTCTTAGTAACTCTTGTACCTGTTTAGACTAGATTCATGGGAGTTGTTAAATTACTTTTCAAGTTGACTAAAAGTGTGCCTACGGGCATTATTTTATAAAATCATAGTGTTATATTTATTTCTGTTTTCTTCAAAATTTCCGCATGTTTAACTATTGGGATCTGAGGGTTCTCCTACTTAGGTGTTATAGTGGGTTCCCGCACGGCCCGGTGGGTTGGGCCGTGACAATTTGTATTTAAATTAAAGTATTATATAAGTCACAAATGTATTATCAAGTTAACAAGATCTTCTAAACTTCAAAATATATTATTTTCAAATGTTTTGAGTTTTTTTTTTTGAAAAAAAAAATTCACAACCAATGTGAAAATATGTGTATATAAAATGTAGTTGTTCTCTTCACATGTTTATATAACATCTAAACAACTTAACGTGGAATACACATTCAAAGCACATCTGGTTGGATGACAAGAAAAATACAAAGCAAATATTGTCTATAAGGTAATATTAGTGAGATAAGACTAATTAAATGATTAACCTCATCAAATTGAAATAAATATATACATTATTGAATTTAACTGATAAAATTTTTCATTGACCATCTTCATAGGTTTGCGTGGATAAGAAATATATATATGACGATCCACGTTAAACATTCACAAAAGAATCTGCAATATTATTTTTTGCTAAGCTTATTATTCAAATCTTCGCTTAAATAAGCAATACTATTTACTATAACATATATTTATTGAATTGGTAATCACATGAAATGCAAGTGTCAAAAAACTAGTATATATATAGCAGATGTTTGCATTTGCATGAACATATGCATAATATGGCAAGAGATGATTTCTGAACAAGCCCATTATAGTTTAAATGTAAATGATTTACGTTTTTTCCATCCAAGTTATATCATCTAATTTTACTTTAGTTCTAAATGTACATGATTTACATTTTTTCAATTCTAGCACATCACTTCATATTGAAGTAGAGGACATCAAATCCTAGAAATATTACTAAAATTGTCCATATAATTCAAAAATGAAAAAAATTACAAATGTGCCTACACTAAATCAAATAAAGTTTTAAGAATATAATTAAAAATATCCTATCTTTAAAGCGGAGTAATCTATTAAAGGAAAATTAGAAGATATTTGAATGGAAAGAATGTAACTCATGTACCTTTAAAATTGAAAAAATAAATGTAACTTGAGTGGAAAAAAGCGTAACTTATGTACCTTTAAATTGGAATCAAAATATATTTTAAGAATTGTAAATCTCTAAGAAAAATACATATATTAAGAAATTCATTTATATACTTATATTAGCCACAAAATAAAAACAAATATCATCACCTATAAAGTGCGCAAATTTCTTCACAAAATTTCTCAAACCTATTCCGTCAAGACCTCTTTATCACCAAACACTTTTGTAATGGCACAAATTAAGATTATGCACTGAGAAAAGACTCAACAGAAGGTGATAACATCTAAAGCAAAACACTTTGTAGCTTTCAAAAAGTTATGGGCAAGTGTTGTCAAGGAAGCACACAAACTTTCTATTACAATAGGAGCACACGTTGCTATTGTCGCTTATTCCCCGGGTGGCATAACATATGTTTATGATTCCTCCAACAACTTTGACACAATAAATAAGTTCCTCAATTATGCGAGGGCTTCTACAGTCAAAGGGGGTCATTGATTTGATTGCCTTTAGGAAAGGATTTATCTAGTTTTTTTCTTATTTAGTATTAGTTAAGAGAAATTATCACCCAGTTTATGAGTGATAATTTCTCTTAACTAATACTAAATAAGATAATTTTTTTTTAGATAAATCCTTCTCTAAAGGCAATCAAATCAATGACCCCATTTGACTGAAGAAGCCGTCGCATCATTGAGGAACTTATTTATTGTGTCAAAGCTGTTGGAGGAATCATAAACATATGGTATGCCACCATGGGAATAAGTGACAATAGCAACATGTGCTCATGTTGTAATAGAAAGTTCGTGTGCCTCCTTGACAACACTTTCCCATAGCTTTTTGAAAGCTACAAAGCGTTTTGCTTTAGATATCATCACCTTCTGTTGAGCCTTCTATTAGTGCATAATCTTAATTTGTGCCATTAAAAAGTGTTTGGTGAATGAATATGGGTTGACAAAATAGGTTTGAGAAACTTTGTGATGAAATTTGCATACTTTATAGGTGACGATATATGTTTTTATTTCGTGGTTAAGTGAAGTATATAAATGAATTTCTTATTATGTATTTTTCTTAGAGATTTACAATCCTTAAAATATATTTTGACTCTAATTTTAAAGGTACATGAGTTACGTTTTTTCCATTCAAGTTATATTTTTTTAACTTTTTTCCAATTTTAAAGGTACATGAGTTACATTTTTTCCATTCAAGTATTTTCTAATTTTCCTTTAATATATTACTCCGCTTTAAAGATAGGATATATTTAATTATATTCTTTAAACTTTATTTGATTTAGAGTAGGCTCATTCGAAATTTTTCCATTTTTGAATTATATGGACAATTTTAATAATATTTGTAGGATTTAATGTCCTCTACTTCAATATGAAGTGATGTGCTAGAATGGAAAAATGTAAATCATGTACATTTAGAACTAGAGAAAAATTAGATGATATAACTTGGGTGGAAAAAAATGTAAATCATTTACCTTTAAATGGTGTGTGTCATTTTGGAGGGGCAAACGTCAATATTTTCAAATTCAAAACGAGGAACAAAGTGTAACACCCCAGAAAATTTTGAACTAAGACTCGAACCATCCTTCGTTGTGAGTAGGATTTTACCGAGGAATTTAAAATTTTCTTGAGTGTTAAGGTGAGTAATCCATTTTAAAGTTTTTATTATAATATTATTTTGGTAAATGTCTTAATCTTGATATATCTTTGATATTATTTATGATATATTCTAGATATAACATATCTTGGGTTCTTTGGTACATATATAAATTATTTTCCATTAATTGTTCTAATAGTTTTTATATTTTCCTTAGCTTCTGTCCAATATTGTAAATATTCATAGTTCATTTTAATCTGAATTTATTTCTAAATCATACCATTCTATTCTTTCAAGGTCTAAATCAAACTGGTCTATTTCATACCATTGTTGGTTTAATATATCTTCTAATTCGTCGATATTAAATATTTTTCCCATATGATTCTTCTTAATTCAATTATCTCTATACCGTTAAGTATATATTTAGTATTTTATTTGGTATCAGATAATTATATGTTTTAGTTTTTGCATTTAAATTT
>NW_006238945.1:1219831-1221159 GCF_000226075.1 Solanum tuberosum
CACACTTACCCAATTTACACTTGTCTACTTACTATTCTACTTTGCTTTATCTTTATACTATTCTACTTTTCTTTACATTGTCCTTTACTGCGTTACTTTACAATAATTTACACAATAAGTCAAAAAATTTGACTTTACTTTATCTTTCCACTATTTACTTTAGGACTTTTCATAACTTGTCTTCTTTTTCTTCCACTTATCTTCATAACTTGTCTGCCACTTCTTTTGTCTTTTCTTCTATCTTGTTTTTTCTTTTTCTTTTTGTATCATTCTAGCTGGACATCTGGTATCACATTATCTTTTTCATTGAATTTTGAACATATATGATCAGGGTATTTGTGTCCAATTAGCTTGCAATATCTGGTTAATAGTTCTGGTGAAGGAAATCCTGCTTTGAGTGCTCTTGTCGTAGGTCTTTCTTCTGGTTTTAATAATGATAAAATCCATCGCTGGACTTCATCCATATATTCTTTCCTTAGTTCTCTTGAATTTGAATATATCATTAACTGGTCTCTAGAGTAGTAACTCCATATAGCATTTCCGTTCAAATAATTGTTTGCTAACTCTTGTATAATAGTTGATATACCAATTATTCTTTTATTGGCATAAAAATTGTATTTCTTCCTGTATTTCTTCCTGTTGTCCAATATCATCAGGTATAATCATATCTTTGGTTAATCCTATCTTAATAACTTGAATTGGAGGTTCTATATCCTCGTATAATATCTCCGCTGGTGCTGTATAAAACTTTATATAAAATAAATTTCCTTTGGTAACTCTTTTATATGTGACGAATGCTTTGTGTAATTCTGGTATTCCACTTATCTCTTCCTTATCGTATGTATATACGGTATTTAATAGTCCATAATTGTAACATGTTCTTACTAAATTGGCGTTAGTTTTTGGTTGTGTAATTAACTTGTTATAACCTTGTAATTTTTGGGTTAGGTAGTCTTGATTTGGTTCTTTGGTTGTAGTGGATCTAGGATTACGGTTTAAATAGGTTTGGATTTTGTATATATTTTCAATATAGGTTCTCGTAACATGGTTATATAATTTTTTCTCGTTTTGTAGGCTATCTGCATAGGTTGAGGTCTGGGGTTTCATAGCCAATGTGTTTCTTGGTGTTCTTGGAGTAAATGGTTTTTCAAATAGCTGGTTTAAGTTTGTATTCTTATGTTGTTTTTCACTAACTTGTTTGCTCGTACCTACAACTGTATTTAAACAAACATTATGGGTTTTAAGGTGTTTCCCAACGCCACCTTTTAGATCTGGATTTTTAAAGTCTTCCGATTGACTTAGCTCCGCATTTTTACAGTCATGCTGCT
>NW_006238945.1:1221294-1221681 GCF_000226075.1 Solanum tuberosum
GCTCCATTATCTATTAAATATGAATATCTTAAGTATTTAAATATTTGAGAGAGTGTTTTTGAAAGCTTCGTTTATTCCAGGCTTGAAGGCCTGCTTTACATGTACATTCCTTTATATAGAAAGGAATTTCTATCATATGTCTACAGTAATGTACAATAATGCACGTACTATACTACTTACTGCACAATAATGCATACCTACTACTTTTACACTTGTCCTATTAATAATGCACACCACCTACTACACTTTACACTTGTCCATACTACTTTAATAATGCACACCTACCACACTTACCCACTTTACACTTATCTACTTACTATTCTACTTTGCTTTATCCTTACACACCTTTGCTTTACATTGTCCTTTACTACGTTACTTTACAATAAT
>NW_006238945.1:1221781-1221904 GCF_000226075.1 Solanum tuberosum
CTAGAGACCAGTTAATGATATATTCAAATTCAATAGAACTAAGGAAAGCAGATATGGATGAAGTCTAGCGATGGATTTTATCATTATTAAAACCAGAAGAAAGACCTACGACAAGAGCACTCA
>NW_006238945.1:1221987-1222672 GCF_000226075.1 Solanum tuberosum
CAGATATTGTAAGCTAATTGGACACAAATATCCAGATCATATATGTTCAAAATGCAACGGAGAAGATAATGTGATACAAGATGTCCAGCTAGAATGATACAAAAAGAAAAAGCAAAAACAAGATAGAAGAAAAGACAAAAGAAGTGGCAGACAAGTTATGAAGATAAGTGGAAGAAAAAGAAGACAAGTTATGAAAAGTCCTAAAGTAAATAGTGGAAAGATAAAGTAAAGTCAAAAATTTTGACTTATTGTGTAAATTATTGTAAAGTAACGTAGTAAATGACAATGTAAAGGAAAGGTGTGTAAGGATAAAGCAAAGTAGAATAGTAAGTAGACAAGTGTAAAGTGGGTAAGTGTGGTAGGTGTGCATTATTAAAGTAGTATGGACAAGTGTAAAGTGTAGTAGGTGGTGTGCATTATTAATAGGACAAGTGTAAAAGTAGTAGGTATGCATTATTGTGCAGTAAGTAGTATAGTACGTGCATTATTGTATATTACTGTAGACATAGGATAGAAATTCCTTTCTATATAAAGGAATGTACATGTAAAGCAGGCCTTCAAGCTTGGAATAAACGAAGCTTTCAAAAATACTTTCTCAAACATTTAAATACTTAAGATATTCATATTTAATAGATAATGGAGCAACCTTCAGATATCATGGATAAGCAAGAGGCAAAGGTATATT
>NW_006238945.1:1222905-1225519 GCF_000226075.1 Solanum tuberosum
ACGAATCAGAAGATATATTAAATCAGCAATGGTATGAAATAGACCTATATGATTTAGACTTCGAAAGAATAGAATGGTATGATTTAGAAATAAATTCAGATTAAAATGAACTACAAATATTTACAATATTGGACAGAAGCTATGGAAAATATAAAACTATTAGAACAATTAATGGAAAATAATTTATATATGTACCAAAGAACCCAAGATATGTTATATCTAGAATATATCATAAATAATATCAAAGAGATATCAAGATTAAGACATTTAGCAAAAGAATATTATAATAAAATATTTAAAATGGATTACTCACCTACCAAAAATGTCAAAAAATGGTAATACCAATCTTCTCATTTCTTTCGTAGTTACCGAATCTTGTATTTTTCTTGTTAGCCACCATTTTACTTGTGTATTGTCGGTCCTTATAATAAATTTGTTAAATACAATATATGGTTCAAATGATAGTAAACATTTATATATTGAATATAATTCTTTCCTATTTATTTCCCATCTTATTTCTGTATTAGTAAATGTTTCTGAATAATATCTACAATGATGTTCTATTAAACTGATTAGAATCAATTTCATTCATCCCTAAAAGCGTTTAGGGTTTTAGAGAGAAGATTCAAGAGGAGAAAAAGTTCAAAGATTTAAGCGTTCGTTCAAGAAATTCAAGATTTCTCCAAAAACATAGTTGTTTGAGGTATGTAAGCTTCCATAGTGTTGAGTTCGTTCACCCACACACCAATCATGAGTTCATTTTGCGAATCTATCCATAATTATTGAGAAATTTAATTTCTTGATGAGTTCTTGATAAGTGTTCTTGAAGTTTACTTATCGATTAAGTTTTGATGTAAGATTCTACTTGGGTCAACTTCAAACGACCATATCTCTTAGAGTATAAAGAGATACGTGGGCCATAACCTATCAAATTAAAGGTATTTGAATCTATTTTCCAACTCCACCAATTTCGCGTCAATCCAATTTTTGAGTAAAAAGTTATGACTATTTTAGTAACATGATACAGTACTTTTATGAATTAGCCGATAGAAAAACATTAAAAAGCGTCGTTTTTGTCTTTTTACCTCCAAGAAAATCCTAAAAGAATTTCTTGACTAATAAAAATCTCAAAACAACCAGACTTTCATCTTTTAATCCATCATTATCTTCTCTCTCAAACCCTAGGGGTAAAAACCCTAAGGAAAAAATCAAAGTAGAAGACTCCATTCATGATTCTTTCAATCTTTTCAAGATTCTTCAAGGTAAGTTTTCTCCAAGAATTCCATTCTTTTCAACTCAAATTACTCTATACAATTATGAATCACTAATGAAAATCATAATTCTTGGCCATAGAGAATTCAAAAAACTAATTCAAGAATCTCAAGAAAGGTTTTCTTGATCGTTTACCTTCACGGTAGGGTTTCAAGGTTTCTAATCAAGTTCTTCTTCAAGATTCTTCAAGAACCTTGTTCTTCCAGGCATGTAAGGCTATCATAGTGTTGGACTAGTTCATCCTCATGTCTTACATCTTCTTTCAAATTAGTAAAAGAGAATTTTAGGATTCAACCCCTAGATTTGAGTTTTCTTGAGATAAGTTGATTTGAGTTCTTGAGTTCATGGTTCTTTTAAAAATTATATTTCTAATTATTGAGTTTCAGTATTTTAGTTAGATCCTTGAGTTGATTTGTTCATGTCTATAATTTAGCATGAACCCTATTTTGAGTTATAAATCTTGAGAAGTTTTTCAAAGCCAACACTTGAGTTTTAAACTGAGTTTTGAGAAAGTTAGTATGAGAATCAGAATAGTTGTATACATAAGTTCTATGTTGTTATGTAGACCCTCGAGTCGAGTCATTCATGCCCATAAATTCCGCATGAACTCCATAATTTGAGTATCATTGAGAGGAGTAGTATATTCAAGTTCTAAGTCGTTAGTATTGAGTTCCTAATCCTTTTGAGATTATATTCCTACTTATTGTACTACTACAGGTTACCCATGAAGCCCTTGATTTGAGTTGTTCATGCCCATAATTCCGCATGAACTCTATGAGTCGAGCAGTCTAGAGATGAGTACTATCATTGAGTCTTGAGTTCTGAGTACTGAGGTTCTTTATTTCAATTAAGATCCCTGAGTTGAGTCGTTCATGTTCATAATTCTACATGACCCCTATGATTTGAGTTATAAATTTTAAAAAGCTTTTTAAAGACAACACTTGAGTTCTTAAACTGAATTTTGAAAAAGTAAAGATGAGTTTTGAGAAAAGATTTTTCTAGAACATGATTAGTATGACAATCGAGTATGCCATCAATGTATGAGCAGTATGGTATCAAGATATACCATCAATGTTTATGCAGTATGACTACCCAAGTCATCAATGATCATATTATAATATGATTTTGAAATGTTTTGAGAAAGAGCAGAGATGAGTTCATTTTCTTTAAAATGATATATGGGAACTAACTATTCCCAAGAGCAAATGTTTTAACATTTAAGATGGGAGGAAACTGAGTTTTTCAAAAGAGTTTTGAGCAGTTTGAGTACCATCTCTTTTAAGAGAAAGATTTTTGAGTAATAATCTCAAACCACAAAAAAAGTTATGTTTTTAAACATATG
>NW_006238945.1:1225533-1238184 GCF_000226075.1 Solanum tuberosum
GAAAGAGTTATGTTTTTAAACATATGAGCTAGTTACATTTTTGGAGTAGTATTGAGCACTAATTTGCGGACGAGTTTGAGGTCATATAATTCAAAGTCTCCATAAATGATATAGCCAGCATGGGTAAAAAAGAGTCATACTTTTTAGATGATTCCTTAATGCCTTTTAGCATAGACTAGTGGATCCACTTAGTGAGTAGGTCTTATATCTTGGCAAAGTATAGGACATTTCTGGCAGCGTGAGCGAGATGTTGTATCATCACATAACTCATTGTGATGGTTGTCGGTTAGAGAAACTCCCACAGAGATATTTTGTATTCTTATATACACAGAGTTATATAGTATTTTTATATACAAATTGATTTATTATTGTATTCTTTAGTACGATTGAGTTATTATCTACTGTTTTAAAGGTTTTCCATAAATTGCATCTTTTATTGTTGCTTTATCCTTGAGTATCCTGAGTTGAGTATCTTGAGTTCAGTACCTTTGAGTTGAGTATCATATCTGTGGGTTGAGTATCTTTTTTGAGTTGCAATTAGTCAAGTGAGTTAAGAATAGGTCAGTATGTTTCCTTTTTATCAAGTTCAAGCCTATGTTTATGGTTTAGAATTCCCTTTACATGCTCGTACATTCTACATACTGAGCCATTTGGCCTGCATCATTTCATGATGCAGATACATGTATACATGATCATCAACATGCATTTCGTCGAGGTCATATGGTGTTCCAGTCAGCTTTGGTGAGCCTTTTTATATTCTGGAGGACTTTACCTGTACCTTACAGTTAGTAGTTTTGAGATGTCGAAGGTCTTTTCCCGATATCTTTCTGTAATTGTAGAGGTGTCATGCCACGAAGCTACCCCCAGGATGCAGACACGGGACTTAGGATCACGAGTGACCCTAAGCTAACCCTGATGGCATATCATAAGCAACTAAAATAAACTGAAGCAATGAATGTTGTGCGGAAGCTAAATCATGTAAATAATCTGAAATGATGGGGAATATCCATATACTAAATATGAATAGAAGAAAAATCTGAAAGTTTGAAAAACAAATGAAAAGTCAAACTCTAACACTAAATCTGAAACTAACTATGTTTGAAATAAAGCCTCTACTGACTAGAAATGCTTGGACATACCCCAGCTAAATCTATCATAACTGAAACTAAAACTAAAAGAAAGAAATATAATCATGTCACTAGTCCTCGAGGAATGAGGACTCACCACTGATGTTGTTGAACTGAAGATTGGGAACCAATCTATGTGTGATCTGACTGCTGAGGACCTGAACCTACATTATGAGAAGATGTAGCGCAGAGTATGAGTCAGTACTTGAAAGGTACTGAGCATGTAGGATAGAATAAAGCTGAACAATAACATAATAAGCAATAAAGCAATGATATAATTTGGACACGACAAGGATACTGAAAATACTGAACATGACAAAACTGAATGCAATGACCAAGTTCATAACATGCTGAAACTGAAATCTGAACTAAAACTGATAGCATGGTCGATGCAATAGAATCTGACTGTAAGGGAGCTACTAATAACCAACATAAAACTACATGAGTTAAATGTGGAGTCAGATGTATATGCCCCATCGAGAGGACCCAATATACCTTTCCAAGGGTATTGCTGTTGTGATCACTAAAATGATGTCCACATAGGGGACTTACAACTTATGGGGCACGTAGTTCTGGGACTTGAGGGTGACTGACCCTAGTCCAGTCGGTATTAAACTTCTCCCAATTGATTAAGTAATTTGACATTTTATGACTGAAGTTCCGTAATACTGGATAGCTCAAAGTAGTCACATGCATACTGAGAATGCAACATTAATATATTGATAATGATACATTCGAAAACTGAGGCATGTATATATATATATATATATATATATAAAACTGAAATAACTGACTTAGCACGTGTAATTCATTGAACTAAAAGAACTACATATCTAGGGTTCGGAGTTTATGCAGGAATCTGGGCAAAAACGATGCCACAACATGATAATATGATTTGGATTATTCTAACAGCTAAAACCCAACAATTTCTAACATTCAAGAAACACTAAGTCTAAATAATATTAAGGGAATCAAGATTCTGACTGAAATCTAGGGACCTAATGGGTGAAAGGAATCCACCTGGTGACGAATTTCATAGAGAAACCTTTTGATTTTGGGGCTGGAACTCATGGAAACTCGCTGTGTTCTTGAACTAGGGTCGCTTGACCTCATTCTCCTCTTACGCTCTAATTTTTCTAAGTTTTGATAATTGATCTAACTTAGGTAAGTTCTAGTTATGTTTCTAGGCTAAAACTGATTAAGACCACGTAGTTTAGGGGTTAAACGACGTAGTTTAGGTGTCCAACGAATAGGGGAAAAGACCGAAATAACCCCACTTAGAAATCTGGCGGGGCTGACCATGGCCACTTTCATGGACCGTGAAAGGGACCACGGACCGTGGGACCGGTCATGGTGCTTGGCTAGTAGCTACTAGTTCTGGGGGTCTTGTCCACGAGCCTTTCTACGGACCGTATGGAGGACCACGAACCGTGAAGGTCCACGTGGTCCTCACTTTGGTTAGTGGTCTGATGGCTCAGATCAGGGGGTCTACTGGTTAAGGTCCTACGGATGCCACCACGGCCCATTTTCAAGACCACAACCCGTGAAGGGTCCCTTGGTCTGACGTCTGGGCCTGGTGGAGTTTAACTTCCCACCACGGCCAGGTCAACACACCGTGGACCCTATCACGGTCCGTGAACCCTGCCGTGGTGCAATCGTTCAGGAAATTTTCTACAATTTTTTTATAGGTCAGGTTTTCGAGTTGTTACAATATCTCTCCCTTGGGAACATTCGTCCTCGTATGAAGACTAAACTAGATGAAATGGAGGGAAAGAGCTGCAAACCCTACCACTAATTACTGGATACTTATTTCTCACTCAACTAAGCTCTAAGAACATGCAAATACGCTAAAAATGCAACTACAAACTGAAGGAACATGATGCTAAGACTGAAACTGCGCATGAATGACTGCAAAACTAAATAGGAACTATTACCTCAAGCTGGAATGGAATTAGAAGGAAAGAGGTGAGGATACTTGGCCTTCATAGCTGCTTCTGCTTCCCAAGTAGCTCTGTCTACAGACTGACTCTTCCACAAAACCTTGACTGAAGCGACTTCTTTGTTTCTCAACCTTCGAACCTAACGATCAAGAATCTCAACTGGTACCTCTTCATAAGTGATACTATCCTTCACCGCCACACTTTCTAAAGGCACAATAGATGCTGGGTCACCCACCCACTTCTTCAACAACGAAATGTGAAAAACCAGATGCTCTGCCGCTAGTTCTGTTGGCAACTCTAACTCATAAGACACTTTAACAATTCTTTTCAAGATCTTGTAAAGGCCTACATATCTAGGACTGAGCTTCCCTTTCTTGCCAAATCTCATCACCCCTTTCATGGGAGACACTCTCAGGAAAACCCAATCATTAACTGGGAACTCTAGTTCCCATCTCCTTATCTGCATAGGTATTCTGGCGACTCTGGGCTGTCTTAAGTCTATCTCTAATGAGTTGCACTTTATCCATAGCATCATGAACTGAATATGGCCCTATCAAGGCTGCTTCATCTACTTAAAACCAACCAACTGGAGATCTACATGTACGCCCATGCAATACCTCATAAGGGGCCATCTGAATGTAGGAATGATAACTATTATTGTAGGTGAACTCTATAAGAGGAAGATGATCATCCCAACTTCCCTTGAAATTGATCACACAAGCTCTTAACATGTCCTCTAAGGTATTAATGGTACAGTTTGCGTGCCCATCTATCTGCGGATGAAATATTGTGCTAAGGTTAACCTGAGTACCAAGACAGTAACACCCCGTATCCGAAAAAAAACCTTAATGCAGATTTCCAAAATTTGCAGGTGCAACCCACGGACCATAGGGTGACCCACGACATATGCTAGTGGTCCGTGGTTTGCATCTGCAACCCTCCCCAGAAACTCAGACAAAAACCATTCTAAGGAATGACCCACGGTCGGACAGGACGGATCATGGATCAGTCGACGGACCATCGATCCGTCCGTAGGTCAAGACCCTCAGAACCTAGTCTCTAAATTCGATCGACTGACTGATAAGATGGATCGTGGATTAGTCAATGGAACGTCGATCAGTCCGTAGGTCGAGACCCTCAAGACCCCCCAGAATCCATTCTCTGAAGTCGATCGACGGACTGACAGGATGAATCTTGGATTAGTAGATGGATCGTCGATCAGTCAGTAGGTCGAGACCCTCTAAACCCCCTAGAATCCATCCTCTGAAGTCGATCGACGGACGGACAAGATGGATTAGGGATCAGTCGACGGATCGTCATCAGTCCGTAGGTCTCTTCGGCAAATTTTAAGTCACGGGTCATTTGGTCTTTTACCCTATGGTTGGACACCTAAACTACATCATTTAACCCCTAAAATACGTAGTTTTTGTCAGTTTTAGCCTTGTAAACAAACTAGAACTTACCTAAGTAAAAGGAGAAAGAGGTCAAGAACCCTAGTTCAAGAACGCAGTAGGGTTCCATCAGTTCCAGCCCTGAAATCGAAATATTTCTCTATGGAATTCTTCACCAAGTATGTGGGATTTCACTAGTGGGTTCCTTTCACCCGTTAGGTTCCTAGAAGTTTGTCAGATTCTTGATTCCCTTATTATCAATTAGACCTAGGGTTTCTAGAATTTCAGCAGATTATCATGAATTAGTTAATTTAATATTCCTAATCAGTTTATCATGATCTTTAGCATATTTTAGTATAAACTCCTTCATAATTTCAGAACCCTAGCTATGTAGCTCTTTTAGTTCATGAATTGCACATGCTAGGTCAAATCATTCAGTTATACATGCTCCAGTAATAAATGTTTCATTATTAGTACATTAATGTTGCATTTTCAGTTAGCATGTCAGTATTTGAGCTATCCAAAATTTACAGCATTTCAGTTATAAATTGCTAAATTACATAATTAGTTGGGAGTAGACTTAATATCGAGTGGACTAGGGTCTGTCACCTGTAAGTCCCAGAACTACGTGCCCCGTAGGTTGTAAGTCCTCTCTGTGGGGAACATTTTTTGTGATCACGCCAGTCATGCCTTTATACCTTTGGCAGGGTATATTGGGTCCTCTCGATGGGGCGTATACATCGGACTCCACATTTAGCTCGTGTGGTTTTATGTGGGTCATTAGTAGCTCCCACAGTTCAGTCAGATTCCATTGCATTGACAATGTTATCAGTTAAGTAGTCAGTCTCAACATGTTATAAACTTGGTCATTGCATTCAGTTGGCTCATGTTCAGTATACTCAATATTTCTATTATGTTCATATTAGATCATTGTTTTATTGATGTGTTCAGTTATGTTATTATTCAACTTTATTCTATCTTGCATTCTCAGTACCTTTCAAGTACTTATACATACTCTGCGCTACATCTTCTAGTGATCTGTGGGAAGTACCGTGATCTGTGAGAAGTCCTTTTATGGAACGACATGAAGATGGATATAGAAGATTTCATGGCTAAGTGCTCCAATTGTCAACAGGTCAAGGTAGAACATCAGAAACCAGGAGGTATGACTCAAGAGATCAACATTCCAACTTGGAAGTGGGAAGTGATCAACATGGACTTCATCACAGGTTTACCTCGTACTCATAAACAACATGACTCCATTTGGGTGATTATTGACAAAGTTACTAAGTCTGCACGCTTTTTGGCTATCTAGACTACAGATTTGGCAGATGACTACGCCAAGCTTTACATTAATGAGATATTCAGGTTGCACGGGGTTCCTTTGTCTATCATCTCGGATAGAGGTCCTCAATTTACCTCTCATTTCTGGAAGTCATTTCAGAAAGGTCTTGGTACTCAGGTTAATCTTAGTACAACATTTCATCCGTAGAAGGATGGTCAGGCAGAGCATACCATTCATACCTTAGAAAACATGTTGAGAGCTTGTGTGATCGACTTCAAGGGTAGCGCCTACAATAATAGCTACCATTCCAACATTCAGATGTCCCCTTATGAGGCATTGAATGGGCGTAGATGTAGATATCCAGTTTGTTAGTTTGAAGTAGGTGAAGTAGCCTTGATAGGGCTAGATTCAGTTCATGATGCTATGGAGGAAGTGAAACTCATTAGAGATAGACTTACGACAACCCAGAGTCACCAGAAGTCTTATGCAGATGTAAGGAGAAGGGAATTAAAGTTCCAAGATGATGATTGGGTTTTCCTGAAAGTGTCACCTATGAAAGGGGTGATGCGGTTTGGAAAGAAAGAGAAGCTCAACCCTAGATATGTAGGCCCTTACAAGATCTTAAAGAGAGTTAGTAAGTGGCTTATGAGTTAGAGTTGCCAACAGAACTAGCAACAGTGCATCCGGTCTTCCACATTTCGTTGTTGAAGAAGTGTGTGGGTGATCCAACATCTATAGTACCTTTAGAAAGTGTGGTTGTGAAGGATAGTCTCACTTATGAGGGTATGCTAGTTGAGATTCTTGATCGTTAGGTTCAAAGGTTGAGAAATAAAGAAGTCACTTTAGTTAAGGTTTTGTGGAGGAGTCAGTCCATAGAGGGAGCTACTTGGGAAATAGAAGAAGCCATGAAGGTTAAGTATCCTCACCTCTTTCCTTCTGATTCCACTCCAGCTTGAGGTAATAGTTTCTCTTCAGTTTTTCAGTCATTCATGCATTTATTCAGTCTTAGTATCATGTTTCTTCAGTTTGTACTAGCATTTTCAGCGTATTTGCATGTTCTTCGAACTTAGTTATGTCAGAAATCAGTTTCCAGTGCTTAGTAGTAGGATTTGCAGCTCTTACCTTCCCTATTCAACTAGTTTAGTCTTCATTCGAGGATGAATGTTCCCAAGGGGGAGATAATGTGTTACCCCGTATTCGAATACAACCTTAATGCAGATTTCCAGAAGTTGCAGGTGCAACCCACGGTTGCCACCCACGGACCATAGGGTGAGCCATGGCCCGTGCTTGTGGTCCGTGGTTCTAATCTGCAACCCTCCCCGAAAACTCAGACAAAAACCATTCTAAGGAATGACCCACAGTCGGATATGATAGATCGTGGATCAGTTGATGGACCGTCGATCCATCCGTAGGTCAAGACCCTCAGAACCTAGTCTCTGAAGTCGATCGACGGACTAACAAGACGGATCGTTGATCAGTCAATGGATCATCGATCAGTTTGTAGGTCGAGACCTTTAAGAACCTCGAGAATCCATCCTTTAAAGTCGATCGACAAACTGACAGGATGGATCGTGGATCAGTTGACGTATCGTCGATCAGTCCGTAGGTTGAGACCCTCAAGACCTCCCAGAATCCATCCGCTGAAGTTGATCGACAGACTGACTTGGACAGATCGTGAATCAGTCGACGGATCGTCGATCAGTCCGTAGGTCGCTTCAGCAGATTTTTAGTCATGAGTCATTTGGTCTTTTCCCCTATGCATTGGACACCTAAACTATATTGTTTATTCCCTAAACTACGTTATTTTGGTCAGTTTTATCCTAGTAAACAAGCTAGAACTTACCTAAGTCAGATCATTCATCAAAACTTAGAAAAATTAGAACGTAGGTGGAGTAAGAAGTCTAGAACCCTAGTTCAAGAACGCAGCAAGGTTTCATCAGTTCCAGCCCTAAAATCGAAAGATTTCTCTGTGAAATTCCTCACCAGGTATATAGGATTTAGTCAGATTCTTGATTCCCTTATTATCAACTAGACCTAAGGTTTCTAGAATTTCAGCAGATTATCATGAATTAGTTATTTGACTATTCTTAATCAGTTTATCATGATCTTTAGCATGTTTTAGTATAAACTCCTTCATAATTTCAGAACCCTAGCTATGTTGTTCTTTTAGTTCATGAATTGCACATGCTAGGTTAGATATTCAGTTATGCATGCTCCAGTTATAACTGTTTCATTAGCAGTACATTAATGTTGCATTTTCAGTTAGCATGTCAGTATTTGAGCTATCCAAAATTTACAGCATTTCAGTTATAAATTTCTGAATTACATAATTAGTTAGGAGTAAACTTAATACCGAGTGGACAAGGGTCAGTCACCCGCAAATCCCAGAACTACATGCCCCGTAGGTTGTAAGTCCCCTCTGTGGGGAACATTTTTTATGATCAGGCCGGTCATGCCTTTATACCTTTGGTAGGGTATATTGGGTCCTCTTGATGGGGCGTATACATCGGACTCCACATTTAGCTCGTGTGGTTTTATGTCGGTCATTAGTAGCTCCCACAGTTCAATCAGATTCCATTGAATTAACCATGTTATCAGTTCAGTATAAAGTCTCAGCATGTTAGAAACTTAGTCATTGTATTCAGTTAGCTCATGTTCAGTATACTCAGTATTTCTATCATGTTCAAATTATATCATTATTTTATTGTTTTGTTCAGTTATGTTATTATTCAGCTTTATTCTATCCTGCATGCTCAGTACCTTTCGAGTACTGACGCATACTTTGTGCTACATCTTCTCGTGATGTAGGTTCAGGTTCTCAGCTTTCAGATCATGCTTTGATCAGTTCCCAATCTTCAGTTCAACAACATCAGTGGTGAGTCCTTTTTATTCGAGCATGAGTGACATGATTATCTTTCTTACTTTTAGCTTTAGTTTCAGTTTTGCTAGATCTAGCTGGGGCATGTCCCAGCATTTCTAGTCAGTAGAGGTTTTATTTCAGACATAGTTAGTTTCAGCTTTAGTGTTAGAGTTTGACTTATCTATTGTATTTCAAAATCTAAGTTTTCATATATTCAGATTTAGTATATGGGTATTCCCCATCATTTTAGATTATCTCATGTTTAGCTTTCACACAGTATTTAATGCTTCAGTTTACTTTAGTTTGCTTATGATATGCCAGCAGGGTTAGCTTGGGCTCATTCGTGATCTTAGGTCCCGTGTTCGCATCCAGCGGTAGCCTCGGAGAGTGACAAAGACTTTTATGAAATGATTTCCAGAAATGAGAGGTAAATTGAGGACGTCTATATGAGATGATAGACAAAGGAAAGCCATGCAACCTAATTATCTCATTAATCTAAAGCTTGGCGTAGTCATCCGCCAAATCTGTAGTCTAGACAGCCAAAAAGCGTACAGACTTAGTAACTTTGTCAACAATCACCCAAATGGAGTCATGTTGTCGGCAATTACGAGGTAAACCTTTAATGAAGTCCATGTTGATCACTTCCCACTTCCAAGTAGGAATATTGATCTCTTGAATCACACCTCCTGGTTTTTGATGTTCTACCTTGACTTGCTGACAATTGGGGCACTTAGCCACGAAATCTGCTATATCCCTCTTCATGCTATTCTAACAAAAGACTTCCCACAAATCACGATACATCATAGTCGTGCCTGGATGAATAAAATATCTTGAATTATGGGCTTTTACGAGAATCTGTTGTCTCAACACACCCACCTTAGGAACGCATAATCGACCCTGATAGCAGAGCACACCATATCCACTTTGGGAGAAAACCTCACTTATCTGCTGATGGACTGAGCACACGCATAATCGAATCACTGTCTTGCTTTTCTTTAACCTCCACTACCAATGAAGATTCTGACTCATTCTGAACCGTCACACCACAATTTGATACGCTCATAAGAAGAACTCCTAAGTGAGCAAGTCTGTGAACATCCTTTGCTAGCTCTTTCATTTCTTCCTCAACATGTGCTACACTACCCATATATAATCTGCTAAGAGCATCTGCTACTACATTGGCCTTACCCGGATGGTAATTCACACTCAAATCATAATCCTTGAGGAACTCAAGCCATCTCCTCTGGCAAAGATTCAACTCTTTTTGGGTGAACACTGTAACAACCTATATTATGCGTATGCTAGTTCTATTCATG
The DNA here is from genome assembly GCF_000226075.1 of Solanum tuberosum. NCBI lineage: Eukaryota > Viridiplantae > Streptophyta > Magnoliopsida > Solanales > Solanaceae > Solanum > Solanum tuberosum. The sequence continues at coordinate 1,235,453 of NW_006238945.1, forward strand.
TGATACTTGACCTAGCCTTATAGTATAGGTGAGGGATCGTGCATGTAATATGATTAGTGTTGGTTTAAACTAGCTCGGAAGGTGATGTAACACCTTGCAGTTTCAACATGTGTACTGCAAGTTAACTCCAACGGAAGTATTTAAACTAGAGGTATTAAGGTGGTAATTGAGCTTAAAGTTGAATGTTAAGTACTAGGTTGTAGAAAAAGGGTTTAATATTTAGAAAATGGAATAAAATAAGTGAGTTGCTTGCTTGACTTAACTAAGCTAGTAGGTGACAAGTAGGTGCATCACCTACTTTGACATATTGACCAGTCCAAAGGACAAAGTGGGTGCATCACCTACTAAGACTCTTTTTTTGACCATGTAATTGGGCCAAGTGCACTAGCACCTACTTGCATTAATCTGGCCCAAGTTGAGTAGAAGAATAAGGGGAAAATGGACAGCCAACGCCCAATAGTTTGAAATCCAAAAAGGCCCAAGTTAAAAGGCCAAGTAGGTGGATCTCCTACTTGAAAATATATGGCCCAAAATTGGCCAAGAAATTCGTCCATTACACCTCCCTTATAACGGGATAAAGATCAGATCTTTTGCTCCATTTTTAACTTGCAAAAGTTTCAGATTTCTGAAGTTTCTCTCTTGGTCACTCTTGGCTTCAATTAGCAGCCCTAAAACACCTTGGGTTCTTGAGTATTGTCCCCCTTTTCAAGTAAAAGTTTGAAGGAGAGTTTCAGTTCTTGAAGTACAAGTTTAGAGGATAAATTTCCAGAAACTAAGGTAAGACTACTGCCTATTCTTTACTCTCTTTAAATACAGGTTTGGGGTGGAGAATTTTGTATATATTTATCAAGAACTAATGGATGGTGATAAATCCTTGATTCAATATTCTCCTATTATGCTAAAAGATTTTTAGGGATTGATAGTGGCTGCCTTATGTATATTGTTGTTGGGGGCAGTTTGGGTATCTTGGCAAAGGATGTATGAAGTTGTACTAATGTATAGAAGAAGGGTGTGGTGGTTCACCATTTGTGTAATGGTTGTATGGGCCTACTTTCCATAAAGTGTTTAGCTACTATTTTTTAGGGCCTTAATGTGATTAGCTGCAAACATCAGCTTAATCATGACTTATAATGTAGATTAGCACCCAAGAAGGGAGGCTCAATAGTGACACTTGTATTGGTAAGAAAATAAGGTATGTAGGGCTATTCGATTCCATATTCCTTGGAATGAAATCTAATACTTGCGATTAATATCAATAAGTGAATTTTCTAAGTTCTATTCCTAGTAAAGGAAACATCGTGGCGGCGTACGATAACCAAATAGCTAACAATATTTCCCCCTCTACTAAGTGTATAGAATTACTTAATTATACGTTTAGTACTCTATAGTCAGTTGAAGTCAATTGTGTTATTTAAGCTCACAAGTAACGCATTAATGTTGCATAGCTCCTTATGTCATTGCTACTGTCTTGAAGTATTATTTTCATGTCTTCTACTGCTGGTCCGTATTTCCGAATCTCAAAAATGATTATGACCACCAAAACAACAATCTCAAAGATTAAATAATCTAAGTGAAGCAATTTGTATAATTATGGGTGGCAGCTCAGGGGCGAAAGCCTAGTATGGGCCGATCTCAATTGGTATAGAAGGGTGGCAGCTCAGGGGTGAAAGCCTAGCATGGGCCGATCCCGATTTGTGTAATTTTGAGGACCGCATCCCAGGGGTTAAAATGACTAGCATGGGTCATCCTTTTCTACCACTGATCAGCTAGTCATTCGTATCATATGCCTTATAAATATCATAACACACAGAAAAGTAAAGACAAGAATGTAGCATACATGATCCCACAAGAGTTAACAAAGGTGGTCTTCTGTTCTGATTTACGCACACATATATTGATACTTTGTTTCATTTGTACTCTTATTTTATATATGTTATTGCCTTACATATTCATTACATTTTTTTATACTGATGTCCCTCGCAGGGGACACCGCATTTCATGTTGCAGGCACAGGTACTCCAGCTAGTAGACCTCCTCAATAGGAGCATATGACATTCAGCTACTTTTGGTGAGCTCCAGGTTGCTTTGGAGCTTTACTGTGTCCTTGGTGGATTCATTTTGGTATTGTATTGTAGTTAAGGGTAAGGTGGGGTCTGTCCCGACCTACTCTAAAGATTTCTATCTTTTAGAAGCTTTGTAGACTTATGTATATGGTTCAGTTGCGTCTTAACAAGTTGTGGCCTCAACGGCCAAGTCTTGTATATAAGTTTTGGGTCTACTTATGTCAGTTCGTATCGCTGTTGTAACACACCGTATCCGAAACAGACCAAAAATACAGATTTCGAGAAGTTGCAAGTGCAACTTACGGTCACCATCCACGGACCGTAGGTCAGACCACGGCCCGTGCTGGTGGTCCGTGGTTCACCACTACAAACCCTCCCAGACTCAGTCATAAAATTTGGCTAAGTATTGACCCACGGCCGGACTTACGGTCCGTAGGTCAGGTCACAGACTGTAGTTCGTGTCCGTGGATCGATGCCCCAAAAGCCCAGCTTCAGTCCCAATTGACGGTTGACCAGCACGAACCGTCAATCGATCCACGGTCCATAGGTCTGACCGTAGATGAGGGTCAACAGTCAGTTAGATGAAGATTATTGATTGGTCAACTTCAGATGGTCATAACTTTTAGCACAAAAGGAATTGTGTGTCCCATGACCTATTATATGATAGAT
>NW_006238945.1:1244196-1244368 GCF_000226075.1 Solanum tuberosum
GTAGATGAGGGTCAACAGTCAGTTAGATGAAGATTATTGATTGGTCAACTTCAGATGGTGATAAATTTTAGCACAAAAATAAATTGTGTGTCCCATGACCTACGGTATGATAGCTAATTGAATTATCTTTCCAACTCCATCGAGTTTGCTAAATTCCGACCTCCGAGTAAAA
>NW_006238945.1:1245769-1268714 GCF_000226075.1 Solanum tuberosum
TATTGATTCAGAGCTTTACTGAGTCCTTGGTAGATTCATTTTGGTATTGTATCGTAGTTAAGAGTAAGGTGGGGTCTGTCCCGACCTACTCTAAGGATTTCCATCTTTTAGAGGCTTTGTAGACTTATGTATATGGTTTAGTTGCGTCTCAATAAGTTGTGGCCTCAACGAACAAGTCTTGTATATAAGTTTTTGGTCTACTTATGTCAGGCGTGACAGCTGCATCCTATGTGAACTTGTCACAAGATTGTCATAGTTACATGCATAGTAAGTACAGGTTACATGTTGGTTCTCTCGGGCCTTTAGGGCATCGGGTGACTGTCCGTCTTAATGGGATTTAAGGTGTGACAAAAGTGGTATCAGAGCCGGTCATCCTAGGGAGTCTACAAAGCCGTGTCTATGTAGAGACTTTCTTATGGATGTGTTGTGCACCACATTTATAAACAGGAGGCTACGGGACATGTAGGAGTTGTATCTTTTCTTTCATTTCTTATATCATGCGAGAGAACCAATATTGTAGGTGAATCGTACCTAACTTCTAAATTGTTTTATTATAGCAAAGATGCCGATTACGAGAAGGAGTAAAAGTACATGTAAGCCAGTGGATGTGGCTGCCTAAGAAGGGACCAGCCAACCACCACCTAGTGAAGCTGTTCAAGGTGAGGCTCAAGATGTGTCTCTATCACATACTTCCCCGACCCCTCTATCTCCAAAAGATCTAAGGAGGGAAGTTGTACCTCAAGAACCCCCTATTAATGCCACCGAGCAAAATTTGAGGAATGCAGTCCAATTATTGACTCGTATAGTTGCTAGCCACTGTCAAAGGCAAGAAGGTACAATTGTAGGTACTAGTGGTGTAGATAGAGCAGCTGGCACGCAGATACGTGATTTCCTTAATTTGGACCCTCCATCATTCACACGCAGATACGTGATTTCCTTAATTTGGACCCTCCATCATTCACCGGGTTAGATCCTAATGAAGATCCACAACACTTTATAGAATATATCCAACACACTTTTGATGTTATGCATGTAAGTGGTAAAGAAGCGCTCGAGCTAGCAGCATATAGATTAAAGGGTGTGGCTATATTGTGGTATGAAGCTTGGAAGCAATCCAGGGGAACAAATGCACCTTCAGCTACATGGAAAAAGTTCAAAAAGGCATTCCTTGACCATTACCTGCCATTGGAGATTCGAGAGGCCCGTGCGGATCAGTTCTTAAATCTCCACCAAGGAAATATGAGCGTGAGATAGTATAGTCTTAAATTTAATTTCTTGGCCAGGTATGCTCCTAATGTAATAGCTACTTGGGGGATAGAGTTCATTGATATGTGGATAGATTAGATTCATATCTGGTTAGAGACTGTACCATTGATTCGTTGAATAAATATATGGATATAGCAAGGATGCAAGCTTTTGCGCAAAAGTTGGAGGATGAAAAGCAAAGAAGAAGGACACAAGAGTCAGAAACAGGGCATTCTAAAGAGGGCCAGATCCATGGGGCAGTTTACACCATCCCAATGTGAGTTTAGGCCTCGGTTCTTTAACAGACCGCCTAGGCCATCATCTTCCTACTCTAAAACTAGTGCCCCACCTCAGTTTCAAGAGTCTAGGGGCAATCAGTTTGGGCAAAGAGGTGAAAGCCAAGGTTCACGAACAACAAGGTACCAAGAGCAGGGAAGTATGAGCCAATCAAGACCTCCTCGACAGTCTTGTAAACAATGTGGAAGAAATCATTTAGGTGCATGTCAGTTTGGGACAAATGTTGTTTTTGGCGTGGTACACCAGGTCATATGATAAGAAATTGCCATCATAGGGGTGTGGGTGGTGTGGCACAACCTACTAGATCAGTTGTTGCGTCCTTATCATCAGCACCTCTTTTAGGTAGAGGACAAATGCCTGCTGATCGTGGTAGAGGAGCTAAGGGAGCAGCTAGTTCTAGTGGAGTTCAGAATCACACATATGCTCTCGGGGATCAATAAAATTTGGAAGCCTCGCTGGATGTGGTTACAGGTACATTGTCCATCTTTTTCACATAATGTTTTATGTATTAATTGATCCGGGGTCTACACTATCATATGTTACTCCATTGATTGCTGAAAAGTTCAAAAGAACACCAGAATTATTAGTGAAGCCGTTTGAAGTGTCTACACCGATTGTGAGTCTATTATAGCTAGAAGGGTTTATCGTAATTGCATTGTAACTGTTTGTGATCGTGATACATTGGCTGACCTTGTTGAGTTAGAAATGGTGGATTTTGATGTTATAATGGGTATGGATTGGTTAACTTCTTGTTATGCCACGGTAGATTGCTGAACTAAGATGCTGCATTTCCATTTTCCAAAAGAGGCCATCCTTGAATGGAAAGGTAATATTGGGACACCAAGAGGTAAATTTATTTCTTATCTTAAGGCAAAGAAGATGATGTCCAAAGGATACATATGTCATCTAGTGAGAGTGAAAAATATAGATGTGGAGCCACCAACTCTTCAATCCATTCCAGTGGTAAATGAATTTCCCGATGTATTTCCTGAAGATCTTTCGGGTTTGCCTCCAGAACGAGAAGTAGAGTTTGGTATTGATGTGATTCCAGATACTCAACCTATATCCATCCCTCCATATAGAATGGCCCCGGCAGAATTATGGGACTTGAAGGAGCAATTAAAAGACTTATTAGAAAAAAGATTCATAAGACCTAGTATGTCCCCATGGGGAGCACCCATTTTATTTGTACACAAGAAAGATGGCTCGTTAAGAATGTGTATCGACTACCGGCAGTTGAATAAGGTAACGATTAAGAACAAATATCCCCTTCCTAGAATTCATGATTTGTTTGATCAGTTACAAGGTGCTAGGTGTTTTTCAAAAATCGACATGAGGTCGGGCTATCACCAAGTGAGGGTCAAAGACAAAGATATACCCAAGACAGCTTTCCGAATACGGTATGGTCATTTTGAGTTTTTAGTCATGTCATTCGGGATAACGAATGCACCAGCAGTTTTTATGGAGTTGATGAATAGGGTGTTCAAGCTATTTTTAGATGTGTTCGTAATAGTATTCATAAATGACATTTTGGTGTATTCAAGATCAGAAGAGGACCATGCTAATCACCTATGGCAGGTTTTACAAATTCTTCGTGATCGTAAGTTATATGCAAAGTTTTCTAAATGTGAGTTCTGGTTAAAATCTGTGGCATTCTTAGGTCATATTGTATCCGATGAAGGAATAAGGGTTGATAACCAGAAGATAGAAGCCGTGAAAAATTGGCCAAGACCTACAACGCTTATGGAGATCCGTAGTTTAGTTGGATTGGCATGTTATTATAGAAGGTTCGTTGAAGGATTCTCTTCCATTCTTGTACCCTTAACAAAGCTAACAAACAAAGAAACCAAGTTTCAGTTCATTCAGTGTTTCATGTCTCGATGCTTCGAAAATGCATAGGTGACCCATCTCGTATTACTCCTACTAAAGATGTACAGGTTACGTGATATCTCACTTATGAAGAAGTACCCATTGCTATTCTGGATCGACAAGTTAGGAAGTTAATACATAAAGAAGTAGCTTCTGTAAAAGTATTATGGAGGAACCAACAAGTAGAAGAAGTTACATGGGAAGCGGAAGAAGCAATGAAATTGAAGTATCCTCATCTCTTTCAGATCCATGAGAAAGATGGAAATGCTTAGTATAGACGCTGACAAGTAAGTATAAGTCTATATGTATTATGTGATTAATAGTAGCACTAACTTACACTTGAACTTGTTTGGGCGAGATAACCATGCTAACATTCGAGGACGAATGTTTTTAAGGGGGGAAGGATGTAACAACCTGTATTATGCGTATGCTAGTTCTATTCATGTGATACTTGACATAGCCTTATAGTATAGGTGAGGGACCGTGCATCTTATATGATTAGTGTTGGTTTAAACTAGCTCGGAAGGTGATGTAACGCCTTGCACGTTTCAGCATGTGTACTGCAAGTTAACTCCGACAGAAGTATTTAAACTAGAGGTAGTAAGGTGGTAATTGAGCTTAAAGTTGAATGTTAAGTACTAAGTTGTAGAAAAAGGGTTTAATATTTAGAAAATGGAATAAAATAAGTGAGCTGCTTGCTTGACTTAACTAAGCTAATAGGTGACAAGTAGGTGCATCACCTACTTTGACTTATTCACCAGTCCAAAGGACAAAGTAGGTGCATCACCTACTAAGACTCTTTTTTGACCATGTTATTGGGCCAAGTGCACTACCACCTACACCAGTCCAAAGGACAAAGTAGGTGCATCACCTACTAAGACTCTTTTTTGACCATGTTATTGGGCCAAGTGCACTACCACCTACTTGCATTAATCTGGCCCAAGTTGAGTAGAAGAATAAGGGGAAAATGGACAGCCAAGGCCCAATAGTCTTAAGTCCAAAAACGCCCAAGTTAAAAGGCCAAGTAGGTGGGTCTCCTACTTGACAATATATGGCCCAAAATTGGCCAAGAAAGTTGGCCATTACCCCTCCCTTTTAAAGGGATAAATATCAGATCTTTTGCTCCATTTTTAACTTGCAAAATTTTTAGATTTCTTAAGTTTCTCTCTTGGTCTCTCTTGGCTTCAATCAGCAGCCCTAAAACACCTTGGGTTCTTGAGTATTGTCCCCCTTTTCAAGTAAAAGTTTGAAGGAGAGTTTCAGTTCTTGACGTTCCAGAAACTATGGTAAGACTACTGCCCATTCTTGCCTCTCTTTAAATACGGGGTTGGGGTGGAGAATTTTGTTTATATGTATCAAGAACTAATGGATGGTGATAAATCCTTGAGTCAATATTCTCCTATTATGCTGAAAGATTTTTAGGGATTGATAGTGGCTGCCTTATGTATATTGTTGTTGGAGGCAGTTTGGGTATCTTGGCAAAGTATGTATAAAGTTGTATTAATGTATAAAAGAAGGGTGTGGTGGTTCACCATTTGTGTAAGGGTTGTATGGGCCTACTTTCGTCAAGTGTTTAGCTACTATTTTTTTTAGGGCCTTAATGTGATTAGCTGCTAACATCAGCTTAATCATGACTAGCATTGTAGATTAGCACCTAAGAAGGGAGGCTCAATCGTGACAATTGTACTGGTCAGAAAATAAGGTATGTAGGGCTATTCGATTCCGTATTCCTTGGCATGAAATCTGATACTTGCGATTATTATCAATAAGTGAATTTCTTAAGTTCTATTCCTAGTAAAGGAAACATAGTGGCAGCGTACGATATTCAAATAGCTAACAATATTTCCCCTTCTACTAAGTGTATAGAATTGCTTAATTATATGTTTAATACTCTATAGTCAGTTGAAGTCAATTGTGTCATTTACGCTCACAAGTAACGCATTAATCTTACATAGCTCCGTATGTCATTGCTACTGTCTTGAAGTATTATTTTCATGTCTTCTACTACTGGTCTGTATTTCCAAATCTCAAAAATGATTATGACCACCAAAACAACAATCTCAAAGATTAAATCATCTAAGTGAAGCAATTTGTATAATTATGGGTGGAAGCTTAGGGGAAAAACCCTAGCATGGGCCAATCCCAATTGGTATAGAAGGGTGGCAGCTCAGGGGTGAAAGCCTAGCATGGGCCGATCCCGATTTGTGTAATTTTTGAGGACCGCATCCCAGGGGTTAAAATGCCTAGCATGGGTCATCCCCTTCTACCACAGATCAACTAGTCATTCGTATCACTTGCATTATAAAGATCATAACACATAAAACGGTAAAGACAAGAATGTAACATACATGATCCCACAAGAGTTAACAGAGGTGGTCTTCTGTTCTGATTTATGCACACATATATTGATACTTGGTTTCATTTGAACTCTTATTTTATATATGTTATTGCCTTACATATTCAGTACATTTTTTGTACTGACGTCCCTCGCGGGGGACGCTGCATTTCATGTTGCAGGTACATGTACTCCAGCTAGGAGACCTCCTCAATAGGAGCATACGACACTCAACTACTTTTGGTGAGCTCCAGGTTGCTTCGGAGGTTTACTGAGTCTTTGGTAGATTTATTTTGGTATTGTATCGTTGTTAAGGGTAAGGCGGGGTCTGTCCCGACCTACTCTAAGGATTTCTATCTTTTAGAAGCTTTGTAGACTTATGTATATGGTTCAGTTGCGTCTTACCAAGTTTTGGCCTCAACAGCCAAGTCTTGGCGCTAAGCTACTACCCTTCCATCCAGAGATCATTTCATCTGGAAACTGAAAACGAACAATCCTAGTTCTACAATCGACTGTGGCATAACATGAATGTAACCAATCAAAGTCTAGAATGATACCAAAGTCTACAATTTCTAGTTTTATAAGATCTGATGAGGTGACTTTCTGGGAAACTGACACATGGAAATTTTTGTATGCCCATCTAGATATGACTGGGTCATCGATTGGAGTAGAGACGGAGAATGTTCTGAGAGAGTTTCTGGACTAACACTGAAGTTGACTCTTATATAAGGAGTCACAAAGGAAAGAGTATCCCCTGGATCTAACAATGCATAAACATCTAAGTTAAAAACTCGTAACGTACTAGACACTACATCAGGAGAATCTTCTTGATCCTGGCAAGCCTGGAGAGCATACAACCTATTTTGACGCTGACCGCCACCTGTACCTCATGAGTTAGGTGACTTGCTAGTGCTGTTGAGGTTGTTTACTGAGCTCTACCATTGTTACCTCTTTGACCCTTTTTAGAAGGACAATCAATATACCTGTGACCAGACTGACCACACCCAAAACATCCTTCCTTTCTTGCAAGAAACTCGCATGGATGGTTCTTACCACACTTTGGACAAGTTGGGTAGGTTCTAGTGCCTGAAACACTCCTCTGAGACTTAGAACCTCATGCCCTACCTTTCTGATCATTTCAGAACTTTGAAAATGGAACACTAGCTGATGAAGGTGTTGGAGCTGAAGACTTTTGTTGGAAATGCGAGCGATTTCCACCACCATATTTTTGTTGAGAATAGTTATATATTCCTGTCCTAGCCTTCTTATTCTCCTTGGCTTGTTCCCTAAGCTTATCACCCTTAATCGGCTGAGCATGAGTCATGAGCCTAGAGATATTCATGTCTTCAAGCAATATAGTATTCCTACACTCTGTTTTCTCTAGATCGGATACCCCATACATGAACTTGTTCATTTGAGTCCTGGAATCAACAACCATGTGAGGAGCATACGTGGAGAGTTAGGTGAACTTGAGTCCATACTCTTGGACTGTCATAGAACCTCGCCTCAAGTTCATAAACTCTTGAGCTTTTCCCTCCCTTAACTCTCTTGGGAAGAACCTGTCCAGAAAGGTCTCACTAAAGCATTCCCAAGTGATAGGAGCTGCATATGTACCCTTGTTCTCTTTCCATTGAGTATACCAGATATGAGCTACATCCTTAAGTTGGTAAGATGCCAACTCAACCCGATCATTTCCAGTTACCTGCATCACTCTAAAGATCTTCTTGACCTCATCAATGAAGTTTTGGGGATCCTCACCAATCAGCGATCCTAAGAACTCATTCAGATTCATCCTAACAAAATGCAAAACTCTACCTGCAGCTGAACGAACTTTAGCATTTTCCAGAACTGGAACCTGCTGGTTGTTCTGGTTGGTCACACTCTGAGCCAACAACTAGATAGCGTTCCAAAATTCAGCATTTGAAACTTCCTAATATGGGACTTATGGAGCTGCATTTGCATTCCTGGCATTCACATTCCTTGCCTAAGCTCTACGAGGAGGCATGATTTGAAAGCGCATAACGAAGGATTAGCACAAGGAATTAGATCGTACCTTACCCACGATAGGAGTAACAAAGAAAATGAAGTTTTACTAAAACACTTTGCAACCTCCCTCTCATTAGATATGGTGCACTTCACACCCATGAAAAAGACTCTACTTAGAGCGGCTTTTCATACATCCTAGGACACTTAAACCTAATGCTCTGATACCATATTTTTCACGCTTCGAAACTATCCCCAGGACGCGGACACGGGACCTAGGATCATGAGTGACCCCAAGCTAACCCTGGTGGCATATCATAAGCAACTAAAATAAACTAAAGCAATGAATATTGTGTGGAAGCTAAATCATGTAAATAATTTGAAATGATGGGGAATACCCATATACTAAATCTGAATAGAAGAAAATTTGAGAGTTTGAAATACAAATGAAAAGTCAAACTCTAACACTAAAGTTGGAACTAACTATATCTAAAATAAAGCTTTTACTGACTAGAAATGTTGAGAATGCCCCAGCTAGATCTAGCAAAACTGAAACTAAAACTAAAAGCAATAAATATAATCATGTCACTAGTTCTCAAGGAATGAGGAATCACCACTGATGCTATTGAACTGAAGATCGGAACCCATCTATGCGTGATATGACTGCTGAGGACCTGAACCTACATCACGAGAAGATGTAGCGCACAAATTATGAGTCAGTACTTGAAAGGTACTGAGCATGTAGGATAAAATAAAGTTGGACAATAACATAACTGAACAAGAAATAAAGCAATGATATAATCTTAACATGACAAGGATACTGAAAATACTGAACAAGACTAAACTGAATGCAATGACCAAGTTCATTACATGCTGAAACTGAAATATGAACTAAAACCGATAACATGGTCGATGCAATAGAATCAAACTGTAAGGATCTACTAATAACTGACACAAAACCACATGAGCTAAATGTTGAGTATGATGTATACACCTCATCGAGAGGACCCAATATACCCTGCCAGAGGTATAGAGGCTTGATGGTGTGATCACTAAAATGATGACCACAGAAGGGACTTACAACCTACGGGGCACGTAGTTCTGGGACTTGAGGGTGAATGACCCTATTCCACTAGGTATTAAGCTTCTCCCAATTGATTAAGTAATTTGACATTTTATGACTGAAGTTCCGTAATACTGGATAACTCAAAATACTGACATCCCAATTTAGAATGCAACCTACGGACGCCACTACAATCCGTCGTCAAGACCACGACCTGTGAAGGGTCCCGTGGTCTGACATCCGGGGCTAGTGGAGTTTAACTCCCCACCATGGGCAGGTCAATGGACCGTGGACTCTATCACGGTCCGTGAACCCTGCCATGGTGCACTGGTTCAGGAAATTTTCTGCAATTTATTCATACTCATGCATTTCTTAGATTCATTCGACTACCTATCATACTAAAGGTTATTGAAAAAGCAAAGTCAACCCTTTATTGATGAGTTGTTCTTAGAAAGAGTCTTGAGGAAGTTATGAAATTCCAGAGGGGTTTGAGAGAAGCCCATAAGCGAGTTAAGTGTTGAGTTTCAGAGTAATGCCTTTATATTCATATGAATCGTGCGTTCAAGCTAACAATGAGATGTACTCTCTTCTCTAAAGCCTTGTTTCAGTTGAGATCCTTATGAGGAAGTATGTTTAGAGCTTGGATAGTATTTTCATCCCAAAGGGTAGCATGAGTTACGAGATTATGAGCAGTAGTAGTAAAGAGTGCCCTTAAGTCAAGAGAAGAGTATGCAGAGGTTCAATAATCTAAGAAAGGGAGATAGTGATGAGGCAAGCTATGTTACTATAGTCATGCACCTAGTAAGTTACTAATGAAGAGTTTTCCCTTATGGGTAGACTAAGAAATGATGAGTAGTGAGGATTCCATCATAGGAGGTAGAGTGAGTTGTAGCTAGAAAAGAGTTTGTGATGAAGTGTCACTGTATAGGTAATGAACAAGTGTAAGTGTTGCATAGACAAGATGATGATTCATGAGGTGATACATCTAAGCTAGGCTTATGATTTTGAGGGAGAGCCCATAATATTCAAAGTGTTATAGAACTAATTAGGCATTGATGTATATTGAATGGGTGAATAGTACTCAAGTTCCGAAGGAAAATGTGATAGTAAACTTATAAGTACGAATACTAAGAGGTGAGGATTGACTACTTCTCATAGGTCCTAGTGGATGAGTGTTTCTAAATTTGTGCATAGTAGTGGTGAGTTAGTGTAGTAGGGGAGCAATAATGTTGATATTCGGGTTTAGTAATAAACATTAAGCTTGAATTTGAGATGAGTGTCATAACTAAAAGAATGGCAACATGAGGGTGATGATGTTAGTCTTGAGATTTGATCTAGAAGACGTAACATAAAGTAGGTGAGAAATTAAGATGATTACTACAATAAATATGGGTGGTACAAGTGAGAGACCCTAACCTTAAGATAAGGGAAATGAAGTGTGGCTAAGTCACAAGAGTAACAAGAGCATTAAGAGGTGTACTGAGATGGTATGTAATCAAAAGAGGTTAAGAGAAACACCTTAGAAAGAGGTCTTAGTACCTACTTATGGAGAGTTTGGTAGTCATGAGATAAAATTCTCTTGAGTGTTAGAGTAAAAGAGGATGTAGACCAGTATAGAGACGATGGAATAGGTCCATAGCTTTCAAGTGTCAGCTTTAGACCTAAGTGGGAGATGTAAAGATGAGAAATCAAGTCAAGTGTTTGAAAATAAGATGGTATCGAGTTCCAAAGAGTATGGGAGATATCTTTTCATAGGCCCTTTTAGTAATGGAGTGATGTTAGAAAGAGAAGGTTAATGATCCTATCATGATAATGATGGTGTGATAATTCTGTCTAAGGTTATTAATGAGGGGAAAGAAGAAGATGAGGTTTTGCTATGAGAATAAGCTAAATGAGAGCCCTTAGTTTGTTCCAAATAGTAATGCGGGCAAATTCTAGTTTGTATGGAAGAGATGATAAGAGTAACCCCGTTCCATACCCAGTCCAGCCGTCAACTCAAGGACAAATGATCCCAATGGGGAGATATTGTGACACCCCAAATTTTTTTGACCTAAGACTCGAACCATCCTTCATTGTGAGAAGGATTTTATCGAGGAATTTAAAATTTTCTTGAGTGGTAAGGTCAATACATGTAGCACCTTGAGTTCCAAAAGAAGTTAAAGAGAATTCATTCAACTCATTCTTTAGTTCTTTTATGTTTTGGGTCAACTTCAAATGGCCATAACTTTCAGTATTGGATGCGTTAGGAGACCCATAAGATACCAAATGAAAGATCGCTGAGTCCTCTTTCCAACGCCACTGAGTTTGCTAATTTTTCGAACTCGTATGAGGGAGATATGCTCTTTTGAAGTCAGGCTGTCCATTTAAGGAAAGTTGCCCTAAAATAGGAGGGGGATTTTAGTCTTTTCCTGAACCCCACTTATTCTAAATGTGAATTTCACCCAATTAAGGGTCTAAACTAATCAGAACAGTTTCATTCATCCCCAAAAACGTTTAGGGTTTTAGAGAGAAGATTCAAGAAGAGAAAAAGTTCAAAGTTTCAAGCGTTCGTTAAAGAAATTTAAGATTTCGCCAAGAACATAGTTCTTCGAGGTATGTAAGCTTCCATAGTGTTGGATTCATTCATCCACACGCCAATCATGAGTTTCTTTTGCGAATCTATCCAAAAATATTGAGCAATTTAATTTCTTGATGAGTTCTTGATAAGTGTTCTTGAAGTTTTCATATCGTTTAAGTTTTGATGTAAGATTCTACTTGGGTCAACTTCAAACGACCATATCTCCTAGAATATAAAGAGTTACATGGAATATAACCTATCAAATTAAAGCTATTTGAATCTACTTTTCGACACCACTTATTTCACGTCAATCCAATTTCTGAATAAAAAGTTATGACAATTTTATAACCTGATATAGTGTTGTTACGAATTAGCCGACGGGAAAACATTAAAAAACATCATTTTTGTCTTTTTATCTCCAAGAAAACCCTAAACGAATTTCTTGACTAATAAAAGGCTCAAAACAACTAGATTTTCATCTTTTTAATCCATCATTCTCTTTTCTCTCAAACCCTAGGGCAAAACCCTAAGGAAAAATCAAAGTAGAACACTCCATTCAAGATTCTTTCAATCTTTTTTCAAGATTCTTCTTCAAAGTAAGTCTTTCTCCAAGAATTCCATTCTTTTCAACTCAAATTCCTCCATACGATTATGAATCACTAATGAAAATCATAATTCTTGTCCATAGAGATTTCAAGAAACTAATTCAAGAATCTCAAGAAAGGTTTTCTTGATCATTTACCTTTAAGGTAGGGTTGTAAGGCTTCTAATCAGGTTCTTCTTCAAGATTCTTCAAGAACCTTGTTCTTCCAGGTATGTAAGGCTATCATAGTGTTGGACTAGTTCGTCCTCACGCCCTACATCTTCTTTCAAATCACTAAAAGAGAAATCTAGGATTCTACTCCTAGATTTGAGTATTCTTTAGATAAGTTGATGTGAGTTCTTGAGTTCATGGTTCTTTTAAGAATTCTATTCCTAATTATTGAGTTTCTATATTTTTATTGAGATCCTTGAGTTGATTTGTTCATGTTTATAAATCAGCATGAACCCTATTTTGAGTTATAAATATTGAGAAGTTTTTCGAAGCAAACACTTGAGATTTAAACTAAGTTTTGAGGAAGTAAGTATGATAATGAGAAAATTCGTATACATGAGTTCTATATTGTTATGTAGACCCTCGAGTCAAGTCGTTCATGCCCATAAATTCCGCATGAACTCCATAATTTGAGTATCTTTGAGAGGAGTAGTATATTCAAGTTCTAAGTCCTGAGTATTGAGTTTCTAATCCTTTTGGAGATTATATTCCTACTTATGGGACTACTACATATTACCCATGAAGCCCTTGAGTTGAGTTGTTCATGTCCATAATTCCGCATGAACCCTATGAGTCGAGCAGTCTAGAGATGAGTACTATCATTGAGGCTTGAGTTCTGAGTACTGAGGTTCTTTATTTCTATTAAGATCCTTGAATTGAGTCGTTCATGATCATAATTCCACATGTATCCTATGATTTGAGTTATAAATTTTAAAAAGTTTTTTAAAGACAACACTTGAGTTCTTAAACTTAGTTTTGAGAAAGTAAAGATGAATTTTTAAGAAAAGAGTTTTCTAAAACATGATTAGTACGAAAATCGAGTATGCCATCAATGTATGAGCAGTATGGTATCTAGATATACCATCAATGTTTATGCATGACTTTCCGAGTCATCAATGATCATATTATAATATGATTTTGAAATGTTTTGAGAAAGAGCAGAGTTGAGTTCATTTTCTTTAAAATGATATATGGGAACTAGCTATTCCCAAAAGTAAATGTTTCACATTATGGATGAGAGAAAGTAAGATTTCCAAAAGAGTTTTGAGCAGTTTCAATACCATCTCTTTTAAGGGAACAATTTTTGAGTAATAATCTCAAACCACAGAAAAAGTTATCTTTTTAAACATATGAGCTAGTATATTTTGGGAGTAGTATTGAGCACCGATATGGGGGAGAGTTCAGATAACTCACAACCCTCATAAACCATGTAGCCAACGTGGGTAGAAAGGGTCATACTATTTAGATGGTTCCTTAATGCTTTTCAGCAGAGGCTAATGGATCCACTTAGTGAGTAGGTATTATATCCTAGATAAGTATAGGACAGTTTTGGCAGCGTGGGCGAGGCGATGTATCATCACATAGCTCATAGTGATGGTTGTCGGTTAGAGAAACTCCCACAGAGATATTTTGTATTCTTATATATAAAGAGTTATATTGTATTTTTATATACAAATTGAGTTATTATTGTATTCTTCAATATGATTGAGTTATTATCTATTTTTTTAAAGATTTTCATATATTGCATCTTTTATTGTTTCTTTATCTTTGAGTAGCTTGAGTTGAGTACCTTTGAGTTGAGTTGAGTATCTTTGAGTTGAGTTGAGTATCTTTGAGTTGAGAATCTATATAATTTTACATAAAAACCTACCATCTATATTAAAAGAAATCTATACTTTTAAAAAAGTCATTGTCACCCTCTAGAGATAAACTTGGCAATATTACTTAGTTTAGTTGAGTGAGTTGAGAAGAGGTAAGTATGTTTCCTTTTTATCAAGTTCAAGCCTATGTTTATGCTTTAGAATTCCCCTTAGATGCTTGTACATTCTACGTACTGAGCCATTTGGCATGCATCATTTCATAATGAAGATACAGGTATTCAGGATCATTAACACGCGTTTCGTTGAGGTCATATGATATTCCAATCAGCTTTTGTGAGCTTTCTTATATTCTGGAGGATTTTACCTTTACCTTACAGTTAGTAGTTTTGAGATGTCTTGGGTCGTGTCCCGATATCTTTCTGTAATAGTAGAGGCTTCATAGATAGACAAAGTTGAGTAGTTTTCAGTATGTATCTTCCTTGAGTTGTTTCTTTCAAACTCTGAGTTATCTATTGAGTATTGTTCAGATTAGTTTCAAGTTAAGATTATTGAATTCATTTAAGTTTTTTTAAAGTTTTGTATGCTTGAGTTAGTCTTCCTCTTGTAGTTAGTCTTTCAAACTCTGAGTTATCTATTGAGTATTGTTCAGATTAGTTTCAAGTTAAGATTATTGAATTCATTTAAGTTTTTTTAAAGTTTTGTATGCTTGAGTTAGTCTTCCTCTTGTAGTTAGCCAGGATGAGGGTTCACTTGGGGACCATAAATGGTTCTTGAGTGCCGGCCACAGCCATGGTGTAGGATCGGGTCGTGACACAAAGCAAGAAATACAAATTTTTCAATTTTTTCATCTATATTAGAACATGGATCTGGCGCCTTGGACCACCCAAAATATTTTTTTAAAAAACTCTTTATGAGTGTGATCCCACTGTTTATTTGTTAGAATTTTTTTGTGGGTGACCGTGATGACCTTATTAATGGTGTGGATTGGTTCAGATTGGAAAACACCTGTATTTCAAGTGCAAACGAGGCCCAGAACGGGAAATACTAAATTTCCCATTTTACCTATACTATAGTCCATATATTTTTGGTTATATGTGATCCCGACATGGTTTCAGACAAATTTTTGATTGGAGTCTGTGATGACCTTATTAATGGTGTGGGTTGCTCCAGAGGGGAAAACTTCTATATTTTCAAGTTCAAGCAAAGCCTAGAATGGAAAATACCAAATTCCTATTTTTTGGCAATAAACTATGAATATTATCACCACCAACAAAACAAACTTCATTACAAGTAATACACAACCTCAACAAACCACTGATTCTCAACTACTACCTGCCTCTCCACCTATATCAATAAAGTTCTAATTACATAAATTGTCTATGAAGGATGTACACTTATGCGCCTGTTTGGATCCTCTAAACAATGCAATCCTTTCCTTAATAGTAATCTATACTTGCTGAAGTATAAAACTTATACACGGGAGTTGCTCTTTAAAAATTTTCCAATTCCTAGCTTGACAAATGAGGCCTATCGTGGCCTCTTATATTGAAGCTATCGCTTCCTTCTTGAATTTGCTATAATGTCTCTGTTTAATCGAGTTCAAACACTCCACATTACCACAACATGGAAAATCCCAGTCCAATTAGTTACTTCCTCCCTTAGTGTAGATGTCCAGTCACATGTGCAAAATAAATGTTCTACATCTTCATAGCACTGTTGATCACATAACACACAACCAACACTATCTACTGGTATGCCCGTATCATGCATTCTCCCTTTGGTCATTAGTTTCTGATATGTTGCAAGCCAAATCAAAAATCTATGCTTAGGTACCATTAGTTATGTCCACACTATGTCTGCATTTCCAAAACTAGATCCCTTTCCCAGCAATATCATATAGCCCTGACTCATCGAATATCCTCCATCAGATGTCAAAGTGTATCTATCATGTTGATACCAATATTTTGTACGTAGTTTCAGTTTATTTAGGGACTTTCAGTGCCAGCTACTATCATTTGGTGGTGTATGTACCCAAAAATATTTATCATTTTTTAGAGAGATTTCATGTAGCCACATAACTCGGAGAGCTTCTTTCTGAGTTATGAGTACCCAAATTAGTTTCCTCACTACAGCATGGTCCCATATCTTGCAAATTTTTATATTCAGACCTCCCCCCCCCCTCCCATTTACTTAGTTTGACAGACTCTATTCCATTCTACCAATGCTACTTTCCTTTTCTCTATTAGCATATTCTGGAATCTTAAATTGAAATAATAATGCCACTATATTGCTTGTCTCAGAATCTCACCTCGAGTCAACTATGATACTAAGAGCAGTAAGGTCCTCAACAAGGCTAGGTAATCATCTCACCACATCTAGCCAATCACACATACTAATAGGGCTACCCGAAAGACAAAACCAAGCATGAAAGGTCATATCTACCCAACTCATTCCCAAAATCATGTGCCACAGGCCACTGAGGTAAAATATAAGCAATGCACTAACCAAACCTAGCGTAAGGCTCGACAATATACTAAGGCCAACCTAGCATATTTACAACTCATGAGAACAATCATAACATCACACTAATAAAGCTCAACAAAAACATTACCCAAAATAATAAAAATAAGACTAAATCAATTCAATAAAGATAATAATAAGTAATCATGCTAAAAACCAATCCAACACATAGCAAATCATCATGCTAGAACAACCAACAAACAAGGTCTAAGAATATTAAGTTGTCGCCTACCTCAAAACGGAACATGAACATGAGCACTCTAAATCACTAAACTTTGGATTTTTCCCTTCTGAGCATCCACAAAATGATGCTACACTATCAAATAGTGATCCCGACATCAATACGTTCATTTTGACACCCAAATTACAACAATCCAACCTGACAAAAAACTTGATCCAAATGATATTGTGGGACCCACATGAGGAATAAAAAAATTGACTCCATTTCTAGGTCCATCCAGCTCAAGCAACTTCTGATCCAAAAATGGACACAATCCGAGCACCTGGAAGCTAAAAATAATTTAACAAAAAATAAGATCAACAAGAGTCAATACAAGCCTAAAATGATGAATTACAACATATATTACGGATTAAACAAAAGAATAACGACCCTTCTAACATCCTCAAAGTATCTACAAACAACACCCAACAATTCTATAGATTCCCCCTTTATTTGAGCTTTCAATAAGTTTCTTTAGAGGAACTATAAGGGGAAATGCATGCTAAAATTGCAGAAACAAAATATAGTTTTTAGTCACTTACTCATCATGATCACATGGCTTGTACGGTCATGGTCGTGATGGTCAATCTTTGTTTGGGTCCATTGACCCTTCATCTTGGTCGCGAGAGTCAATTCTCCAAAATGCAAAGACCATTAATGAATGCAACGCCAAGCTAGCGAATGCAACTCCAAGCACGTAGACATAAGGAGAAAAGCTTGATGCATCAACAAAGACTACACCAGCTCAACTTTAAGTTGAGACAAATGCCCCGAGGGATGGTCGAGATTCATTCAAAACCCTGTGTACATAAAATAACTATGCTACCCTACAAAATCTGACATGTTGGACTCAATGGGTTATTGGAACTTCCAATAGAGGTCATGTCGATGAAAAGTGAGTCTCACACCCAGTACTCCCTTTTAGGAAAATGCCATAAGATAGCTTGAAACGAGCCTTGAAGTCTCGACACCCGAACCAAATGTCCATCTAGACCAAAATCGATGTTAGCGAGCTAACAAAACCATTAGAATCACATTACAAGGTTCTTCACATGATATTTGACTGAGGTTAATCGTTCAAACTTTAAAAGGTCCAAAATAGGAAAACGTGTGTCAAAACCAAACAACTGACCCCCTGATCGAATTATCGGTCTCAAAAAGTCATAAATAACTTGGGGATACTATATGAAGGCTCTTAATGCTAAAAATATAGGAAAACAGGAAAAATGACCTAGAAGGTCATTACAACATCAACTACTAATAGGGATTTCATCCTCAAAAGTAAGGAGTCAAAAAGTACTTGAAGAGTCAAACATGTGAGGATACTGGACTCGCAAGTCATGCTTGGTTTCTAGGTAGCCTCCTCGAATGGATGATGCCTCCATAGACCTTAACAATAGGAATCTCTTTCGAGCGCAACCACATGACATGTTTGGCCAAAACAAGAATTGTTTCCTTGATAACGTTCAACTACATATGTAAATTTAATGCATAAACAATTATTTGCAATATATAACCCAACTAAAAGTTGGGGTCTATCCCACAGGGAATGAATGAATATAATTCATCTTATAATGTATTTTATCTTATTAGAAGTCCGTACGTTGATACAATTCATGCATTAAAGTAAATTTGAGGGGTTGAGTAAAAATTTTAACACAAAAATCTGAATAATTACTCGATCACAATAATTTCACAATTGCAAATGATAAAATAGGGTTTATCACAAGTAATTGAAGACTCTTCAGAATGTGAAAGTATGGACTATAATCTTGCAACTTGGGCATTGATAATTGCTAGAATCAGTTGAATATCACCGGGTAATCTAGAATATATGGAATGATAGTTATTTTTCAATCAACTATCACAACTCTATGGGTTTTTATCAAACTCCAACACGTAATACAAAAACCAATATAATACTTTATTTTAGCCAAACTAATTCAAGCTTCACCAATAAAATAAATCAAATCGAATCATTATCAACCATCTCTTATCATTCTAATGACCTTTCACAAGCAACATTAGAGATCTAAAGTAAATTAGAACTTACAGCCTCAAATTATATATGAAAACATAAAGAGATAGTTGAACCCAAATCAACTCAACATTTAATAAGCAATTAAGCAACCCCCAATCATAGATTAATCATCTATACAGTCATAGGTGCCAAGTAGACAAGACTAAACTTGAGAAAGAGGTAGGGTTGTTGCAGCCTTTGCCTCTTCTAGAACGGACATGGTTGTTGGTAAGCATGGATTTCATTTTAGGTTTTCCTATGGTTGAGGGTAAAACATCGATAATGGTGATGGTAGACAGGTTTTCAAAGTATTCAATCTTTATTGCTGCACCTAACTTGTGTTCATCAGAAATAGCTATTGACTTATTTTACATAAATGTGGTTAAGTTCTTTGGGTTACCAATTGATATTGTGAGTGACAGAGAAAACATGTTCTCAGTAGATTTTTGGACAACATTATTCAATCTGATGGGGACCGACTTGAAGTTCTCTACTGCTAACAACCAACAAATAAATGGTCAAACGGAAAGGATAGACCACTTGTTAGAGGAATATCTGAGGTAGTGAGCCAAAGATATTGGTGGAATTACTTGACACGATGCAGTTTTGTTGTAATCTGCATACATCACAATGATAGAGATGAGTCCATTTGAAATTGCTTCGGGCAGGAAATGTATGACTCCATCAGATGTTGCTAAAACGTAAAGCAAAGAGAAATGTCTAGCAGCTTACAAGGTTGCAAGAGATAGGCATGAAATGATTTCTGAAGCACAAGACTGCCTATGCAAGGCTCATCAGCGCATGAAAAAGTGTACTGACCAACAATTGATTCTCACTAGATTTTAATGTGGGTGACCAAGTGCTGCTAAAACTCACACTACAAATCTGATTTTTTTTAGTAGGATGCGACATAGGGGACTGATCCCTAAGTACGAAGGCCCATTTGATGTTATTGAACAAGTGAGTGAGGTTGCTTATGAATTGAAGCTTCCAGCAAGATTGAAGATACATCACGCTATCCATATGAGTTTCTTGAGGCCTTATTTGCAGATGATGATGATCCAAACAGGAAAAGATCGAAGAGGGATCCTCCAACTTTACCAATGCAGTTTGATGCAGGTATAGAAGAGATATTTGATAACCAAATCATAGGAAGAAGCAAGAAAAATACTAAAGATAGAATTCTTAGTTCACTTGAAGGGCAAGGTTACCGCAAAAATGTTATTGGGGAGAAGGCTAAGGACTTGTGGAAGTTTGATAATTGAATCGAGAACTATCTCAAAATTGTCTCAATAAGAGCATCGAGTTCAAGGAAGTGGATTCGGTTGGTTATAACCATATTCTAACTAAGCAACATATTTTGAAAAAATCACCCCCACATGTTGAACTTGATGCCCTCATAGACACTGTTTTGAGATAGTCCTCGATTCGGTCATCAAAATTCTACAAGTCCTTCATAAAGCACAATGAGTTGTTTCTTCTTGATAAAGCACAATGAGCCATACACTTCTGTCAGAATTAAGTTTCAGCTATTAGCTCTATTGGGTGAAATTATTCAACTCAATCAAATGTAAGAACTAACTATATATTTTGTGTGAAGAGAACATTAATTTTAGTCGGTTGGTAATATAGAGGTTATCATAGCTCTAGATAACATATATATATATACTAGATAATTTTAGGCCCGCCCAATATAATGAAAGGCTCGTTTACGGGCCCAATAATACAATATTATATATATTTATAATAGAAATTTAATTAGTTTTCAAAAAAAATAAATTATTATGACATTTTTAAATAAAAAAGATAAAAAATAATAAAAAAATATCAGATGTTCCAGTGATTATTTTAACATCATGTCAAACACATATATACATTCGAATTAAGTAATTAATTTTATGATATTCTTTTTCTATTTTATTTGAAAATTATTCAAGAGAATAGATTAAATTTATGAGTCTCAATATATTAACAATTTTCATAAAATATATGATGCACTAAAGTCTACTGATCTATCTATAGATTAATTTTGAACACACTTATAAATTTGTTTTAAAGGTGTTTAACAAACAAAAACAATGACCTACTTGATGAAAATTAGAATGAATCATCTCATTATTTACAAAGTGATAAAAGGATGAAGAAAGTTATGACTTTATATCTTTTCTTTATATTCATTAAATTAGGAGAACAATCTAGTATAGTAACAAAAAAAATAATCTTAAGTAATTTATATACCTGATGAATGAATGTTTTACCTCAAATAATGAAAATTTAAAAATATTAACAAAAGTTAACATAATATATATTGCAGTAATTTAACATGAGGTAGTTAAAATAATAATTTATATAACTTGCTTTAATTGATTTTAACTGATGATAAAATAATAGTAATAAAAATCCGTTGACTATATTTAAATCTGGCCCCCACCATATATCCTTATATATTGTCACACTTTATATTTAAAAAATAATAAAATAATAATAATAATAAAAATTCTATAAATTTCAATTTTAACTTAAACTCAAAAACCTCAAATTTCTTTCCGCCATTGTTGTTACGTTGAGGTTTTTGGGTTTGTAGAGTTTTGGAAGATTAGAAAAATGGACGGTGGTGATGTATCTGTGGAAGAGAAAATGACGTGTGCATCGTGGATCAAACGGCCGTAAAACGCGCATCTAGTGGTGATTGGAAAGTCGGCTGGAACTTATGCTCGAGATTTTCTTCTTTAATTCCGAGAATACTTCTCTTTCTTCTTCTCCCAAGGTACCCTTTTCTTATTTTCATTAAATAATTTTTGAATTTGTTGTTTACTGAACCCAATACTTATAAGTTGGAATTAGTATAAATAGATGAGTTTTTTAGATGTGGGGGTGCTGCATTTACTATATTTCTGTGATTTTTTGCTGATTGTGGTGAAATTTGAACTTTTTTTTGTGGGTGTTGGTTATTAGGCGACGTATTTTTTCGAGGAAAGTGGAGAGCCAGTGAGGATTGCGGTTGTAACACCCCGTATCCACGTCTTGAGGGTAGCTCGGGGCGTGATCCTCATTTACTCTAGGAATGAGGAAAAACATACGAGTCATTTGAGAGTTGTTCTGCAAACTCTCAAAGATCGCCAGTTATTTGCAAAATTTAACAAGTGTGAGTTTGGGTTAAAATCAGTTGCCTTCCTTGGGCATATTGTGTCTAGCGAAGGAATTCGAGTAAATTCCCAGAAGATAGAAGCAGTGAAACAATGGCCCAGACCTACCTCTACTACAGATATCAGAAGTTTCTTGGTTCTAGCAGGTTATTACAAAGGGTTCGTGGAAGGATTTTCATCCATAGCCTCACCATTGACTAGGTTGACTCATAAAAAAGATAAGTTTCAGTGGTCACGCCTCGAGCTACCCCCGAGACGCGGACACGGGACCTAGGACCACAAGTGATCCCAAGATAACCATGCTGGCATGATCATAAGCATACTAAAGATAATAAACTGATGCAGAAGCTAAATCATAAAGTAAGTCTGAAATGATGGGGAATACCCATGTACTATAACTGAGATAAATGAAAACTGATGAGTTTAATACAAGGAAGATATTAACTCAATACTAAGTTCAATCTATCTATGTCTGAAATAAGCCTCTAAACTGACTAGAAATGTTGGGACATGCCCAACTAAGTCTAGACAAAACTAAACTAAAGACTAAAAGCAATAAGATAAACATGTCACTAGTCCTCGAAGATTAAGGACTCACCACTGATGTTGTTGAACTAAAGATTAGGAATCGATCTAAGCGTGATCTGGATGCTGAGAACATGAACCTACATCACTAGCAGATGTAGCGCACGTATGCGTCAGTACTTGAAAGGTACTGAGCATGCAAGATAGAGTAAAGCTGAAAGAACATATAACTGAACAAAGCAATAAAACAGTGAAATAATCTGAACATGATATAGATACTGAATACTGAGCTAACTGAATGCAATGACCAATTTATAACATGCTGACTGAATACTGAATGAACTGTAAATGTGGTCAATGCAGTAGAGTCTGACTGAACTGTGGGAGCTACTAATAACTGACAATAAAACCACATGAGCTAAATGTGGAGTCCGATGTATACGCCCCATCGAGAGGATCCAATTTACCCGAGTAGAGGTATAGAGGCATGCTGGCGTGATCACTAAACTGATGTTGCCCACAGAAGGGACTTACACCTACGTGGCTCGTAGTTCTGGGACTATATGGGTACGATGAACCATAGTCCAACTCGGTATTATGCTACTCCCAATGAATTAAGTAGTTAACTGGTTATGACTGAATTTCTGTAAATACTGGATAGCTCGAACTGAACATGCAAACTGAGAATGCAACAATTAATCTAATAATGATGCATTCATAAACTGAGGCATGTAAA
This sequence comes from Solanum tuberosum, assembly GCF_000226075.1. Taxonomy (NCBI): domain Eukaryota; kingdom Viridiplantae; phylum Streptophyta; class Magnoliopsida; order Solanales; family Solanaceae; genus Solanum; species Solanum tuberosum. The sequence continues at coordinate 1,268,701 of NW_006238945.1, forward strand.
ACTGAATAACTGAA
>NW_006238945.1:1270361-1271349 GCF_000226075.1 Solanum tuberosum
TCAGTAGTGCTCTCTATCAACTGAACCGCACCATCAGTGGTGCTCACCAGGTCCCTCAAAATTGGCTGAACCTCTGCAACTGGGGCAGAGCTAGATGCACCGGCAGCTCTCTCACGCACCCTCTGTTGGCGCAATTCTTCGTCTGCATTCGAAGCCCTCCTAGCCTCCTTCTTCTACTGACGCTGTCTTTTGTGGGCTTTCTCTTCCTCTGTGCGATGAGACCGGTGTCGCTTGCCCTTTGCATGTGTCGGTGCAGGCCCTTCCTCGGTGGTCCCACAGGATAGAGCGTCTAGCACTGTGTCATCAGCCAGTGCAGTAGGAGCAGCCTGAGTCTCAACTGAAGGTGCAGCAAGGATAGCATCAACATCAGTCCGGAGGCTGGCTAAATCAGCCTGTAACGTAGATAGATCTGTAGCCGGGGCTGATCGCTCGAGAACTCTCAACTCGAAGGCATCAAGCCTCTTATTAACAGCTTGGACCTTCCATTCCATCATCGCCTCCATCCTACGCTCCATCCTCGCCTCGGACTCAGCTATCGACTTCTGCATCCATGGCTTGATGTGATGCAGCAGTGTAGCCATCTGCGCCTCTAACTTCTGTACTCTGGTAATCGGGACAACCGCCGCTTCTAATTGTGGTGTGGACCTGGAAGAACTAGGAGCAACACTAGCTGCCTGAGAAGAGGAGCCTGGGACAGCGTCGGCGTGATCTGGGATAATGGGGTCACCGTCATGTGCCTGCCTTACTATGTCTGCAAGATTGGTACCCAAGGGAGGTACCTCAATCTGGGGCTCTCGGCGAGGTGCTGCCACATTTGCCTCATCTCGAATAAGGCCGATGTCCAATGCCCCTGTAGGATGGACTAACTTGTCGCAATGCCAGATCGGCACTCCAGAGTCCCTGCACAAATGAAAAATCAGACATGGGAAGGGGTAAGTAGTGGAGGTCCTGAAAGCCCTCTCGTGAATTTCTGCCAACAGCATGCGGG
>NW_006238945.1:1271670-1272774 GCF_000226075.1 Solanum tuberosum
AAACGACTAATGGTGGCAGGTGATATGTCCACCGGACAACCCCGGACCATAGTGGAAGTGAGAGGGTCTTGGGCTAAGGGCTTTGACCTTTTGGTAATCGAACCGCGGAGAGTGGCGGCATATGAGGTGTAGAACTCTCGCACCATCTCCTCACTATACGTCCCTGGGTCTCGAGCCATCCAGTCGCACTTGTGAAGGTTGAACAGCCGGTGGATTTCTGGGACAGTGTGCAAGCTTCCTGTGAGGACTCTGCGCTCCTCTGTAATAGTTCGGGCCATTTTCTGTTTGTCATTGATCATCTTGGCATCCCTATATATTTGCCATTCGCCCTCTACGCACCATCTATTAGGCTCAGCAGCTACTGGAGTGGGGTCATCATTCCGTGGTACCGGTATGGGCTCTGAGCTAGTAGCCTCATCAGACGAGGCCGCTTGGTCATTCTCGCCAGATGCTGTGGTTGATTTAGCACCGGATCCTGAAGCATGGACAGACTGATTGTGAAGAGTGGGTAGACTGGGAGCCTGAGGCAGCGGCAGACTCGGATCCGGACATCTGTCCCTCTGAACTGGAAGCAGCCCCAGTAGGTGACCCGATCAGTGTGTGCTCCTCATCAGACTGGGAGACAGTGACTACGTCGGGGAGCACCTTCCGGGAGGTGCTTCTGGGTGCAGTGCGAGAAACCCTCGGGTTGAGAGGCACATATGTTGGGTCTGAGTCGTTGTCGGTGTCCTCATCAATCAACCGGAAACTAGGGGCAACGGACTTGGACTTGCCCCGTTTGGAATAGGTGACCATCTTCTTGGGTGCCATTGTACCTGCGGGAACGATATTAGTGCCAAAACTAACCATATGCAGCAAAAGAAACTTTTAGAATTGGTAACGACCCAAACTAAGTCCACAAAAAAAAAATTAAAAAATTTGACAGATACTACAGTGGTCATCCACGAGGGAGACCTACGGTCCGTAGACTGATCTACGGTCCATGCATCACTTTCGTGGATCAGGGGGGCTAACAGATAGGTCGCAGATGGAAACCACGGAAGTGAAGAACGGTCCGTAGGTGGATCTATGGGCCGTAGTCCACCGCCGTGGTTTTACACTTGG
>NW_006238945.1:1273185-1273513 GCF_000226075.1 Solanum tuberosum
AACTCCCGACCCTCTATATTCAATCTATGAATCGAAATTCAAAGTGAAGAGAAAGTCTATTACCTTACAAGCAACAAGGAGTGGGGTGATTGCGTGATGATACTATGCTTAGCAAAACCAAGGAGTCACCTTTTCGTTACTGACCAAACACCAGACTCTTTGTGTGAGATTATAGGATGGGTCGTATTTAGAATGGAAAAGATGTTGGGGTATTCTGGAAGGAATGATATAATGGGGGAGTTATGGGGTGATTTGGGGAGGTTAGGAAACGTTATAGACGGTTGTGGGAGTAATGGAGGGAATGGGAATGGTTTAAAACAAAAGGGTT
>NW_006238945.1:1274356-1274453 GCF_000226075.1 Solanum tuberosum
CTCTTTGTATAAGGCTGAACTTTCATAGGCTTTTAGGCGAAACTCATCAAGCGCATTTATGTCATTGATCCTTTGATTAGATGCAGTGCCCCAATCC
>NW_006238945.1:1274553-1274843 GCF_000226075.1 Solanum tuberosum
TAGATGAAGAAATCATGAACTTACGTAGAGAAAATAACAAACCCAGAAATTTAACTTGAATTGCACAGTCAAAATCTTCAAAACACACCTGGGAGATCAATAATTGCTAGGGTTGCAAATTAATCTCCAAAGTTCCCAAGCAAAAATAGAATAATAATGTCTAAACCCCAAAAACGAGGTTTACAAGCCCTATTTATAGAAAACAACTCCTAAATAAAAAGGGAAACGAATTAAGGAAAGTTTTGTTCAGGTACGCGTCTTCAATCCACGAGACTGACTTACGGACCGTC
>NW_006238945.1:1275935-1285824 GCF_000226075.1 Solanum tuberosum
ATAATTTGAACATGATATAGATACTGAATAGTGAATACTGAGCTAACTGATGCAATGACCAAGTTTATAACATGCTGAGACTGAATACTGACTGTACTGAAATATGGTCAATGCAATAGAGTCTGACTGAACTGTGGGAGCTACTAATAACCGACATAAAACCACATGAGCTAAATGTGGAGTTCGATGTATACGCCCCATCGAGAGGACCCAATATACCCTGCCAGAGGTATCGAGGCATGCTGGCGTGATCACTAAACTGATGTTGCCCACAGAGGGGACTTACACCTACGTGGCTCGTAGTTCTGGGACTATATGGGTACGCTGAAACCCTAGTCCAACTCGGTATTATGCTACTCCCAATGAATTAAGTGGTTAACTGGTTATGACTGAATTTCTATAAAATACTAGATAGCTCAAAGCTGAACATGCAAATTGAGAATGCAACAATTAATCTGATAATGATGCATTAATAGCTGAGGCATGTATAACTGAATAACTGAGATATCTGACCTAGCATGTGTAATTCAAGAACTAAAGAAATACATAGCTAGGGTTCGGAAATTCATACAATAAACTGAGTACAAACATGATAATCTGATTTGGAACATCTAAATAACTATTTCATGAAAATCTGCTGAAATTCTAGAAACCCTAGGTTTGTTCATAATCATGGAATCAAGAATATGACTGAATTCTTGGGACCTAATGGGTAAATGGAACCCACTAGTGAAATCCCACATACCTGGTAACGAATTCCACGGAGAAATCCTTCGATTTTAGGGCTGGAACTGGAGGAACCTTTCTGCGTTCTTGAACTAGGGTTCTTGACTTCTTTCTCCTCTTAGCGTTCTAATTTTTCTAAGTTTGATTAATGATTTGACTTAGGTAAGTTCTAGTTATGTTTCTAGGTTTAAACTGACTGAAACCTCATGATTTAGCGTCTAAACGACGTATCTTAGGGGTTAAACGAAATAGGAAAAGACCAAAAGACCCCTGACTTAACTACTGTCGGAGTGACTGACGGGCCGTCATTCAATCTACGGTCTGTAGATTGGGTCCTTAAGTCAAGTCTGCTCGATAGGGATTCACTAAACCAAGAATAACTTTTAACTCGGAGGTCGGATTTTAGCAAACTTGGCAGCGTTAGAAAGAGAATTCGATTATCTATCATATCATAGGTCATGGGACACATAATTCCTTTTGTGCTAAAAGTTATGACCATTTGAAGTTGACTCAATCACAATTTTCATCTAACTGACTGATGACCCTCACTTATGGTCAGACCTACGGACCGTGCATCGAATGACGGTCCGTGCTCGTCAACTGTCAATTGGGACTGAAGCTAGGCTTTAGGGGCATCGATCCACGAACACAAACCACGGTCCGTGACCTGACCTACGGACCGTAGGTACGGCAGTGGGTCAACACTTAGCCGAATTTCTGGCTGAGTTCTGGGGGAGTTTGCTAAAACGAACCACGGACCTGCAGGACAGACCGTGGGTCCTCCTACGGTTCGTGGATGGTGCCCGTGAGTGCCACCTGCAACACCAGAAATCTGCAATCTGGTCTATTTTCGGATATGGGGTGTTACAGCGGTACATCCAAATAGGGATGATTTTGTGTGCTCCACCACTACTGGTTGCAATTAAATATTGAAACCCTCTTCGATTTTAATTTTTAGTTATTCTGGAAGTTAGGTTTTTACTGTTTTTGTTGTGAAAAAGATTTGATATTTTTGGTAGTTGGAAGTTTGTTAAGAAAGATGTGAATGAGTTTAATGCCTTGTGGCTTTGTTTGTATATATATTAGAAGATTATTAATGCATGATTTTGCTGTTGTGATTGATGAAATGGATTATTGGTGATTGTGTTACTGTGCGGTAGGTAAATAGGACGAGTACTGTTAGTCGATAAGTATTATTATGATATGTTTCATATAGAAACCTTGTGAGTTAGTTTTCTTAGTCATGCCAGCCTGGAGTTAATTTTTTCTTGTGGACAACCCCTTTTTAAGACCTAATCTAGGCATTAGCCATTTAAAAAGTTGGATTTAGGTTTCGGAGATAGATCAGAAGCCTCAGTGAAGGTCACTGAACGTGAGCATGATATGTGATAGGGGAAGATTATAGTTGTACATAATCATCCGTTATTTATCATATGTGAGAATTTACCTGATATGAGCTCTGGGGACCTATAATCTTTAGTGTATGTGCACTTGCGTTGATTAGTGATACATCTTGTTCTCTTACTTTTCTCACACTTTAGTGTTGAAAGCTTAGATTATATTCTAAAGAAACTATGTGATGGAAAAATGAAGTGAAGGATCTTAGTCTTGTGTCTTTTAACAATTCTGATGTAGATTTTTCACTTTAAAGATCAGAATGAAGTGCTTATTTCATCCAATTATAGTCCCATGTGGATTTTATCTTTTTGGTTCATCTGTTACGCATCACACTAGGTTGTCAAATTGTTGTTGTTGCTCTGTGTGATCTTATCTGAGTGTTTAAAGTAGTTTGTTCTCATGTGAAATTGAAAGTGAATAAGGAGACAAACGGTGACCTAATTTGCAAGGTTATATCTTGGAGGTGAATATTAGGGGATGTAAAGCTATATTAACTAAATTTGGATACAGAATTATACTTTATCCATTATTGGTTATCTTTAATAAGTGAGAAATGTCATAGAAGAACTAAACATGTTGATATTTCAAGAACGATACATTCCCGATCAAGTAACCCTAATACATGCATTTATGCATGGATTTGCATTCATGCTATACTCTTTGAGTTTTGAACAAACAAAGTTGTGTTTGACGGTCCAACATTGTCAAATAATCTAACCCATTCTCATGATGAAGACAATGTTTAGTAAGCAAGTATAAAACTTATATCAAAGTTTTTTAATGGTTTCTAAGTTTGGCAAGGCATGACCAAATAGTTTCTATACGGGAGTAAACATTTAGGAATCACCTATGTGGGAGTGAAGTGGAAGCCGCTTCAAGGAGAATGTTAGTAAAGGCCGATTCTCTAAGCTCTCATAAAACCAGGAAGTGTTCATGGATAAAACGAACAAAACCATGTGAACCATATATGGTAAAAGGCTGGTTGTGTGACTTATATTGTCTAGGTGTACATTCCAGTTCGACGGTTCAAAGATATCGCATCTACCAATTGATCGAGTGCATCCGATATAAGTTCACTATGGAAAGTTCAAAGGAAAACCCACTTATCCTGATGCAACTAGTGTTTGTTTGTAATCACACACTAGTTCGTGTATATCTATCTTTCTCGTTATAGCCATTCTCATTCATGTGGGGGATTGTTGGGTTCATTGTATAATGTGTGAATGTATAATGGTACATAGAATAAAGAACGGTGAATTAAAAATGTGAAGGTGCTGCAAGTATGAATGGAGTTATTCCATTCATGAAACGAATGCAACCTTTCATATTTCCATGCAACCTTTCATATTTCTAGGTTACCTTTTCACATATCATGAATGAATCATTGTGCTCATCTATAGACTATAAATATCTGATTCTTTCTCAGATATTGACATAAGTTTTAAAACAAGTTTACAAGAAGAAAAACACTACATAGTAAGAAAAAAAGTTTTTAGCTTTTCCAAAAACTTCAAGTGTGATTACAAGCCATTGAATGGTTCGCTGGACAACAAATTTGAGGTACCACTATTTGTTTGTCGTGAGTCATTTTATCCTGGGAGTATATATCCATAACCCCAGGTACTTGAGGGGAATAGTTTCCTTAAGGAAACTCTGTGAATTCAGAGGACTTGACTCTTCTTCCTTTCATTTTGTTGATTTTATGATTTTTTTTTGTTTCCAAAATTTATTTAACTTCATATTATATATTTCATTATTTGTATGAAATTTGGTTGAAGTTATTTTGTTGGAAAAACATATTTTGCACTACGTTACTTAACAAGTAATTAACAAAAACATATTGTGAAATTGACAACCTCGAATCACGTTTTAGGATTATGCCAAAATATATCTCCAAAGCTAACCATTTCTACCAAAACAATAAAATAAAAAATTGAACATTACTTCATTGATTCAATAAAATAATAAGATGACCAATTCCTTCTCATACCGTCTCTTTTTTGGAAATTAGTTGACTTTGACATTTTTATTTTATTCTTAATAACGTGAATTACTATACTAATTTCTCAATTTAAAAGTTTATTATTTTTTATTTTATAAAAAAGAGATAGAAAGAAAAGATATATAAAACTATGATAAAATTTGACAATTTGTATATATTTGACTTATATATTATTTATGTTTTTAAATTACTTTTTCTACGTTCACTAATTAAATACCTTTCGTGTCAAATGGAGGTGAAGGGTGTTTGGTATGGAGGACAATATTCTTTCTAGGAAGAATATTTTCGTTCATACCAAATACATACCTCCAAAAAGAGTGTATAATATAGTATGAAACTTTTGAATACATACTTTATCTTATTATTTGAGTTAACGATCAAAATCATGTTGAAACTATCATGTTCTTACGAGTTTCACATCTCAATTATCAATATTGTCTGTTTTTATATGGACTATTACAATCTATACATTAAAACACATATTAGCATTGCCTATGTCATAAACTATGATTTATTTCCTTTTTCTATTTTAACTGTCGTTATTTATTCAACTAGCTGTGTTTTAATACATATATACGTGATAATTCAAGTAGAAAAATGAAACAACTAATAATCAAAATGTGAAACTTCATAAAAAAAATGATAGTTCACGTGCGTTTAATTTTTAACATTTTTTTTTCCTTTTCTGAGAGACGTATTGAAGATATCCCTAAACTTGACAAAAATTATTAGTTTCGTCCCCGAACTATAGATTGACAGACTCAAAAACACTCACCCTCTACTTGACTAACTAAACTTTCATACACCCCAATCTGCCACATGACATAAGAAACGGTCTCAAACTCTTGTAGAAGTATGCAACGCTTAATAATAAGCCAAAAGAAGTGTTGAAAATACTTTTTAACTTTGTGAAAATTTAGGGGTGTATTTCAGTCATTTTATAAGATCAAGTTGTATTTAAATTCAATTAGTCAAGTAAAAGAGTATTTTTAAGACTGTCATTATTCAAGAATGAAACTACTCCCTCTGTCCACTTTTATTTGCCATGTTGCACTTTTCGAAAGTCAATTTGATTAATTTTCAAAGTTAAATTAGATTACATTTAATATGATATTCTTAACAAAAATTAGATATTCAAAAATTATATGAAAAGTACTATAAATTGCATTTTTTCATATTAATATGATGAAAAAATACATCATTAATGTTAGTCAAGGTTTTTATATTTTGACTCCAAAAAAAGAAATTATAACAATTAAAAGTGGACTGAGATAGTAATAATTTCCATCGAATTTAAAGGTGTTTTCCATTTATTTTTTTTGGATTTTCCTCTTGTTAAATCAGTCAACAAAACAATAATATTTTTTTGCCAGAACTATAAACAGATGTGCAAAATTTATTATAATTTGCTAATTCAAAAGTATTCCCACATAATTATTACTCCTAATTTGGAATATTCAAAAATCCGTTGACTATATTTAATTCTGGCCCCCACTATATATCCTTATATATTGTCACAATTTATATTAAAATAATAATAATAATAATAATTCTAAAAAAATTCAATTTTCACTGAAACTCAAAAGCCTCAACTTTTTTCCGCCATTGTTGTTACCTTGAGGTTTTAGGGTTTTGTAGAGTTTTGGAAGATTAGAAAAATGGAAGGTGGTGATGTATCTGTGGAAGGGAAAGTGACGTGTGCATCGTGGATCAAACGGCCGGAAAACGTGCATCTGGTGGTGATTGAAAAGTCGGCCGGAACTTGTTCTTCACTCGAGATTTTCTCCATTAATTCCTAGAATACTTTTCTTTCTTCTTCTCCCAAGGTACCCTTTTCTTGTTTTCATTAAATAATTTTTGAATGAGTTTAATGCCTTGTGATTTCGGATTGTTGATTTTGGCTTTGTTTGTATATTAATAGATCATTATTAATGCATGATTTTGCTGTTGTGATTCATGAAATTGATGATTGGTGATTTTGTTACTGCACGGTAGGTAAACAGGACGAGTACTGTTAGTCGATGAGTATTATTAATCTTGTGAGTTAGTTTTCTTGACCTAAAAAATGTGCAGGTCTGCTCTATTAAATACTCCTTGCATAAGTAATTAATTAGTCCAGAGGGAATCCAGATCTTGAGTGAACCTCAAGGTCATCCCAGCCTGGAATTTATTTTTTCTTATGGACAACCCCTTTTTAAGACCTAATCTAGGCATTGGCCATTTAAAAAGATGGATTTAGGTTTCGGAGGTAGATTAGAAACCTCAGTGAAGGTCACTGAACCTAAGCATGATATGTGATAGGGGAAGATTATAATTTGGCATCATTAGTAAATGTTGGTAAGAACATCTCGGGACCTAATTGTTAGTGATGCGAGTAGCAATGGTTGGACGATCCTAAATGTTGCATTCATGATTTTTCATCATTTGATAAAAGAAAAATTCCCATTATGTATATATTTTCATATAAATTCAACACAGTACTATGTTCATGTGTGGACATGTGTCTTTGTAGCTTTCAGTTGTGCTGACCCGCTTTTGAAGCAAAGGTTATTCAGGTCCAGGTCTTGTTTTGGCTGATAGTTATCTTTTCACATTACTGATTAAGTTTGTCACCCAACAAAGGACCATACAGATGACTAGTCTGAGTTTTTAATATGATTATTGTCTTGCTTTTTATTTATTTCTTAGCCTAGGAAGAGGATATATTGTTTGTTGTTTCTTGCAGGTTGTTTGAGTTATATGGTCATGAAGATAATATAAAATGTGTGTGGAAGGATTTTCCTCTCCAAGATGTTGGTCCACAAAAATGCATGGCCTTTAGTGTTGATGACTCCAAATTAGCCACAGGCGCAGTTGTAAGCAATTTTGTGAAAAATTATGTTTCTTATATTTCATGAGGATATTGCCTTGTTGTCCTGACTTTGTATTACTTTGAATCTAGAAGGATGGACAGTTTAGACTTTTTTAGTGGCCAACCATGCATATTATTGTGGGTGAACCTAAAGCTCACAAATCTTTCAGAGACATGGATTTCAGGTATAGTTAGCTTTACTCAGATTATAGTTTTACATAATCCTCCGTTAATTATCATATGTGAGAATTTACCTGATATGAGCTCTGGGACCTATAATCTTCAGTGTCTGTGCACTTGCGTTGATGTCACGCCCCGAGACTACCCCCGAGATGCGGACACGGGACCTAGGACCATAAGTGATCCCAAGCTAACCCTGCTGGCATGATCATAAGCATACTAAATATAAACTGAATAATAGAAACTGTGCGGAAGATATAATCATAAATAAATCTGAAATGATGGGGAATACCCATATAATATAACTGAGATAAATGATAACTGATGAGTTTAATACAAAGACGATATTAACTAAATACTAAGTTGAATCTAACTATGTCTGAAAATAGCCTACTGACTAGAAATGCTGGGACAGGCCCAGCTAAGTTTAGCAAAACTGAAACTAAAGGACAAAAAATACTGAAAAGAAACTCATGACTATTGTCCTCGGAGAATGAGGACTCACCGCTGATTCTGCTGAACTGGAGATCGTGAACCGATCTAAGCGTGATCTGGATGCTGAGAACCTGAACCTACATCATGAGAAGATGTAGCGCACATATGCGTCAGTACTTGAAAGGTACTGAGAATGCAGAATAAAATACAGCAGAAGTAACATATAACTGAACAAAGCAAATAGGCAATGACATAATCTGAACATGATATAGATATTGAATGCTGAGATAATTGGATACAGTGACCAATTTATAACATGCTGAAACTGAATACTGGATATACTGATAACTGGTCAATGCAATAGGGTCTGACAGAATTGTGGGAGTTACTAATAACCGATAATAAAACCACATGAGCTAAATGTGGAGTCTGATGTATATGCCCCATGGAGAGGACCCGATATACCCTGCCAGAGGTATAGAAACATGCTGGCGTGATCACTGAAATGATGCCCAAAAAGGGGACTTACAACCTACGTGGCTAGTAGTTCTGGAACTATTTGGGTACGCTGAACCCTAGTCCAACTCGGCATTATACTACTCCCAATGGATTAAGTAATTAACACATTATGACTGAATTTATGTAAGTTACTGGATAGCTCGAACTGAACATGCAAATTGAGTATGCAACAATTAAACTAATATTGATGCATTAATAACTGAGGCATGTATAATTGAATAACTGAAATATATCACCTAGCATGTATAATTCAAGAACTAAAGAATTACATAGCTAGGGTTCTAAAATTCATGCAATAAACTGAATATTAACATACTAATCTGATTTGGAACATTTAAATAACTAATTCATGATGATCTATTGAAATTCTAGAAACCCTAGGTCTGTTCATAATCATGGAATCAAGAATCTGACTGAATTCTAGGGACCTAATCGGCGAAAGGAACCTACTAGTGAAATCACACATACCTGGTGACGAATTTCACGGAGAAATCCTTTGATTTCTGAGCTGGAACTGAAGAAAACTTGATGTGTTCTTGAACTAGGGTTCTTGACTTCTCTTCTCCTGTTACGCTCTAATTTTCTATGCTATGATTAATGACTTAACTTAGGTAAGTTCTAGTTATGTTTCTGGGCTTAAACTGACTAAAACCTCATAATTTAGGGTCTAAACGACGTAGCTTAGTGGTCCAACGAAATAGGAAAAGAACAAAACACACTTAATTGCTGTCAGAGTGATCGACAGACGGGGCCTATAGGCCGTGGATCGAATGATGGTCCGTGCTGGTCGGCCGTTGTTTGCATCAGAGGCTGGGTAAAGTGGGCCTCGATCCACGGACACAGACCATGGACCGTGGTCTGACCTACGGTGGGTCTATCCGTGGGTCGAGACTTAGCTAATTTTCTGAGCTGGGTTTAGGGAGGGGTTGCAGTGGTGAACCACGGACTACCAGCACGGGCCGTGGTCTAACCTACGTTCCGTGGATGACAACCGTGGGTTGCACCTGCAACTTCTCAAAATCTGCATTTTGGTCTATCTAGGATATGGGGTGTTACATTATCTCCCCCTTGAGAACATTTCTCCTCCAATGAAGACTAAAGTAGTTGAAATAGAGGGAAAGGGCTGCAATCCCTACCACTAAACATTGAGAACTGAATTTCTTACTGAACTGAGTTCCAAGAACATGCAAATACGCTGAAAATGCAAGTACAAACTGAAGGAACATGATTCTAAGACTGAATTTACGCATGAATGACTGAAAAACTGAAAAGGAACTATTACCTCAAGCTGGAGTGAAGTCAGTAGGAAAGAGGTGAGGATACTTGGCTTTCATGGCCGCTTCTGCTTCCCAAGCGGCTCCCTCTACGGACTGACTCCTCCAACAAACCTTGACTGAAGCGACTTCTTTGTTTCTCAATCTTCTAACTTGACGATCACGAATCTCAACTGGTACATCCTCATAAGAAAGGCTATCTTTTACAGCCACAGTCTCTAATGACACTACGGATGCTGGATCACCCACACACTTCTTCAAAAGTGAAATGTGTAAGACTGGATACACTACTGCTAAATCTGCTGGCAACTCTAACTCATAAGCCACTTTACCAATCCTTTTCAAGATCCAGTAAGGGCCTATATATCTGGGACTGAGCCTCAATTTTTTGCCAAATATCATCACCCTATTCATGGGTAACAGTTTCAGGAAAACCCAATCATAAACCTGGAACTTTAGTTCCCTTCTTCTCACATCTGCATAAGACTTCTGGCGAATCTGAGT
>NW_006238945.1:1287027-1287202 GCF_000226075.1 Solanum tuberosum
CAGATTCTTGATTCTATGATTATGAACAGACCTAGGGTTTCTAGAATCTCAACAGATCTTCATGAATTAGTATTTTAAATGTTCCAAATCAGATTATCATGTTATTACATCGTTTTTCGCATGAATTTCAGAACCCTAGCTATGTATTTCTTTAGTTCTTGAATTACACATGCTA
>NW_006238945.1:1288258-1291003 GCF_000226075.1 Solanum tuberosum
ATGCCTCCCCATAGAGCTATCACTAGGAATGTGAATGCCAGGAATGCTAACGCAGTTCCTCTAGTCCCAGATCAGGGAGTTTCGAATGCAGAGTTTCAAAACACTATTTAACCTTTCGCTCAAAGTATGAATAATCAGAACAATCAGCAGGTTGAGGGAGATAAGCTTAGGGAAATTGCTAAGGTAAACAAGAAAGCTAGAACAGGGAACTATGAGTACTCTCAGCAGAAATCGGGTGGTGGAAATCACTCACAGTTTCGATAAGATCAGAATAGTAGGGCAAAAGGCTCTAAGTCTCAGGTAAGTGTTTCGAGAAATAGGACCTACCCAACTTGTCCAAAGTGTGGTAAGAACCATCCAGGCAAGTGTCTTGCAGGCAAGGAAGGATGTTTTGGGTGTGGTCAGTCTGGTCATAGGGTGAAGAATTGCCCTTCTGTCAGGAAGGGGCAAAAAGGTAACAATACTAGGGCTCAGTCTACAGCTCCAACAGTACCGAAAGGTCACCCAACTCAACAGGGTAACTCTTTTGGTACAGGTGGCAGACAGCGCCAAAACAGGCTTTATGCTCTTCAGGCTCACCAGGACCAGGAAGATTCTCCTGATGTGATCACTGGTATGTTTCGAGTCCTTCTTTAGATGTTTTTGTAGTGTTAGATCCAAGGACTACTCTTACCTTTGTAACTTTCTTTATAGCAGTAATCTTATGAGTTAGTCTAGAAACTCTTTCAGAACCCTTCTTAGTCTCTACCCCAGCTGGTGACCTAGTTATAGCTAGACGGGTATACAGAAACTGCCCTATCTCAGTCTCTCAGAAAGTCACCTCAGCAGATCATGTAGAGTTAGAAATGGTAGATTTCGATATAATTCTAGGCATGGAGTGGTTTTAGTTCTGTCATGCCTTAGTCGATTATAGAATTTGGGTTGTTCATTTCCAATTTCCAAACGAGCCAGTCTTAGAATAGAAGGGTAGTAGCTCAGTACCTATATGTTGATTATCTCTTACCTTAAGGCCAGAAAGAGGTGAATCTAGAGGGTGGTGTAGCACATATTGAGGAAACAAAAGAGGAAGGAAGTAGAAAAAGATGTTCATCGTCTTGCTCTCTTAGGAGTTAGTCTTACTAACACATTAGATGGGGTGTGATAGTCCAGAAAAAATCATAATCTTCTTTGGTAGTGAAAGTTAAGGAAAAGTAAGATAGCGATCCGATATTACTTGAACTCAAGGGTGCAGTCGATCAACAGAGAGTTGAAGTTTATCTCCCTAAGGGGGGAGATGGTGTGCTTCGCTACCAGGGTCGATTATGTGTTCCTAATGTGGGCGAGTTGAGAAAACATATTCTTGCAGAGGCCCATAACTCCAGATGTTCTACCCATCCAGGCGCCACTAAGATGTACCGCGCTCTGCGGAAAGTCTATTGGTGGAATGGTATGAAAAGAGATATAGTAGATTTTGTGGCTAAGTGCCCCAATTGCCAGCAAGTCAAGGTAGAACATCAGAAACCAGGAGGTATGACTCAAGAGATTGACATTCCTACTTGGAAGTGGGAAGTGATAAACATGGACTTCATCACAGGTTTACCTCGTACTCGCAGATAGCATGACTCAATTTGGGTGATTGTTGAAAGGGTTACTAAGTCTTCTCGCTTTTTGGCGATCAAGACTACAGATTCGGCGGAGGATTACGCCAAGCTTTACATTAATGAGATTGTGAGGTTGCATGGGGTTCCTTTGTCTATCATCTCAGATAGATGTCCTCAGTTTACCTCTCATTTCTGGAAGTCATTTCAGAAGGGTCTTGGTACTCACGTTAATCTTAGCACAACATTTCATCCACAAACAGATGGTCAGGCAGAGCATACCATTCAGACCTTATAGGACATGATGAGAGCTTGTGTGATCGACTTCAAGGGTAGTTAGGATGATCACCTTCCTCTTATTGAGTTTACCTACAACAATAGTTACCATTCCAGCATTCAGATGGCCCCTTATGAGGCATTGCATGGGCGTAGATGTAGATATCCAGTTGGTTGGTTTGAAGTAGGTGAAGCAGCCTTGATAAGACCAGATTCAGTCCTTGATGCTATGGAGAAAGTGCAACTCATTAGAGATAGACTTAAGACTGCTCATAGTCGCCAAAAATCTTATGCAGATGTGAGAAAAAAGGAACTAAAGTTCCAAGTTGATGATTGGGTTTTCCTGAAAGTGTCACCTATGAAGGGGGTGATGAGATTTGGCAAGAAAGGGAAGCTCAGTCCCCGATATGTAGGCCCTTACCGGATCTTGAAAAGGATTGGTAAAGTGGCTTCTGAGTTAGAGTTGCCAGCAGACTTAGCACCAGTGCATCCAGTCTTTCACATTTCTCTTTTGAAGAAGTGTGTGGGTGATCCAGCATCCATAGTGCCATTAGAGAGTGTGGCCGTGAAAGATAGTCTCTCATATGAGGATGTACCAGTTGAGATTCTCGATCGTCAGGTTAGAAGGTTGAGAAATAAAGACGTTGCTTCAGTAAAGGTTTTGTGGAGGAATCAGTCAGTAGAAGGAGCTACTTGGGAAGCAGAAGCAGCCACGAAGTCCAAGTATCCTCACCTCTTTCCTTCTGATTCCATTCCAGCTTGAGGTAATAGATCCTCTTCAGTTTTTCAGTCATTCATGCGTAAATTCAGTCTTCGAATCAAGTTCCTTCAGTTTGTACTTGCATTTTCAGCGTATTTGCATGTTCTTGGAACTTAGTTCAGTCAGAAATCA
>NW_006238945.1:1292671-1306411 GCF_000226075.1 Solanum tuberosum
CTACTCCCATACAATGCCTCATAAGGGGCCATCTGAATGTTGGAATGGTAACTATTGTTGTAGGCGAACTCAATAAGAGGAAGGTGATCGCCCCAACTACTCTTGAAGTCGATCACACAAGCTCTCAACATGTCCTCTAAGGTCTGAATGGTACGCTCTGCCTGACCATCCGTCTGAGGATGAAATACTGTGCTCAGATTTACCTTAGTACCAAGACCTTTCTGAAATGACTTCCAGAAATGAGAGGTAAACTGAAAACCTATATCTGAGATGATAGACAAAGGAAACCCATGCAACCTCACAATCTCATTAATGTAAAGCTTGGCATAATCCTCCACCGAATCTGTAGTCTTGACCGCTAAAAATCGAGAAGACTTAGTAACCCTATCAACAATCACCCAAATGGAGTCAGGTTGTCTGCGAGTACGAGGTAAACCTGTGATGAAGTCCATGTTTATCACTTCCCACTTCCAAGTAGGGATGTCAATCTCTTAAGTCATGCCTCTTGGTTTCTGATGTTCTACCTTGACTTGATGGCATTTAGGGTACTTAGCCACAAAGTCTGCTATATCTCTTTTCATACCATTCCACTAATAGACTTCCCACAAATCGTGGTACATCTTAGTGGCTCCTGGATGGATAGAATATCTGGAGTTATGGGCCTCTTCAAGGATATGTGTCTCAACTCGCCCACATTAGGAACACATAATCGACCCAGGTAGCAAAGCACACCATCTCCCCCTTGGGAGAAAACCTCCACTCTCTGATTGTGGACTGCACCCTTAAGTTCAAGCAAGATTGGATCACTGTCTTGCTTTTCCTTAACCTCTACTACCAAAGAAGATTATGCCCCATTCTAAACCGTTACACCACCATCTGATATGCTCATAAGACGAACTCTTAGGCGAACAAGTTTGTGAACATCATTTGCTAGCTCTCTTCTTTCTTCTTCAACATGTGCTACACTACCCATGGATAATCTGCTAAGAGTATCTTCTACTACATTTGCCTTACCTGGATGGTAATGCATGCTCATATCATAATCTTTTAGGAACTCAAGCCACCTTCTCTGACGAAGATTCAACTCTTTCTGGGTGAATACATACTGGATGCTCTTATGGTCTGTGAACAAATCTACATGAACACTATGCAAGTAGTGTCTCCAAATCTTGAGTGCAAACACCACTGCTGCAAGCTCAAGGTCATCAGTCAGATAGTTCTTCTCATGCACCTTAAGTTGTCTGGAAGCATAAGCTATAACCTTACCTCGCTGCATCAATACAAAACCTAGGCCGACCCTGGATGCATCACAATAGATCACATAATCATTTGAACCCTCTGGTAGAGTCAAGACTGTGAAGCTTTTCTCACAATCATCTGACCATCGAAACTTGACCATCTTCTAAGTCAACCTAGTCAATGCTGAGGCTATAGATGAAAATCCTTCCACGAACCGTCTGTAATAGCCCACTAAACCTAAGAAACTTCTGATAACTGTAGCAGAGGTAGGTCTGGGTCATTGTTTCACTGCTTCTATCTTCTGAGAATCTACGCGAATTCCTTCACTAGACACAATATGCCTAAGGAAAGTAACTGATTGTAACCAAAACTCGAACTTGTTAAATTTTGCAAATAACTGGCGATCTTTGAGAGTTTGCAGAACAACTCTCAAATGACTCACATGTTCTTCCTCATTCCTAGAGTAAATGAGGATATCATCAATAAAGACGATAACGAACAAGTCTAAGTACTGCTTGAACACTCTGTTCATCAAATCCATGAAAGTTGCAGGAGCATTGGTTAGTCCAAATGACATAACTACATATTCGTAATGACCATACCGAGTTCTGAAGGCTGTCTTCAGAATGTCACTATCTCTGACTTTAAGCTAATGATAACCAGATCTGAGGTCTATCTTTGAGAAATGACTAGGACCCAGAAGTTGGTCAAACAAGTCATCAATCCTAGGGGTGGGATACTTATTCTTGATTGTGACCTTGTTCAACTTCCTATAGTTAATGCTCATTCTGAGAGAACCATCTTTCTTCTTTACGAACACCACTGGTACACCCCATGGCGAAATACTAGGTCTGATGAAGCCCTTATCTAGAAGGTCTTTCAACTACTCTTTCTATTCCTTAAGCTCAGCTAGAGCCATTCTGTAAGGAGTAATAGAGATAGGATGGGTATCTGGAAGGAGATCAATTCCAAAGTCGATTTCCCTTTCGGGAGAAACTCTCGGAAGATCATCTGGAAACACTTCTGGAAACTCATTAACCACTGGAACTGACTCATGAGTTGGAGTTTCGAAGCTAGAATCCTTAACCCGAACTAGATGATAGAGATAAACCTTAGAGATCATCTTTCTGGCCTTAAGGTAAGAAATGAATCGACCTATAGGCGCTAAGTTACTACCCTTTCATTCTAAGATTGGTTCGTCTAGAAACTGAAAACAAACAATCCTAGTTCTACAATCGACTGAGGCATAACATGAATGTAACTAGGATTGGTTCGTCTGGAAACTGAAAATGAACAATCCTAGTTCTACAATCGACTGAGGCATAACAGGAATGTAACCAATCCATGCCTAGAATGACATTGAAGTCTACTATTTCTAACTCTACAAGATCTGCTGAGGTGACCTTCTGAGAGATTGTGACAGGGCAATTTCTGCATACCCGTCTAGCTATAACTGGGTCACCGACTGGAGTAGAGACTGAGAAGGGTTCTGAAAGACTATGTGGGCTAACATTGAATTGGACTGCTATGTAAGGAGTTATAAAAGACAAAGTAGCCCTTGGATCTAACAATGCATAAACATCAAGATCAAAGACTCGTAATGTACCAGTGACTACGTCAGGAGAATCTTCCTGATCTTGATGAGCCTGAAAAGCATATAGCCTATTTTGGCGCTGTCCGCCACCTGTACCAGATGAGTTACCCTGCTGAGTCGGGCGACCTGCTGGTGCTGCTGAAGTTGTAGACTGAGGTTTACCATTATTTCCTCCTTGACCCTGTCTAGAAAGACAATCCTTCAATCTATGACTAGACAGACCACACCCAAAACATCCTTCCTTACCTGCAAGGAACTCGCTCAGATGGTTCTTGTTACATTTCGGGCAAGTTGGGTAAGTTTTGGTGCCTGAAACACTACCTTGAGACTTAGAGCCTGACGCCCTACCTTTCTGATCGTTGCGGAACCTGGGGGAAGGAACACTAGTTGATGAAGAGGCTGGAGTCGAAGACTTCTGCTGAAACTGTGAGCGATTTCCACCACCCAATTTCTGTTGGGAATACTCGTAGTTACATGTTCTTGCTCTCTTAGTCTCCTTAGCATGTTCCTTAAGGTTATCACCCTCAACCTACTGAGCATGAGTCATGAGCCTAGAGATGTTCATGTTTCCCAACAACATAGCATTCCTAAACTCTCTTTCCACTAGGTCTGACACTCCATATAGAAACTTATTCATCTGAGCCCTGGAATTAGCAACCATGTGAGGAGCATACCTGGAGAGTTGGTTAAACTTGAGCCTATACTCTTGGACAGTCATGTTACCCTGCCCTAAGTTCATAAATTCATGGGCTTTTGCTTCTCTGAAATCTATGGGGAAAAACCTGTCTAGAAAGGTCTCACTGAAACAATCCCAAGTAATAGGAGTTACATCTGTACCCCTGTTCTCCTTCCACTGAGTATACCAGATATGAGCCGTAGCCTTAAGTTGGTAAGATGCTAACTCAACCCGATCATTCCCAGTTACCTGCATCACTTCAAAGATCTTCTTGACCCCATCAATGAAGTTTTGGGGATCTTCTCCAACTTGCGATCCTAAGAACTCTGGCGGATTCATCCTAACAAAGTCTTGCACCCAGGCTGTAGCTGACCCAACATTGGCATTTACCGGAACTAGAGCCCGCTGATTGTTCTGGTTGGCCACATTCTGAGCCAACATCTAAATAGCATTCCTGAATTCTGCATTCCACACTTCTTGATTAGGGACTGGAGGAGTTGTGTTTTCCTTCATGGCATTTGCATTCCTCGCATTAGCTCTACGAGGAGGCATGATCACTAAAACATAGAACGTCGAGTTAGAATGGAATTTAGATCATATCTTACGCACGATAAGAGTCACAAGAAAATGAATATTTTCTAAAACACTTTGTAGCCTCCCCCTCATTAGATGTGGTGCACTTCACACCCATGAAAAGGACTCTACTTAGTGCGGCATTTCAGACATCCTAGGACACTTAAACCTAGTGCTCTGATACCAAGTTTGTCACACCCCGAGACTACCCCTGAGACGCGGACACGGGACCTAGGACCACAAGTGATCCCAAGCAAACCCTGCTGGCATGATCATAAGCATACTAAAAATAAACTGAATAATAGAAACTGTGCGGAAGCTATAATCATAAATAAATCTGAAATGATGCGGAATACCCATATACTATAACTGAGATAACTGATAACTGATAAGTTTAATACAAACATGATATTAACTCAACACTAAGCTGAATCTAACTATGTCTGAAAATAGCCTCTAACTGACTAGAAATGCTGGGACAGGCCCCAGCTAAGTCTAGCAAAACTGGAACTAAAGGACTAAAAATACTGAAAAGAAACTCATGACTATTGTCCTCGGAAAATGAGGACTCACCGCTAATTATGCTGAACTGGAGATCGAGAACCGATCTAAGCGTGATCTGGATGCTGAGAACCAGAACCTACATCACGAGAAGATGTAACGCACGTATGCGTCAGTACTTGAAAGGTACTGAACATGCAGGATAGAATACAGCTGAAATAACATATAACTGAACAAAGCAAATAAGCAATGACATAATCTAAACATGATACAGATACTGAATAATGAGATAACTGGATACAGTGACTAATTTATAACAAGCTGAAATTGAATATTGGATATACTGATAAATGATCAATGCAATAGAGTCTGACTGAACTGTGGGAGCTACTAATAACCGATAATAAAACCACATGAGCTAAATGTTGAGTCCAATGTATACGCCCCATCGAGAGGACCCAATATACCCTGCCAGAGGTATAAAGGCATGTTGGCATGATCACTGATATGATGCCCACATAGGGGACTTACAACCTACGTGGCTAGTAGTTCTGGAACTATTTGGGTACGCTGAACCCTAGTCCAACTCAATGGATTAAGTAATTAACACATTATGACTGAATTTCTATAAGTTACTGGATAGCTCCAACTGAACATGCAAACTGAGTATGCAACAATTAAACTGATATTGATGCATTAATAACTGAAGCATATATAACTGAATAACTGAAATATCTGACATAACATGTATAATTCAAGAACTACATAATTACATAGCTAGGGTTCTGAAATTCATGCAATAAACTGAATATTAACATACTAACATGATTTAAAACATTTAAATAACTAATTCATGATGATCTATTGAAATTCTAGAAACCCTAGGTCTGTTCATAATCATGGAATCAAGAATCTGACTGAATTCTAGGGATCTAATGGGAGAAAGGAACCCACTAGTGAAATCCCACATACTTGGTGATGAATTTCACAGAGAAGACCTTTGATTTCTGGGTTGGAACTGAAGAAAACTTAATGCGTTCTTGAACTAGGGTTCTTGACTTCTCTTCTCCTCTTACGCTCTAATTTTCTATGTTATGATTAATGACTTAACTTAGGTAAGTTCTAGTTATGTTTCTAGGCTTAAGCTAACTAAAACCTCATAATTTAGGGTCTAAACGATATAGTTTAGGGGTCCAACGAAATAGGAAAAGACCAAAAGACCCCTGACTTAACCATTGTCAGAGTGATTGACGGACGGGACCTACGGACCGTGGATCAAATGACGGTCCATGCTGGTCGGCCGTCGTTTGCATTATAGGCTGGGTAAAGAGGGCCTCGATCCACGGACACAGACCACGGACCATGGTTTGACCTACAGACCGTGGGTCTGTCCGTGGGTCTGTCCGTGGGTCGAGACTTAGCCAATTTTCTAAGCTGGGTTTGGGGAGGGGTTGCAGTGGTGAACCACGGACCACCAGCACGGGCCGTGGTCTGACCTATGGTTTGTGGATGGCAACCGTGGGTTGCACCTGCAACTTCTCAAAATCTGCATTTTGGTCTGTCTAGGATACGGGGTGTTGCAGTTGATTAGTGATACATCTTGTTCTCTTACTTTTCTCACACTTTAGTGCTGAAAACGTCGATTATATTCTCAAGAAACTAAGTGATGGAAAATGAAGTGAAGGATTTTAGTCTTGTGTCTTTTAACAATTCTGATGTAGATTTTTCACTTCAAAGATCAGAATGAAGTGCTTTTTTCATCCAATTATAGTCCTATGTGAATTTTATCTTTTTGGTTCATTTGTTACGCATCACACCAGGTTGTCAATTTTTTGTTGTTGCTCTATGTGATCTTATCTAAGTGTTTAAAGTAGTTTGTTCTCATGTGGAATTGGAAGTGAATAAGGAGACGAATGGTGACCTAATTTGCAGGGTTATATCTTGGAGGTGAATATTATTGGATGTAAAGCTACATTAACTGAATTTGGATACAGAATTATACTTTATCCATTATTGGTTATATTTAAGAAGTGAGAAATGTCATAGAAGAAATAAACATGTTGATATTTCAAGAACGATACATTCCCGATCAAGAAACCCTAATCCAATGCATTTATGCATGGATTTGCATTCATGCTATACTCTTTGAGTTTTGAAGTGTGAATCTGATTTTTGAATATGATCATGAAATCTTCCTAGAAAAAAAGTTTCAAAAGATTTAAGAGTCTTGAAGTTACTGTGCCTCTTATTGCAGTTGCAGAAATGATACTTAATCCATGGATTATGGAATCTTAAGAATTATTGTTCCTATGATTTTCTTGATCAAGATTTTAATGTCTTTTCCTATTTATATATATACATCTTAGATTCAGAGTTCTTAGCTTCCACGTCCACAGTTGGTGCCGCCAAAATATGGAACACAAAGGGACGGTGTTCCAATAACTTTGTCACGAAATGCAGTAAGTTCTGAATAATATGACATCTTACCAGTTAGACAATTGGTTATCCATTTTTATGTTTATGTTATGATATCATGTCTTCCACATTGCAGGATGAGAATATTGAGCTCTGCAGGTTCTCTAAAGATGGGACAAAACAATTTTTGTTCACTACTCTTCAAAAAGGTATTCGAAAGTCTGACTTTAGTTAATGAAGTTATTAAATTTAGATTGTGTAATTTTTCTTATTGAAAACATTGTGTAACTATCCAAACTTGTGTCAATAAAATAGGCAATAAGACATTGATTTCGGTTTGGGACATCAGTACATGGAAGAAAATTAGACATAAAAGCCTGTATAATAAGCCAGCTTCCATTATGACTCTTAGTTTGGATGGGAAATATCTCGCATTGTAAGATCTTTATCCCTTTGTGTCTCCTAGTAATGTTGAATTTCAATTACCAACATCTT
Source organism: Solanum tuberosum (assembly GCF_000226075.1). Taxonomy (NCBI): domain Eukaryota; kingdom Viridiplantae; phylum Streptophyta; class Magnoliopsida; order Solanales; family Solanaceae; genus Solanum; species Solanum tuberosum. The sequence continues at coordinate 1,300,165 of NW_006238945.1, forward strand.
TACAGTCCAATACTTTCCTTAGATATGCACTGTTGAAGCTAAAAGAATTTGACATCGATTTTGCAATTGTGAATCTTGGATAAAGTATTTTTTTCTTACATGGATGTTGAATAAATCATTGAGTTGATTTGACATTTGAAGTCTCATGATGAGATAGGCCAAAATGAGGCATGAAGGGGACCTAAAACAGAGTAGCATCTGGTTCCTATTCCCCTTCCAGTTGAAGTTTGTATAAGATTTCATCAAATTAATTTGAAGTGTTCTCATCTTTCAAAAATATCATGTCTTTTTCTGAACTTTTTGCATGAATTAAGTTCTTTTGCTACTCTTGACTTGTCTTCATTTTGATGAATGTCTCCCCTCCCATACATGGTTTTTGGTGTTATACAACTAGGGTTGGCAATGGGGCGGGGGTTGAACCTTTAACCCACATAATTTTCAACTCGCCTCTTCCCGCTGAAGATTTTTTTTTTCATTTTGTTATATTTAGGTAATACAAAATTAGTGTCATATAATCGGTAATATTATTTATTTTAGCCTCTCAAATTAGGTTCACTTGCCTTTTTTTTTCTTCCGTAACCACAACACAAAACAAACTATGACCGAAGTTCTAGGAACACACCTTTCCTTTATGGGGATCTATTACCCCTTTGAGCCATTTTAAAGTGTTATAAATACATGCTTCGGTGTTGAGGTGATACAAAGAGTGTGCTCACTCACTCGGAGGCATGTTAGGGGTGAAAAAAAGTTAAAATATGATTACTTTGGACACTTAATTAATTAACATTAAAACTTAAATTGATATATTTTTAATTATTTTCCTTTCTTTCTTTGTGAAATAGAGTCAAATTCTATTTTTTTTTTCATTTTCTAGAACTAAAATTTATTTTTCACATGCTCACCACGTACAGAAGTCGCCGATGAATTTTTTCCGACGTTTTCCCATCCATTTATTCTACTAAATCGTCTTCCTATTTCTCACACAAATACTCCATTAAGGGAATACCTTCTCCCCATTGGAAAATGTGGAATCCTTCTTATCACGTTTAAGGGTGTGTTTATTACACTTTAAAATAGTTCAGGTGGTAAAATAGTATATATAGTGGTAATGGGATAAAGATAAAGTGTCCTTGGAACTTCGGTCGTAGTTCAGTAGGGTACTTATGCCTTTTCCCTCATTAAAAGCTGATAGAAATGAGGTAGATGGTGAAAGATTACTATACCAATCAATTTAGAAGAGTTGATCTTTCAAACCGTGTGTGTGTTTTTTTTTCCTTGAGAAAATTTAAACTTCAGTATCTAAACTATAAAAGGAAAGCAGATAGTTATTTACTTCATTTCCATTTTGTTCTTGTTTTGACTTGACTGCACATTTATGTGCTCATTTCTGAACCCAACAAATCAAAAACAAAAAGAAACATAAAACATAAAAAAGAACTAAAGGATAAGTTTCAGATCAAAATTTAATGATCAGGAATAATATTTTTTAAATCAAAATTTCAGACTAAGAATAATTCCAAAAGATCTGTGATATCTAGAATTTATATCTGGAAAATTTGTTTGCTTATGTCATCCCTCAGAACTTCAACTTCAGACACCTAGTTGTATCTTATCTCCAAACCCCCCCCCCCCCTTTTAAATTTTAAAAAGATTTGTTCCAACAACCCCCCGCATCCACATAAGATGTAACCTGCTCCATTCCGCATAGGCTTTAACGACACCACCCCATTTGCATTCCTATCTGCTGCGGCATTTAGTTTGTTGATGCATGATTTGAATCTATGCTTGTCATTTAAATCCAGGGGAAGCAAATATGGTGATGTATGTGTTATTGATGTGACAAAGATGGAGATCTCCTCTTTGCACAAGAGGTTGCACTTGGGTACTAATATTACTTCTTTGGAGTTTTGTCCTAGTGAAAGGTATGTGAAATTCTAGCTATAATTTTCAATGAAGTATTGACTCTCTGTCATTCGTCTTCTTTTCTAAAGCCTATGCCTTCTCTTTTAGAAGCCATGTTTTTCACGGAATTCTAAACAGTGTTAGCTTTGTCTTTTTTCTCCTCAAGATATGTATGGAGAGATATAAGAGGAATTTGTAGTAAATGTAACTCGTGACTGAAAGGTGAAAAGGGAAGCTTTTGTGATGGTCTTGTACGTAGAACATACGACTTTAGTGATGCCAAAAACCTTTCATGAATATCTTTAGTGTATGAACTACTTTTGCATGCACCAGTCACAACAACTGCTTATTGAAGAAGACAAAGATTAACTTTGACTAAAAACCAACTTGGCGGCGTGGTCTTTGACTGCAAAATGTACACCATGAATGAGTGTATACTCAATTAGCTATTTGCTTAGTTATTTTGTTCCTAAGTTTTGTTTAACTTCCCTTTTTTAGTGTAGGTTTGCTTGCTCCACATTTTTCATATGTGAAGAACATAAATCCAGGTCTATTGCTGTTTTTGTTCAAAGACAACAATCGGGAGCTTTATGGTATCTATGAAGCTGCAAGCTCAGGAAAAATGAATATCAATCCATATGGTTGCACGTTAGATGGTTTTGGAAGAACTAAATTTTCTGCGCAGGTTTTATGTCATGTTTTCTTCATATTTGGTTGTGTTGATGTTTTCCTTTATATACTTTCTTGTTTATAAATGAAGGTTCAGATACGTCAATGTCTAGACTACAAACCATTGGCGGGAACTCTGTTTAAGCCTATAATCCAGGATAACTATAGCAATGATCAACATCATTTCATGTTTGAGCTAGATCATGTTCAAGCTACTAATTTGATCTCCACTTCTTTTCTTGTGTATTGACACTAGAAAATTGGAGTCAATACAGAAGATGAGAACTTGGAGATTAGATTAGCCGCTTGAACACGATCTAGCTCAAACATGAAATGATGTTGATCATTGTAATAGTTATCCTGAATTATAGGCTTAAACAAAGTTTCCGCCAATGGTTTGCAGTGCAGACATAGACGTTTCTGAACCTTCATTTATAAACAAGAGAAAGCATAAAAAGAAAATCATCAACACAATCAAATAAATTACATATGAAGAAAACATGACATAAAAACTGTGTAGGATATTCAGTACTTCCAGAACCGTCTAACGTCCAACCATATGGATTGATATTCATTTTTCCCGAGCTTATAACTTCATAGATACCATGAATCTTCCAATTGCTGTAGTTGAACAAAAAAAATGGTAGACCTGGATCTATGTTCTTCACATATGAAAAAAGTGGAGCAGGCAAACCTATGCAAAAAAAGGAAAGTAAAATAAAATTCAACTCACATATAGTAGACAAAAGGACATCTAAAACTATTTAATAAATTATATATATATATATATATATGCCTTAGCAACGAAATAACTAACCAAATAGCTTATTTATTAAATACTCATTCATAGTGTACATTTTGCAGCCAAAGATTACACCATATGAAAAGACAAATTGGAAAAGATTCTCTTATCCTTTGAGAAAAGGCATTTCTCCCTCATTGGTGGTGGAAAGAAAAATAGAAGTGTTTAAATAGAGAAACACTTCTATTAATTATTAAAAGGGTTGGAAAGAGGGACCCTTCTGGTGCCGTCGTCGTCGCTTGCTCAGCTTGGCTTCGGCTTCGGGTTTCAATTTGGAATATGATCGATCGAGAGATTATTTTTTCAGACAAAGTTTGTTTTAATTATTTGATTATTTATTTATTTAATTAATTAAATTAAATTAAATAGTCAAAGTTTGTTTTAATTATTAGATTAATTAAATTAAATTAAATATCCAAAATGTTTCAATTATTTAGTTAATTAACTGAAACGTTCCGACCTGACTTGGATCCGCGCACGGCCTATTTTATTTAAATACTTTCCTGTTTTATTTGAATTTCCCGCCGTTTGGAGATGACTGTTCTGAGAGGTTGCAACTTTCAGGAACAACCATGACCGTTCGAAAGGTTGCAAACTTTCATGAATGGTCGTGTGGATTCTAAAAGGTTGCAACCTTTCGGAATCAGTTCCTCTTGGATATAAATACCCATAATTCTTCAGACTTTTTACTTACGAAAATTTATGATATCTTCTTCTTCTTCTGCGCAAATTTACTTCGTGTACTTTACTGCTATTGAGTGGCTCGCTGACACCAGTGTTTAGGGTATCAATACACTGGTGATTGAGATCATTCTATCATGAGAGGACATATTCCAAATCAAACTCGGATACTATAGGGGAATAATTTCCTTAAAGGGACATTATGCATTTAGTGGGTTTGATCTTCTTTCCATTTTGTTTTTCCAGATTCTGGTATGTATTTACATATTTTAGTTTTGTGATTTAATTTCTATTCTTTTATTCTTCACTGGTTCATTAAACTTTGGTAACTTCATTTTTCTGCAAAGTTTGTTGTAACCAGTAGTTCTATTTTAAACAAAGATTGGCCAACACTAACATCCTCAAAGTATCTACAAACAACACCCAACAATTCCATAGATTGCCCCCCTTCATTTGAGCTTTCAATAATTTTCTTTGGAGGAACTATAAGGGGAAATGCATGCTAAAATTGCAGAAAAAAAATATAGTTGTCAGTCACTTACTCATCATGATCACATGGCCCGTATGGTCATGGTCGTAATGGTCAATCTTTGGTTGGATACATTGACCCTTCATTATGGTCGCGAGAGTCAATTCTCCCAAATGCTAAGACCATGAAACTGATCTTAATGAATACGACGCCAAGCCAGTGAATGCATCTCCAAGAAAGTATACATAAGGAGAAAAGCTTGATGCATTAAGAAAGACTACACCAGCTCAACTTTAAGTTCAGACAAATGCCCCGACGGATGGTTGAGATTCATTCAAAACCCTGTGTACATAAAAGAACTATGCTACCCTACAAAATTTGACATGTTGGACTTAATTTAAGTTATTGCTTACTGCGCCATCTGTATAGATTTTTATTTATTACAAATTCTGATTCTGAAATGGCAAACAACAATGCGACGGTGGATGTTGTTGTACCAACCTGAATTTTTCTACCACCAGTAGAGAAACCGAGAAAATTCTCTGGTGTGAATTTCAAAAGATGGAAGCGACGGGTATTTTTCTAGCTTACCACTCTTGGTCTGCAGAAATTTACCAATGAAGAAACTCCAGTGCATGCTGCTGAAATGTCAGACAGAAGAAAAATTCATGATTATTGAAGCATGGAAACAGGCAGACTTCCTATGTAAAGGCTGCATTCTAAGTGCTTTAGAGGATGACTTATATAATGTCTATAGAGTAATGATAACTTCGAAAGAATTGTGGATGCACTTGAGAAGAAATATAAGACAGAAGATGCATGCTTGAAAAAGTTTATGGTTGCAAAGTTTTTAGACTATAAAATGTCAGATAGTAAAACTGTTAGATCACAAGTTCTGGAACTTCAACTTATTTTCCATGATCTAATTGCTGAGGACATGGCAATTAATGAAGCGTTTCAAGTGGTTGCAATGATTGAGAATTTACCTCCTTCGTGGAACGACTTCAAGAATTATCTAAAGCACAAACATAAGGAAATGAAGCTTAAAGATCTTGTGATTCGGCTCAACATTGAGGAAGATAACAACACCGTAGAAAAGAAGTCTCGTAAGAGTTTGATAATAATTGGAGTTAATATTGTTGAAGAAGCTACCTACCAAAGGCAAGAAGAGAAAGAAGTCCAACGGACAAAAGTCAGAACAGGCCAAGAAGAAATTCAAGGGCAACTGTTACAATTGTGGTAAGGCTGGTCATAAGTCTTCTGACTATCGTGCTCCAAGAAAGGACAAAAGACAAAGACAAAGGCAAAAGTCAAGCAAAACATCGTGGAAGAGATGGGAAGATGCAGATGACCTCTGTGCAATGATCTCGGAGTGCAACTTAGTTGGAAATCCCCAAGGAGTGGTTTCTCGACTCAGGTGCCACTTGACATATTTGCTCTACCAAAGAAGCCTTTGCAATGTACATTCCTGCTGAGTTCGATGAAGATTTGTTCATGGGGAACACAGCAACAACAAGGATTGCAGGAACTGGGAAAGTAATGTTGAAAATGACATCTGACAAGGTGTTGACTTTGAACAACGTTCTGCATGTTCCTACTATTAGGAAGAATTTAGTTTCTGCTGCACTGCTCGTTAAGAACGGGTTTAAGTGTGTCCTAGTTTGTGACTAAGATGTAGTAAGTAAGAATGAGATGTTCTTAGGAAAAGGCTACCTCACTGAGGG
>NW_006238945.1:1306827-1309430 GCF_000226075.1 Solanum tuberosum
TTATGTATATTTGCTTAATAGTAAGGATGAAACAATTGATGCATTTAAGCAATACAAAAATGAAGTGGAAAATCAATTGAATCTAAAGATCAAAATGATTTGGAGTAATAGGGGTGGAGAATACGAATCTCCTTTTGTAGAGATATGTTTGGAATATGGTATTATTCATCAAAATACTGCACCCTATACACCACAGTCAAATGGTTTGGCGGAATGGAAGAACAGAACATTAAAGGAAATGATGAATGCCTTGATAATCAGTTTTGGTTCACCACCAAACCTGGGGGGAAGCTATCCTTACGGCTAACAAGATACTCAATAGGGTACCCCGTAGCAAATCGCAATCGATTCCATATGAGTTATGGAAAAGAAGGAAACCCAAATTGAAATATTTCAAAATGTGGGGTGTCTATCCAAGGTAGAGGTTCCAAAACAGTGGATTGTGTATTTATTGGATATGTTGTGAACAGTAAGGCCTGTCGATTTTTGGTTCACAAATCTGATAATCCTGAAATTCATGTGAATACAGTAATTGAGTCAGATAACGCTGAGTTCTTTGAACACATTTATCCATATAAAACTGAATGTGAATCGACAAGTGAAAGACCTAAACGGCCATGGGAAGAATCAACAGAAAATACACTACCTAATGAGGATCCTAGGCGTAGTCATCGCTAATGGAAATCCACTTCTTTCGGGCCAGATTTTGTGGAATTCTTGCTTGAAAATGAGCCTCCAACATTTAAAGCAGCTATGTCTTCGTTTGAGTCAATCTATTGGAAAGAAGTAGTCAATAGTGAGATCGAATCAATTTTGAGTAATAATACTTGGGAATTAGTTGATCTTCCTCTAGGAAATAAACCTTGAGGATCAAAGTGGATCTTTAAAAGGAAAATGGAAGCCGATGGGACTATTGACAAATATAAGGCTAGACTTGTAGTCAAAGGATACAGACAAAAGGAAGGTATGGACTACTTTGATACATACTTTCCAGTAACAAGGATAACATCAATTAGGATGTTAATAGAACTAGAGGCAGTGCATGATCTTAAAACCCACTAGATGGATGTAAAGACAGCCTTCTTAAATTGAGAGTTGGAAGAAGAAATTTACATAGAACAACCTGAAGGGTTTGTGGTTCCTGGTAAAGAAGAGAAAGTGTGCAGACTTGTGAAGTCGCTTTATGGGCTCAAGCAAGCACCCAAACAATGGCATGCTAAATTTGTCCAAACAATGTTGGCAAATGAATTCAAGTTTAACTAATGTGATAAGTGTGTCTACATTAAAAACATTCTGAATCATGAAGTCATTGTTTGTCTGTATGTTGATGACATGTTAATAATGAGTAAAGATATTGACGATATAAATACTACTAAGCGCATGCTGTCCAATAAGTTCGATATGAAGGACTTAGGAGTTGCTGATTTGATCTTAGGGATCAGGATTCTCAAAACTCCTCAGGGACTAGCATTATCTTAATCTCATTATATTGAAAGAGTATTGGATAAGTTCAAGTACTTAAATTTCAATGTTGTCAAAACTACAATTGATTTAAGCTTTACATTTCAAAAGAATGAAGGTGAAAGTGACTCTCAATTCGAATATGCCAGAGTGTTGGGAAGTTTGATGTATATTATGAATTGTACACGACCAGATATAGCATGTGCTATTAGCAAACTGAGTCGGTTCACTAGTAATCCTAATTAAACTCACTGGATGGCAATGAAATGTGTGTTGGGGTATCTGAAAGATACACAACACTATGCTTTGCATTATAATAAATATCCTACCGTGATTGAAGGATATAGTGATGCAAATTGGATCACCGGGTCAAATGAAGTAAAATCCACAAGTGGTTATGTGTTTACACTTGGTGGAGGAGCAGTCTCTTGGAAATCGTCCAAACAGACATGTATTTCTCACTCCTCCACAATGGAATCTGAATTTATTGCTTTAGATAAGGCTGGTGAAGAAGCTGAATGGCTTCGGAATTTCTTAGAGATTATTTCATTCTGGCCTAAACCTATAGGACATATTTGCATACACTGTGATAGTCAAACATCAATAGGTAGGGTAGGGAGCGTCATGTACAACGGGAAGTCTCGTCATATACGACGGAGACATAACACCGTAAGACAACTGCTCTCTAGTGGAATTATCACAATTGACTATGTGAAGTTAAGTGATAATGTGTCAGATCCACTAACGAAAGGCCTAGTAAGAGAGGCAGTTGAAAGATCATCTAAGGGAATGGGTTTACGGCTTAGGACAAGTCAGCATGGCGGTAACTCTATCTAGCAGACTGGAGATCCCAAGAGCTAGAGTCAAGGAGAAAAACAAAGTTGTGGCTGGCGGTTCGACATTGTCAATCAACTCAATCCATTCTAATAATGAAGACAATGTTCAGGAACAAGGTAAAACATTAAGGCTTGTTAATGAAGTTAATAAAGCTTAAAGTTTTTAATGATTTGCTAAGTTTGGCAGATTTGACCAAATAGTGTATCTACGAGATGACACGATTAGAAATCACTTATGTGAGTGTGAAGTGTAAGCCGCTTCAAAGAGAATTATTGTCAAAAGCCTATTCTCTATACACTCATGAA
>NW_006238945.1:1309436-1318289 GCF_000226075.1 Solanum tuberosum
CGAGTATATCCGACATATGTTCACTACGGAAAGTCCAAGGGGAAACATACTTATCCAGATGCAATTGATCCTTGCTTGTAAAGTACACACTCGTATGTGCATTCCTTATGTTATGACCATTCCCTATTAATGTGGGGATTGTTGGGTATAGCAAGAGTTAATGGAAAATGGAGGGAAGATGTAAAGAGAAATTGAAAAAGATTCTCCCTCATTGGTGGTGGAAAGAAAAATAGAAGTGTTTTAAATAGAGAAACACTTCTATTAATTGTTAAAGGGGTTGGAAAGAGGGGACCCCTCTCACGCCGCCGTCGTCGCTCGCTCGGCTCGGCTCAGCTTCGGCTACCGCTACGGCTTTGGCTTTGGCTTTGGAAAATGATCGATCGAGAGATTATTTTTTTGGACAAAGTTTGTTTTAATTATTTATTTAATTAATTAAAATAAATTAAATAGCCAAAGTTTGTTTTAATTATTTGATTAATTATTTATTTAATTAATTAAATTAAATTAAATAGACAAAACGTTTCAATTATTTAGTTAATTAACCGAAATATTTCGACCCGACTCGGATCCGCAACCGTTTGAAAGGTTGCAAACTTTCATGAATGGTCGTGTGGATTCTGAAAGGTTGCAACCTTTCGGAATCAGTTCCTCTTGGCTATAAATACCCATAATTCTTCAGACTTTTTACTTACGATAATTTTGGATTTCTTCTTCTTCTGCATAAATTTACTTCGTGTACTTTACTGTCGTTGAGTGGCTCGCTGACACCAGCATTTTGGGTATCAATACACTGGTGATTGAGATCATTCTATCCTGGGAGGACATATTCCAAATCAAACCTCGGATACTAGAGGGTAATAATTTCCTTAAGAGGACACAGCGCATTTAGTGGGATTGATCTTCTTTCCATTTTGTTTTTCCAGATTCTGGTATGTTTTTACAGATTTTAGTTTTGTGAATTAATTTATGTTCTTCTGTTTTTCATTGGTTCATTAAACTTTGGTAACTTCATGTTTCTGCAAAGTTTATTGTAACCAGTAGTTCTGTTTTAAACACAGATTGGCAAACACTAATGTCCTCAAAGTATCTACAAATAACACCCAACAATTCCATAGATTCCCCCTTCATTTAAGCTTTCAATAAGTTTCTTTGGAGGAACTATGAGGGGAAATGCATGCTAAAATTGCAGAAACAAAATATAGTTGTCAGACACTTACTCATCATGATGACAGGGTCCGTACGGTCATGGTCGTGATGGTCAATCTTTGTTTGGGTCCATCGACCCTTGATCATGGTCGCGAGAGTCAATTCTCCAAAATGCGAAGACCATGAAACTGATCTTCAAGAATGCGACGCCAAGCCAGCAAATGCAGCTCCAAGCACGTAGACATAAGGAGAAAAACTTGATGTATCAAGAAATACTATACCAGCTCAACTTTAAGTTGAGACAAATGCCCCGACGGATGGTCGAGATTCATTCAAAACCATATGTACATAAAAGAACTATGCTACCCTACAAAATTTGACATGTTGGACTCAATGGGTTATTGAAACTTCAAACACAGGTCCTGTCAATGAAAAGTGAGTCTCACACCCAATACTCCCTTTTAGGAAAATGCCATAAGACAGCTTGAAATCAGCCTAGAAGTCTCGTCACCCGAACCAAATGTCCATCTAGACCAAAATCAATGTTAACAAGCTAACAACACCATTAGAATCACATTACAAGGTTCTTTACCTGATATTTTGACTAAAGTTAACCGTTCAAACTTCAAAAGGTCCAAAACAGGAAATCTTGCGTGAAAACCAAACAACTGACCCCATGATCGAATTCTCAGTCTCAACAAGACATATATAACTTGGAGATACTATATCAAGGCTCTAAATGCTAAAAATATAGGAAAACAGTAAAAATGACCTAGAGGGTCATTACAACATCAACTACTAATAGGAATTTCATCCTCAAAAGTAAGGAGTCAAAGTACTTGAGTCAAACATGTGAGGATACTGGATTCACAAGTCATGCTTGGTCTCTAGGTAGCCTCCTCGAATGGATGATGCTTCCATAGACCTTAACAATAGGAATTTCTTTCGAGCGCAACCACATGACATGTCTCGCCAAAACAAGAATTGTTTCCTTGATAATGTTCAACTACATATGTAAATTCAATGCATAAACAATTATTTGCAATATATAACCTAACTAATGATTGGGGTCTATCCCACAAGGAATGAATGAATATAATTCAGCTTATAATGTATTTTATCTCATTAGAAGTTCGTACATTGATACAATTCATGCATGAAAATAAATTTGAGGGGTTGAGTAAAAATTTGAACACAAAATCTGAATAATTACTTTATCACAATAATTTCACAATTGCAAATCATAAAATAGGGTTTATCACAACTAATTGGAGACTCTTCAGAATGTGATTGTATGGACTATAATCTTGCAACTTGGGCATTGATAAATGCTAGAATCAGTTAAATATCACCGTGTAATCTAGAATATAGGGAATGATAGCTATTTTCCAATCAACTTCACAACTCATATGGGTTTTTACACGTAATACACAAACCAATATAATACTTTATTTTAGCCAAACTATTTCAAGCTTCACATATAAAATGAATCAAATCGAATCATTATCAACCATCTCTTATCACCCTAGCGACCTTTCACAAGAAACATTAGAGATCTACAGTAAATTAGAACTTGCAGCCTCAAATTATATATGAAAACATAAAGAGATAGTTGAACCCAAATCAACTCAACATTTAATAAGCAATTAAGCAACACCCAATCATAGATTAATCATCTATACTGTCATATCTGCCAAGTAGACAAGACTAAGCATGAGAAAGAGGTAGGGTTATTATAGCATGTGCCTCTTCTAGAACAGACATGGTTGTTGGTAAGCATGGATTTCATTTAGGATTTTCCTGTGGTTGAGGGTAAAACATCGATAATGGTGATGGTAGACAGGTTTTCAAAGTATTCAATCTTTATTGCTGCACCTAACTTGTGTTCATCAAAAATAGCTATTGACTTATTTTACATAAATGTGGTTAAGTTCTTTGGGTTACCAATTGATATTGTGAGTGACAGAGACAATAGGTTCTCAGTAGGTTTTGGACAACATTATTCAATCTGATGGGGATCGACTTGAAGTTCTCTACTACTAACCACCAACAAATAAATGGTCAAACGGAAAGGATAGACCACTTGTTAGAAGAATATATGAGGCACTATGTGAGTGAGCCAAAGAAATTGGTGGAATTACTTGACATGATGCAGTTTTGTTGTAATTTGCATACGCCATCAATGATAGAGATGAGTCCATTCGAAATTGCTTTGGGCAGGAAACCTATGACTCCATCAGATGTTGCTAAAATGAAAAGCCAAGAGAAATGTCCAGCAGCTTACAAGGTTGCAAGAGACGGGCATGAAATGATTTCTGAATTGAAGCTTCCAGAAAGATTGAAGATACATCCCACTTTCCATATGAGTTTCTTGAAGCTTTATTTGCAGATGATGATGATCCAAACAAGAAACGATCGAAGAGGGCTTCTCCTTCTTTACCAATGCAGTTTGATGGAGATATAAAAGAGATAGGAAGAAGCAAGAAAAATACTAAAGACAGAATTCTTAGTTCACTTGAAAGGCAAAAATGTTATTTGGCTGATCGAAGGAAAAGGACCTGTGGAAGTTTGATAATCGAATCGAGAACTATCTCATTAAGAGCATCGAGTTCAAGAAGTAGATTCAGTTGGTTATAACCCTAGTCTATCTAAGCAACATGTTTTGAAAAAATCACCCCCACCTCTTGATCTGGATGCCCTCATAGAGACTGTTTTGAGATAGTACTCGATTCGGTCATCAAAATTTCACAATGAGATTTTTTTGTTGATAGAGGACAAGCAAGCAAATCAAGTATAGAGTATCAGCCTATATCATATTTTGAGGCCCAATTGATATGTCACTACTCAAGAACTTTCACTGTTTAGATAGATAGTAGCAGCCTATGATTTTCTCTTTTATTCACTTTTCATACATAGATAATAATTTTGCAAGGAAAAAGAGAGTGAGGAAGGCTTTACTACAATATCAATTAATTTCTTTGTCTCTTCTATTATGATATAGCCATTATGTTTTTTTAATAGTTGTTTGCTTACTTATCACATCAATTTTAATTCAATAGCTTCTTTATAGATAGTCTAATATTTAATAAAAAAAATGGGTTGGTCTAATATTTGGAAGAGATAGTACCTTAGGCTAGAAGAAGATCTCCATATGATTCATTTACAAATTTTGAAATTGAAATGATACAAGACAAGTTCCAATCTGTGCAAAACCTTCCTCACTTTTTTTTTCTTTTGTTGTAAAAAGTATGAAAAGAGAAAATCATTTCTATATATTTCAAGTGAAGGTATGTACAATGTGTGTGTGTGTGTGTGAGATATACTGGCCCAATATAATGAAAGGCTCATTTACGGGCCCAATATTACAATATTATATATATTTATAAGGAAAAATTACTGAAATAATTTTGTATCTTTCTGTATCTTTCAGTAGATCTCATGTCATTTGACACATTTTTGAAAGTCAATAATGTATCATCCAAGTTTTGTTTATCCGTCTGTGTATCTGATATTTGTAGTTTCATATGAAATTTTATATCAGTTACATACAAGATACATTATTTACAAATAGTTAATAGGTTCATGATTCAAAATTTAAATAAAATATATCAGATTTACATGCAGGTCAGTATTAAATGTTGGTAATTTTTTTGTATCAGGTAAGTCTAGTGAGTATCAAATAAAAGTGTTGGCATTTACTGTATCATAACTAAAATATTGGCTATTAGTGTATCATGTATAATAAATTGTTAATTTTGTATCATTTATTAGCAGGCTGTTATTTTTGCATAATATTATGTTATTTTTTGGATCATTACAGTCTATGAAGTATGTGATAAAACAAATCCCAATCCACTCTTTGAAGTTTGGTCCAACATACAACAATGATTTTGTAGAAGATTTGAAAAAGTACATGAATGTCGAAGGTTTCGAGTTGTTTAAAAATTCTATTTTTGGGCCATATCTCAACATTCATACCTGCAACTATCAGGGTCAAATATCAAAATGCTTGTTGTTTCTTGAGATTGAGCAGGATAACAATAATGAGCTCCATATTCGGCATGCGAATGGGAACATTTTGAGCTTCACTATAAAAGAATTCGCAATAATAACCGGATTGAAAAGCACCGGAGATCCCAATGACTTTCAACATCCGAATTCTTCTAAGAGCAGCCTTATTCAAAGATATTTTCCTGATTTAGTAAAGTGTAATAGTGTGAGCAAGGGACGATTTGTTCAACGTTTTCTTCAAGGTAGTTGGGACAGCACTCAGGATGCTTTCCAAATGGGAATTGTCTACTTCATCAACTCATTTGTTCTCTAACAACTACCTGATGCACCTATCCATGGTAACGACTTCCTGATGGTCTAAGATGGTAGTTATGAACATTTTCCTTGGGGACAACGTGCATTTTCCAGGTTAATGATCTCATGGAGATGTTTACATCCCTACTTTATTCAAATAAGGCGAAACATAGTGGTGACTCAAAAAATAATCAATTAAGTGAATTTTAAAAGAATTTTAAGAATATAGAGTTTTTTGAAGGAGTTGCCACCTAATTTTAGGAAAAATAGGAAACCAATTAAAGTGATCTACGAAACCATTAGATTCTAGGTAAGGGGTTCAAGTTATTCTGAAGGGAAGGTGTTAGGCATCCTTCGAAATCCATAATTGTGGGTCCAGACTGAGTTCATTTTTTTCAAATTAAGGAGGAGATAAAAATAAATATACAAGTATAATAAACACGCAATATACACAAGTAATAAAACAAAACAAAAATATCAAAAACTACCTAAGGTTTGCCTAACATCGATAATATACACAATTATAAATAAAAAATTTGGAATGTTTATCTTTTTTGGTTTCCCATCCGGTGTCCGGTACCCACATTGGTGCCCGACTAAAACCGGATTCGCGCCGGGAAGTCCCACATTTGGGGGGTAAAGCGCTCCCTAACAAAGGCGACTCTGTGAATGTTTATCTAATTTCATTCAATGTATATATATGTCCTCTCAGCTTTAGCATTAAGAGTTTTATATGATGTTCTCTTTTGACATTAAATTACCAACTTTTTTGAAGCTATAGTTTACTTGATCATCAATATTTTCTTCACAAACATGTAATTAATTAGTTTACTTGATCATCAATATTTTCTCAAGGAGTGAATATAATTATATATATTGCTCATAGATACCTAATTAGGAAAAAAAATAAAGGCAAAGAAAGGACAGGAAAAGGCCATCAACAATCAAAACATGTCATAAGAAATTAATGAATATAATACAAAATGCTGAATGTACAACAAATGCACGACCAAAAGTCTAGATTATCACTCAAGAGTTTTAGCAAAGTTAAAAATATTTGCTCTAGAAGAGGTATACTACAACAACAACATACCCAGTGAAAGTGCTTTATTGTATAACAAATTTGCACATAACCTACCTAGCATTTTTCATATTTCGTTACTTTTACTCTACCAACAATCAATTGAAATTTATTTTCTGTCATGACTCAAAAACTCAGGTCATCATGACACCTACTAACTCCCACTACTAGGTAAGCCAACTAGTGGCAGATCCAGGATTTCCATTGAGAGGGTTCGAAGAAAAAAATATAAGATTTTTTTACCAAAATAAGTCATTATTAAAATCAATTCACCAGAATAATACGTTTTTTTGAAATTTTACAAAACTATTATAAACGTGTTTCTCAGTAATGTTTTAGGTTATATTTTATTTTAAAAAATTCAGTGACAAAAGGACAAAGACCTGACAGAGTAAACAGACAGAAAACGTTATTGTCAATAACGTTTTATAATTCGTTATTATGAGTCACGTTTTATAGCTAAAATGTGATTCACAATAACGTTTCTCTGGAAAGACTGAAAATTAAAATTCAATCGTATACATGTCTCATTCAACTTTTCATTATTAAAATGAATATATATATATATATATATATATATTCTCTTTTATTTTCTTTTCATACATAGATAATACTTTTGCAAGGAAAAAGAGAGTGAGGAAAGCCTTACTACAATATCAATTAATTTCTTTGTCTCTTCTATTATGATATAGTCATTATGTTTTTTTAATAGTTGTTTGCTTACTTATCACATCAATTTTAATTCAATAGCTTCTTTATTGATAGTCTAATATTTAATAAAAAAAAACTGATTGGTCTAATATTTGAAAGAGATGGTACCTTAGGCTAGAAGAAGATCTCCATATGATTCATTTACAAATTTTGAAATTAAAAGAATACAAGACAAGTTCCAATATGTGCAAAACCTTCCTCACTTTTTTTTCTTTTGTTGTAAAAAGTATAAAAAGAGAAAATCATATATATATTTCAAGTGAAGGTATGTACAATATATATATATACTAGATAATTTTAGGCCCGTGATACATGCCCAATATAATGAAAGGCTTGTTTACGGGGCCAATATTACAATATTACATATATTTATAAGGAAAAATTACTGAAATACACATCTAAAATTTATACTATTTATAATAGAAATTTAATTAGTTTTCAAAAAAAAATTAGTATGACATTTTCAAATAAACATGATAAAAAATAATAAAATATTAGATGCTTCAGTGATTTTTATAACATCATGTCAAACATATATATTCGAATTAAATAGTTAATTTTATGATATTCTTTTTCTATTTTATTTGAAAATTATTCAACAGAATAGATTAAATTTATGAGTCTCAATATATTAACAATTTTCATAAAATATATGAAGCAATAAAGTCTACTAATCCATCTATAGATTAATTTTGAACACACTTATAAATTTGTTTTAAAGGTGTTTAACAAACAAAAATAATGACCTACTTGATGAAAATTAGAATGAATCATCTCATTATTTACAAAGTGATAAAAGGATGAAAAAAAGTTATGACTTTATATGTTGTCTTTATATTCATTAAATTAGGAGAACAATCTAGTATAGTAATGAAAGTAATTTAACATGAGGTAGTTAAAATAATAATTTATATAACTTGCTTTAAATGATTTTAACTGATGATAAAATTATAGTAATAAATAGATATATGTTTCTCAATAAATTATATAATAACATATATGTTACGTGAAGTTTTGGTATTACACATAAAAAGAGAAATCAAGTAAATTAGATACTTCAAAAATTATTTTTACAATCTAGAAAGAAAAGCAACACCATGAAATTGAAAAGTCTAAAGAGAACCGAAGGAAAGGACATTGAGAACAAAAGATATTTAAGCAAAATGAGGTCACTGCACATGTATACACCAAGATGATGCTACTGATTTTTAACATTGAGACTTACCATAGTTATACCAAAATATTTTCAACCCAACCAGGAGCTAAACAAGCTAACTTGACCAAACTAAATATTAAAACTTGAAAGCTCATAGCATCAGATAGTGTTCAAGAATAGTAGACGGAAGTATATAACGACTAAATTAAAAGACACATGAAAGGATATGCTAAGAACACATTGTTTGGCTTAAGTCAAAATGAAATTATATTCACATGACACCACAGCAAGCCAAAAATTATAAATAAGTATACCAAAGTGAAAATGGATACAAAAAATTAAAGGATGACTACAATATCGATTGAGATTTCCAGATTTTCATTAATGGGCAAGCCCAAACAAATGGATCTTTTGCACATTCAAGCTAATCAGCTTATCATGAGAAAACTATTCA
>NW_006238945.1:1318513-1335420 GCF_000226075.1 Solanum tuberosum
AGTTTCTGGTCATGTCGTTCGGTTTGACCAATGCACTTGTAACATTCATGGACCTTATGAATAGAGTTTTCAAACCTTATTTAGATATGTTTGTTATTGCGTCTTCATTGATGACATACTAATCTATTCAAGGAATGAAGAAGATCATGCTAGCCATCTCAGAATAGTTCTTCGGACTTTGAAAGATAAGGAGTTATATGTTAAGTTCTCTAAATGTGAGTTTTGGCTTGAGTCTGTGGCATTCTTGGGCCGCATAGTTTCCGGTGATGGAATTAGAGTTGATACTCAGAAGATAGAGACAGTACAGAGTTGGCCTAGACCCACGTCTCCAACTGATATTAGGAGTTTCTTGGGTTTGGCTGGATATTATAGAAGGTTCGTAGAGCGGTTCTCGTCTATTTCATCCCTTTTGACCATATTGACTCAGAAGACAGTTAAGTTTCAATGGTCTGAAGCTTGTGAGAAAAAGCTTTCAGGAATTGAAAAAGAGGTTAACTACTGCCCTAGTATTGACCTTACTAGAAGGTACTCAAGGTTTTGTGGTGTATTGTGATGCATCTAGAGTTAGTTTGGGTTGTGTATTAATGCAGAATGGCAAGGTTATAGATTATGCCTCCAGACAGTTGAAAGTTCATGAGAAGAACTACCCAACACATGACTTAGAGTTGGCTGTCGTAGTATTTGCTTTGAAGATATGGCGTCATTATTTTTATGGTGTTCATGTTGATGTATTCATTGATCACAAGAGTCTTCAATATGTGTTCATTCAGAAAGAGCTTAATCTCAGATAAAGGAGGTGGTTAGAATGACTCAAGGATTATGACATAAGTATTCTTTACCACCCAGGTAAGGCTAACGTTGTTGCTGATGCCTTAAGCAAGTTATCTGTGGGTAGTACCGCCCATGTTGAGGAACAAAAGAGAGAATTAGTAAAAGATGTGCATAGACTTGCACGCCTGGGAGTAAGACTTTTGGATTCCACAGAAGGATGAGTAGTGGTGATGAATGGGTTGAATCATCATTAGTGTCAGAAGTAAATGGCAAGCAAGACCAAGACCCTATTTTGCTTGAATTGAAGGCAAATGTTCATAAGCAAAAAGTATTAGCTTTTGAACAAGGGGGAGATGGCGTACTGAGATATCAAGGTAGATTGTGTGTACCAATGGTGGATGGACTCCAAAAGAGGATCATGGAGGAGGCTCATAGCTCTAGATATTTCATTCATCTGGGTTCCACAAAGATGTATCATGATTTGAGAGAGGTGTATTGGTGGAATAGTATGAAGAATGGCATTGTAGAATTTGTTGCTAAGTGCCCAAATTGCCAACAAGTTAGACTAGAGCACCACAGGCCCGGTGGTTTGGATCAGAATATAGAACTTCCAGAATGGAATTGGGAGATGATTAATATGGACTTCATCACAGGTTTACCAAGGTCTCGCAGGCAGCATGATTCTATTTGGGTGATTGTAGACAGAATGACAAAATCAGCCCATTTTTTGCCGATAAAGACTACTCATTCGGCAGAAGACTATGCTAAGTTGTATCTTCAAGAGGTGGTAAGACTTCATGGGGTTCCGATTTCCATTATTTCAGACAGAGGTGCACAATTTACTGCACAGTTCTGGAAATCTTTTCAGAAGGGTTTGGGTTCAAAGGTGAACTTGAGTACCGCATTTCATCCTCAGACTGATGGGCAAGCAGGGCGCACCATTCAGACCTTGGAGGATATATTGAGGGCGTGTGTGATCGATTTCGAAGGCAATTGGGATGATCATCTACCTCTCATTGAGTTTGCCTACAACAATAATTACCACTCTAGCATCCAAATGGTTCCATATGAAGCTCTTTATGGGAGAAGATGCAGATCTCCTATTGGATGGTTTGAAGTTGGTGAAGCAGGGTTGATAGGATCAGATTTAGTTCATCAAGCTATGGAGAAGGTGAAAGTGATCCAAGAGAGGTTGAAAATGGCACAGAGTCATCAAAAATCCTACACTAATGTTAGGAAAAGAGAGTTAGAGTTTGAAGTAGATGATTGGGTATATCTTAAAGTTTCACCCATGAAGGGTGTTATGAGGTTTGGTAAGAAGGAGAAACTTAGTCCCCGGTATATTGGGCCCTATCGAATATCCAAAAGGATTGGCAATGTAGCTTATGAGTTGGAGCTACCGCAAGAGTTAGCAGCGGTTCATCCGGTATTTCACGTCTCCATGTTGAAGAAGTGCATGGGCGTTCCTTCATTGATCATACCAACTAAAGATATTGGGATAAAGGATAGCTTATCTTATGAGGAGATTCATGTTCAGATCTTAGACCGCCAAGTTCGCAAGTTGAGGACTAAGGAAGTAGCATCAGTCAAAGTCCTTTGGAGGAACCAATTTGTTGAGAAAGCTACTTGGGAAGCTGAAGAGGATATGAAGAAGAGATATCCACATCTCATTAAGTCCAGAGAAAATGTAGACCAAGGTACTAATTCTCTTCTTAGTACCCTTTAAATTATGAGTGCGCATGTTGTTTGTTTGAAATTGCTTGTTGGATGTTTGAACTTAATGTTACACCCTTAGCCTAGTAAGAGTAATCTCATTCGAGGATGAATGTTCCCAAGGGGGAGATATTGTAACATCTCGCAATTTGAAATAACTAGGAAGAAGATAATAATTGGAAATAGTCATTTTTGGAAAGAATGAAAATCTGGAAATTTGTTTAAGTTAGGAAAAGTTGAGTTTTGGTCAACTTCAAACGGCCATAACTCCTAGCTCATGATGATTTAGGTGTACTTCCAGATATGGTTGGAAAACTCTTGGAATGATCTTTCCAACGCTGCCGAGTTTGCGCGATTCTGAGTTCGTATGAGTAAGTTATTGTCATGACCCAAAATGAGTCGTGAGTGGCACCTACACCTAACCTCCTAAGTGGGAGAACCAAGGTATCCAAACCCCAACATATATCAATAATTCAACTACGAATAACAACAATAATACGGAAGCTACAAAACTTATTAAAGTAACCAATCAAATAAACCTCTAAAGTCTAACACTTATTATCCCCAAAATCTAAAAGTCATCACATCTAGGACATCTAATCTTCAAATACTAAGTCTAAGAGTATTAAAGACATCAAAATAAATGAATAAAATAGTTTATGTCTGAAAACTAAGGACATCATGCCATGACCAAGAGAATTCAACACGAGCTGGAATGAATAGCTCACCCTGGACTCCGATCCAATAATACCGTGTCGGAACGTGACACTCCGATCCAAAAATACCGTGTCGGAACGTGACACTCCGATCCAAAAATACCGTGTCGGAACGTGACACTCCGATCCAAAAATACCGTGTCGGAACGTGACACTCCGATCCAAAAATACCGTGTCGGAACGTGACACTCCGATCCAAAAAGAGTTCAAAATTATAAATTTCATGGTCTCAGGATTTCAGACCAATCACAAACCACACAATCAAGTACATAGAGAACTTCACAATATCACTCAATTATATCAATAACTATTAAGAGTCTATCTATCAAATAGAATAAACCATAAGCTACCTCCACCGAAGAACCGAAGTCAAGCAAGCTACTTCTCCAATACTTTTCCTTTCCTCAATGCCTCCGAACCTTTTCAATCTATCAAGTATATATGCATAATTTGTAAGTTAACGAGTCTATGCACACTCATATTATTCTATGTCTAGCCTAGACCCAAAAACTCACCTAATTTTATAATCAATTTCCTAAAGTTCAAACCTAAGAAAAAGTCTTAACTCCTCCAATTAGCATAACTTTAGTGAAATTTAACTAATTCAATACACCTAATATTTAATTACCTATCTCAATATATTAAAAATATAGTCTATAATGTGAGAAAAAAATATTTTAATATATAAAGGTGGAAAGCCACTGGTTGCGAAACCAGTGGCAGACTAACAATAACGTCCAGAACTTCAATTTGATTAACAGTCATTGTACAACCTTAGTTTCTCCTCATAATTGTTTGATCTCCACTTTCCAATCACATGCACCTTTAACTATTCAATGTCATCCTTATATAGCCATAATAATAATCCTATAACAATACAATAAAATAAGGACCACCACGTTACCACCTGTAACTTGAACAACCATGTATTTTAACACCTAAATCTATCATATACTGCCAATTATCATTCCCCAATAGTCATCATTACTTATTAATTACTGTTATGAATTTAACTCGAAATTCAATAGAAAAGTAACTAAACTAGAACACAATCAATGTTTGTGGAACAATTTTCGATTATCTGAAATTGAAACTAACAATCTAACAATACACTGAGCTAAATTACAGAAGTGAAACAAAACTAAATAAATATAGCCTAGATGAAGTTCCTTGATCTCAATCTGAAACGAAAGAAGAAGAAGACAGGATTAGAACGGAGTTGAAAAGAAGAGAGAAGAGGCAAGGAAGAAGTTGAGAATTGTAGGATACCAGTTTCTTTTCACGTCTCCACTCTTTCCCTCAACGTGTATATGATAACCTCTCGACTAATCTCAGACGTTGAACTTCATTTAGCTACTTTTAATCCAGGCCCTTTATTATTTGCAATTCACTCCTTCCGCATCTCCTATATTAACTAATACTCCTTCCACTACTAACTGCTATTGGAAAGTTAGCTGAAGTTGTTACACCTTGCCCCATGGAAAACATCCTTGACCTCAAGGATGGGTGTCGAAGTCCGAAAACTTGGCTTTCAAATCTGCATAGTCCTCCCAAGTTGCTTCTTCAGGTGGAAGATTCGACCATTGAACCAAGACCTTTACCCCTGCCACACTATATGTACGAACCATCTGCCTTTGCAATATTTGGAGAGGCTTAACAAGAAACTGGCCATCTTCACTGGTAGTAGGCAAAGTGGTCTGCACCACCACTCTATTGCCAATTTTCTTCTTGAGAAGTGATACGTGAAAAACAGGATGGACCTTGGACTCGATCGGAACTGCCAGTTTGTAGGCCACCTGTCCTACCCTCTCAACAACAGCAAAAGGACCATAGTATTTGGAACTAAGCTTGAGGTTCCTTCGCAATGCTAATGAAGTCTGCCTGTATGGTTGGAGTTTGAGGAACACTAAATCACCCACCTGGAACTCTCTTTCTGTTCTTCTCTGATCTGCATACATTTTCATTCTCTCTTGAGCTTTCAACAAATTGTCCAGGAGAAGTTGTTGAAGTTGCTGTCTCTTCATGATTACATCTTCCACGGCAGGGACTGTGGTGTCTAGCATAGGGCCAATAGCCAAATGAGGAGGTGTATAGCCATACAATGCTTCAAATGGAGTGCATTGAATACTAGTGTGAAAGTTTGTGTTGTACCACCATTCGAAAAGAGGCAACCACTGCCTCCACTGAGTTGGTCTATGAGAGGTCATGCATCTGAGGTAGTTTTCGCTGCACTTATTAACTCTCTCAGTCTGGCCATCACTTTGAGGGTGATATGCAGTGTTGTAGTGCAACTGAATTCCCAACAATCTAAATAAATTCTGCCAGAAATTGCTCAAAAATATACTGTCCCTGTCGGACACAATGGACTCAGGCAACCCATGGAGCATATGTACATGCTTAAAGAATTTGGTTGCTACTGTGTTGGCTGTATAAGAGTGGGATAAGGCCATAAAGTGAGCAAACTTGGTTCTCCTGTCCACCACCACTAGAATAACTTATTTGCCTCTCGACTTAGGCAATCCTTCTATAAAATCCATGCTTACATGCCTCCATGCTTGATCAGGAATGGGAAGAGGTTGTAATAACCCTGGATAAGGCACATTCTCATCTTTACTTCGTTGACACACATCACAGGCCTCCACATGTTGTATTACCATTTGCCTCATTCCAGGCCAGTAAAACACTTGTGCTAACCTTTTATAGGTACCCAACTGTCCAGAATGACCACCAATAAGTGAATCATGAAAGGTGGTGATCAGTTGTTGCCTTAACCCACCAGTGCTGCCCACATAAACCTTGCCCTTTAATCTTAGAATACCAGAAGAATAATGGAATAGATGGGGACCTAGGTGACACATGGAGCACTCATATATTAGTGCAGTGACTTCAAGGTCATATTCATATCTTTTATGAATTTCTTAGACCCAAGTAGGCACCATAGCACTAATAGATGACACACCAGCTAAGGCATTGAGCATGCTACCTTCCTTATCCTCAAACTGCCTAGATAATGCATCTGCCACTTTGTTCTCAGCACCCTTTTTATACTGCACCTCATAGTCTAGACCCAACAGTTTAGTTAGACCCTTTTGTTGAACAGCAGTTGTAACTTTTTGCTCCAGAAGGTACTTTAGGCTGTGATGGTCGGTTTTGACCACAAAGTGCTTATACTGAAGATAGTGTCTCCATTTGTCTACAGCATTAAAAAGTGCCATGTATTCCTTCTCATAGATGGATTTCCCTCTATGTCTAGGAGCCAAAACTATACTGAAGTAAGCTATGGGTCTACTGCCTTGCATAAGAACAGCACCGATCCCAGTTAAGCTTGCATCAGTCTCCACAATAAACTCTTTAGTATAATCAGGTAAAGCTAAGACAGGAGCATTGGACATGGCATGTTTCAAAGCTATAAAGGCTTGATCAGCCTCCTCATTCCACCTAAAAGCATCTTTTTTTAATAAATCAGTTAGTGGCCTGCAAATGATGCCATAGTTGCGGACATACTTTCTATAATATCCCGTAAGCCCCAAAAAACCTCTAAGTGCTCGCAAGGTGGTAGGAGTAGGCCACTCACTCATAGACCGGACCTTTCTTAGATCGGTAGACACCCCTTCAGAAGTAATGATATGGCCTAGATACTCCACTTGTGATTGACCAAATGAGCATTTAGATCTCTTAGCATACAACGATTGTTTCCTCAGCACTTCAAACACAGCTTTTAGGTGAACTACATGGTCTGCACGGGACCTACTATACACTAGTATGTCATCAAAAAACACCAAGACAAACTTCCTGAGTAGGGGTCGAAATACTTGATTCATCAGTGCCTGGAAGGTTGCAGGAGCATTGGTGAGCCCAAAGGGCATTACCTTGAACTCATAATGACCTACATGGGTCCTAAATGCAGTTTTGAACACATCGTCAGGCTTCATCCTGATCTGATGGTATCCAGCTCGCAAATCCACTTTTGAAAAAATCACAGACCCTTGTAATTCATCCAATAAGGCATCCACTATTGGTATAGGGTACTTATCTTTAATGGTTATTTCATTTAGACCCCTATAATCCACACAAAACCTCCAAGTTCCATCTTTCTTCTTAACCAACAAGGCTGGTGAAGAAAAAGGTGATTGGCTGTGTTGGATGATATCAGTACTGAACATTTCTTCTACTTGTTTCTCCAGTTCTTCCTTCTGATAGTAGTTATATCTGTAAGGTCTGAGAGATATTGGTGATATGCCTGGTTTCAAGGGAATAGTATGATCAAGGGATCTTGCAGGTGGCAAAGATTTGGGTTCAGCAAACACATCAGTGTAGTGAGAGAGTACCCCTTGAATTGAACTATTCACCTCTTCTATAACTTCAGTACCAGTAGCTTGGATAAGGAACAAATGAGCCATAATGGTTTGACCCTTTGAAAATAGTTTACTCATAGTACTACCAGTGATCATGCTAATCTGACCCTTGTCCGGAATTGCTCTTAAAACCACCTTGTTACTTTTTCTCCCAATGGTCACACATTGTTTCTCATGGTCAAATTTAGTAGGGTTATACTTCTTCATCCAGTCATTACCTAATATAACGTCACAACCCCCTAATTTGAGGATTCGCAAGTCTTCCACAAAGGTTTTGCTCCCCATTTTCCAAGTGAATTGAGGGCACCTGGAATTGCAATATACATAATTTCCATCAGCAACAGTTACTCTGATTGGTTGCACGTAACAAGACTGATAACCAGTTTCCACCACAGTTAACTCATTTATGAAGCTGTGGGTACTGCCGAAGTTGACTAAAATGGAGAGGGCCCTCTTCTTTACCCAACCTGCAACCAGAATGGTATTGACCCCATTACAATTTCCCGACAGAGCACTAAGACACAGAGCCTCGGGTATGTCAGTATCAAGATCGCCAGTCACCTCAACGTCCACCTCCTGCGGATCATCCAAGTGCAGAGGTAATTCTTCAGAATTACCAGAAATACATTGTAATTGTTTTATTCTACAGGTATGACATGGGCTGTACCTTTCACCACACCTAAAACAGAGGTGATTAGCCTTTCGATGTTCATACACTTCAGAGCTGAGTCTGAGAGGTGCAGGTTTCTGAGTAGCAGGTGCTGATCCGGCTCCTGATCTAGGCAACATAGGGTTATTTGCATTAAGGACATTTCCCACTGTTTTGGGAGGCACTCTATTCTTCTTCAATACAGCCTCGATGGCTTTTTCTTGCATCCTAGCCTGCTGAATAGCAAAACTAAGGCTAGTAGGCTTGAACATTTTCACAGCAAACTTAATCTCCTCTTTAAGGCCACCGATGAAGCTAGACAAAAAGTGTGATTTATTTAGTGCTGGGTTTCGCATGATCATTTGAGCCTTTAGATCTTCAAATTTTCGTAAAAACTCCTCAACGCCCCCAGTTTGGCTAAGCTTGTTAAACTCTTCTACCACATCTTCCATCAGAACATCTCCAAACCTATCACAAATTTCCTCCCTTAATTCGTCCCAAGTGACTGGACCTCTAGTCAATACCAAGGAATTATACCAGATCTCTGCATCCCCATTCAAGTAAAGGGCTGCACATTCGACCTTCTGGGCATCATCAATTCTATAGAGATTGAAGTAACGCTCACACTTACGAACCTATACCTTAGGATTCGAGCCTTCGAAGCTAGGAAGCTCCCATTTAGGGGTAGGAACATGCGTCTGATTGGGTCGAGCCGGTCGAGCATCCTGAACAGGAAGAGGAAGGATCCCATTACCTCTCGTCTGACCACGCTCCATGACATTAATACGCTCGAGTAGGAGCTCTAAGGTACCCTGGATTCCATGCTGAGTAGCCGTCAAAGTTTGTTGTCCATTCCGGAGTTCGAGCAGCAGTTCATCATGTTGGGCTAACTTCTCGTCCATACTTCGCATTCGAGTGCCTTCAGCCATAAGTGACCAACAACAGTTATGGAAGCAGTGGCTCTGATACCAATTGTTATGAATTTAACTCGAAATTCAATAGAAAAGTAACTAAACTAGAACACAGTCAATGTTTGTGGAACAATTTTTTATTATCTGAAATTGAAACTAACAATCTAACAATACACTGAGCTAAATTATAGAAGTGAAACAGAACTAAATAAATATAGCCTAGATGAAGTTCCTTGATCTCAATCTGAAACGAAAGAAGAAGAAGACAGGATTAGAACGGAGTTGAAAAGAAGAGAGAAGAGGCAAGGAAGAAGTTGAGAATTGTAGGATACCAGTTTCTTTTCACGTCTCCACTCTTTCCCTCAACGTGTATATGATAACCTCTCGACTAATCTCAGACGTTGAACTTCATTTAGCTACTTTTAATCCAGGCCCTTTATTATTTGCAATTCACTCCTTCTGCATCTCCTATATTAACTAATACTCATTCCACTACTAACTGCTATTGGAAAGTTAGCTGAAGTTGTTACAATTACCCACCTAAAAACCTATTCCAAAATCATCCAATTTAAAAGACATAGCAAATGGGAATTGTCGTTTAGCCTTAAAGAACCCAAAATTTCAGCCATAATAAATCATTCTCTATATATCCAACAATATACATAATATGACGTCTTAATGTATTTATCAAATCCAACATATGAACGCACGCAGAGTTTGTGAAAACTTACCTGATGCTATCGCCGTTTTACTTGCCTCAAACCCTTATTCCTTCTACAGAATATTTACTCTCTAATTATTATATAAGACCAACTATTAAGTGGTAAAAGTGACCCACTATTAATTTTACTGTTATTTCCTTTAACCTCCAACTAAATAAATTATTAAAATTACCCCGCTAATTTTATAATTATAATTACGAATAGTCCAAAACACTCATTTAAAATCTAGCGGAAAGTATTTTATGAAATAAAAAGCTCTAGTACTCAAAACGACCAAATGGGTAGTTATAGTTATGCCCTTTGGAAGTTGAGTTGTTGGATGAAGGAAAGTCTAATCCGGATTTTGGAAGGGTAATTTAGTCTTTTCCTTACCTAATTATTCTAATTCGTTTTTAGGAGTTTAATTGGGGTAAAGTCAGATTTTAGTCAGTTTTAGAAAAGTGAATTTCACGCTAGGGCTTGGAGAAGAGGAGAAAAGAGGAGAAAGGAGAAGAACGTTCAAGATTCGTCGATTTCGTCAAGGATATCTTGTGGATTTCGTCTGGGGTGATCCCTAAAAGGTATGTGAGATCACATAGCGTTGGGTTAGTTCACCCACGCACCAATCATGATTCAATTCAGCAAAATATGTGTGATTTGAAAGTAAATCCTTTGATTTCTTGATGAAATTCGTTTGAATTCTTGTGGGTTGTTTTGTTGAAGTTTCTTGCGATTTGATTCATTTTTCCGGGTGTAATTTCGGTTTGAATCTATCATATATTGAGGGTATAAATGATCATAAGTGTTTGGGGAAAGAACCATTGAAGTTTAGAGGATTTAGAGTTGAAAAACGGAGAAGAAAAGTCGTCAAACACCTGGGGAAGGGGGTGGGGCATCGCGCCAGCCAGCGCGCCCAAAGCAGTCCCTGAATATGGGGATCTGGGGCGACACGCCAGCCAGAGCACCCCAACTTGTTCTCTGAATATTGAGGGCTGGTGCCCGCGCATCTCAGAGCGCCAGGGACGCCAGTTCTTCCCATTCTTCCCCCATCTTTTCGTACTTGTTCCTTAGTAATGTACCTATGTTTTCTAGTTGATTTCCAACACTCTAAGGTACATCTAAACATCATGAAATCATCCATAAACATGAGATCATGAACCTTGTATCCATAATCCAATTCAAGAAAAATTAGGATCAAAGTCAAGAGAAGTTAAGAGTCAAGTCTAGAAGTTAAGAAGCAAGTCAAGCAAAGTTTTTAAAGTTTTCAAAAGTCTTTAACAAACGTTTTAACCTTGTTTTAAGACTCAAGTTTCAAGTTAAGCAAAGATTAAAAAATTGAGTTCATTTCTCAAAAAGATATAAGGGAACTAAGTATTCCCAAAGAGTTTATAAATGTTTTCACATTTGAGCAAGAAAAGGGAACATCGATTCCAAAGAGCTTTAAGCTAAGTTTTGAGTAATTATCTCAAACAAAAGAAAGAAGTTTTTGATTTTAAATCATATGAGCTAAGTATATTTTGAGAGTAGTATTGAGCACCGATATAGGGATGTGAGTTCATATTAACTCAAGTCTCCATAAACCATGTAGCCATCATGGGAAGTAAAGGATCATACTTTTTAGATGACTCCTTAAGATGCTTTTAGCATAGACTAGTAGATCCACTTAGTGAGTTAGGTTCTATACCCCCGTCAAGGTATAGGATGGACCTTGGCAGCATTAGGTAAAACGTTGTACCATCACTTAGGCTCATAGTGGTGGTTGTCGGCTAAAGAATCTCCCACAGAAACTATATTACTTTGTTATATGAGTAAAGTTGAGTTTGTTATTGCATTTTCTTTAACGAACTAAGTTGTTTTTACTGTTTTATAAAGTTTTTCATATATTGCATGTGTTTCATTGTTTTATTATGAGTTAAGTTATTCATGAGTTGAGAAGAGCCAAGGTAAGTGTTTCCTTCAGAATCTTTTTCAGCCTATGTTATGTTTAGCATTCCAACTCGCATATTCGTACATTCAATGTAGTGATGCCATGTGTTTCATTGTTTTATTATGAGTTAAGTTATTCATGAGTTGAGAAGAGCCAAGGTAAGTGTTTCCTTCAGAATCTTTTTCAGCCTATGTTATGTTTAGCATTCCAACTCGCATATTCGTACATTCAATGTACTGATGCCAGTTGGCCTGCATCTTATTATGATGCAGACAGGGGTAATCAGGATTAGCATCCAGCACCTCGTTGATCCAGTTGAACACTCCAATGTCAGTTGGTGAGCCTCCTTGCATTCCGGAGGACTCCTTCTTATTGCTTTCAGTTTTATCATTAGTTCATTAGGATGTTGTGAGGTTTGTCCCAACATCCATCTCAGTTGTTTTAGAGGCTTCATAGATAGTCATACAGTTAGTTATGAGTCTTTCAGCTTTGTATTTCAGATGTTTTGCTATGAGACTTGAGTAGCCATTTTCAATAGTTTGAATGCTTTCTTTAAAGACATTCTAAGATTTGTCATAAGTTATTTATTTGAAGTTATCTCTTAATTTTAAGTCTTCCGCTGAGTAAGTAAGCCAGGCCAAATGTTCGCTTGGGGCCAGCAATGGTTCTCGAATGCCAACCACGTCCAGGGTGTAAGCTCGGGGCGTGACATGCTCGCTGGTTACTGTTACTATATATATACACATATATATATATTCATACACTTCCACTATCAATACTTCTTCTTGTTCTTATTATTATTTTTCGATAAACTACATCTTCCAATGGCAGCGTGTTGGGCCTGCACAAAATATTATCCAGGCAACTTATGCAATAGATGTGTGTTTTTAGTTATTTTTAGTCCCCTCAACGACGATTTCCAACGATGTTTAGAGAATCTTGCTAGGCGTCCGCACATTACTCACACTGCGCCTAATTTTTAAAATATTGTAATTGATTCTTAACTTGGCTCGTAGTCAGGTCAGGGTCTGAACTCCTGTTACAAATACCACTAATACTAACTCCAATTACAATTACCACTGATACTACTTCTTTTATAATCATTATCAAAACTCATATTACGATTGATATTACTACTTTCATAATTATCTTTTGAAAGCGCATCATGTCATATTTGTATATCTTATGATCCCCTTTATGCATCATATTTGTATATCTTATTATGCTCTTTATAAAGAAATTCTATCCGTTCAACACAACCAAAAATAAAAGAAAACTAAAATATTAGTTTATCTAACCTATGAGACTTAAACCCATGGCCTATAATTAATAGCTCCTAATTAATAATGAATGAGTATTTACCACTTTACTACAATCTTTATTGGTCTATCTATATGTTTATTGTTATACCAAACACAAAAATCTTTTTTTATTTTCTCAATTTCAGAGATGGGAGTAATATAATTTTGAAGGGAAATTGAGAAGCCCTTTAATAGGGGAAATAAATAAACATCTGAAAGAGGGAAAGAGACACGAATAAAGAATCAAGTTATTGAAGAAACTTCCTACAATATTATATACGGTTTGAAAAGTTTCAATAAATTTTATTTAAATTTTATAAAACTGGATAACTTTTATTTAAATTTATATTATTATTCTAAACTTCATCAAGTTTGATATATACTAAATTATATGTCATTGTCTATTAATTCTATACTTTAGAATGAGGTATAATTTCCCCCTTGGCTATAAGTTTTGGTTCTTTATCCACTTACATTTATCTTCTTAATTAAAAAGCTCAATGATGTTACATTTAAGATTAATTTAACCAAAACCTACTCCATTTGTCTCAAAATATTATTCTTTATGTCCATATTAATTGATCAATTTCCTTTTTACCCGCATATTGAGAAATCATAAATAAGAAGATAATTTTATTAATTTACCCCTAGAATTTTTTTTGGGATTTTACAAACAAATGTGAACACTTTCAAAAAGAATTAATTGTAATGGTAATACACAAAAAATTTATTTGATTTTTTCTTGATTTAATAAGGTGGACAACAATATGAAACAACTGTTTTTAGTAAGATGATATTACTAGATTTTAACTAATATTATTCTTTATAATTTTGAAAATTAAGAATTTGCAAACATAGACAACACTTTTAGAACCAGGCCTCTTGACAATATGGGCTTGTTGGGCCGCCTATTAAAGCAATGTCATCATTCACTTTGGCCCTTTTTTTTTAAAAAAAAAGATCAAGAATAAAGGAGCAAAGTGCACATATGTCAATTTTGGTATCGCCATTTAACTTGTACTTGTTTTATTTTTTAAAAACGGAAATGGTAATTTCGATCCTCAAAGTTATTATCTTTTTGTGAATTCGGTTTTTGTATTATATGACTTGGCACATTCGATTTCTAATAAATTAAAATGTGTTATTTTAGTCCCTAAAACTAATGCATGTTACAAAAAAAATTATTAAGAATATCGAATATTTAAGAGACTCTACACAGGGGAGAGTTAGAGGTAAAAGAATGTAATACCATATTGTGATTTGTTAAATAGACGTGTGTGTAAATTGATTCTTTCAATTTTTTAGGGTGAAGCATGAGTCAATGATGAATGCACAATCAATTTTAAAGAATATAATAAGTTTTTTAGACATTAACATCAAATAATGAAGTAATGTATTATTGTAAAGTAGATGCAAGATAAAACAGTAGTCAAAAAAAAAAAAAAGGCAAAAGTACGTGATCAAACCTCGCCAATCCCTAATGAAACGATTTTGACTGTAAATTAGATGTTCACTCTTAAAACAAGATAACAATTTGATGCCAATAGAAGTAAAAGGAAATCTTAGAATAAATATATATGTTTACTCTAACACAAGTACGTAGCTATTTCTCATATAACAAATTTTTATTTAGGTACTCGGACATTCACAATTGATCGTGCACTATATACATTGTTAATCCCAAACGAAAGCTACAATACCAACATCATTATTTATAGTATGGTGAGTATGATAGTGGTGAGTGACTCTGATACAATTACTACAATCCAAGATGAAGCAAACTCTAAAAACTAGCTATTGAGATGAGAAAGTTAGCCTTATGCAATATGAATTTCGTATTAACACTTGCAACATCGTTATGAAATTCAAGTCCCATACAACCCATTTAAAAAACATATTGTGAAATTGACAACCTTGAATCACGTTTTATGAATACGCCAAAATATATCTCCAAAGCTAACCATTTCTAACAAAAAAAAATTAAAAAAATTAAACATTACTTCATTGATTCAATAAAATAATAAGATGACCAATTCCTTCTCCTACTGTCTCTTTTTGGAAATTAGTTGACTTTGACATTTTTATTTTATTCTTAATAACGTGAATTACTATAATAATTTCCCAATTTAAAAGTTTATTATTTTTTATTTTATAAAAAAAGAGATAGAAAGAAAAGACTTGTAAAACTATGATAAATTTTGACAATTCGTATATATTTGACTTATATATTATTTATGTTTATAAATTACTTTTTTTGCGTTCACTAATTAAATACCTTTCGTGTCATATGGAGGCGAAGGGTGTTTGGTACGGAGGAAAATATTCTTTCTAGGGAGAATATTTTCATTCATACCAAATACATACCTCCAAAAAGTGTGTATAATATAGTATGAAACTTTTGAATACATACTTTATCTTATTATTTTTGTTAACGATCAAAATCATGTTGAAACTATCATGTTCTTACGAGTTTCACATCTCAATTATCAATATTGTCTTTTTTATATGGACTATTACAATCTATACATTAAAACACATCTTAGCATTGTCTATGTCATAAACTATGATTTATTTCCAATTTCTATTTTAGTTGTCGTTATTTATTCAACTAGATGTGTTTTAATACATATATAAGGTAGAAAAAAGAAACAACTAATAATCAAAATGTGAAACTTTACAAAAAAAAATTATAGTTCACGTGTGTTTAATTTTTGACTCTTTGTTTTTCTTTTTCTGAGAGACGTATTGAAGATATCCCTAAAGTTGACAAAACTTATTAGTTTCGTCCCCGAAATATTGACAGACTCAAAAACACCCACCTTCTACTTGACTAACTAAACTTGCATCCACCCCAATCTGCCACATGACATAAGAAATTGTCTCAAACTCTTGTAGAAGCATGCGACGCTTAATAATAAGCCAAAAGAAGTGTTGAAAACACTTTTAAACTTTATAAAAAATTAGGGGTGTATTTCAGTCATTTTATTCGAGCAAGTTGTATTTAAATCCAATTAGTCAAGTAAAAACATATTTTTAAGACTATCATTAATTCAAGAATGAAACTACTCCCTCCGTCCACTTTTATTTGTCATGTTGCACTTTTCGAAAGTCAATTTGATTAATTTTCAAAGTTAAATTAGATTACTTTATTTTGACATTCTTAACAAAATTTTAGATATTCAAAAACTATATGAAAAGTACTATAAATTGCCTTTTTTCATATTAATATGATGAAAAAATTACATCACTAATGTTAGTCAAAGTTTTTATAGTTTGACTCCAAAAAAAGAAATTATAACAATAAAAAGTAGACTAAGATAGTAATAATTTCCATCGAATTTAAAGGTGTTTTCCATTTATTTTTTTGGATTTTCCTCTTGATAAATCAGTCAACAGAACAATACTCCTTCCGTCCCATATTATAAGTCACATTTTCCATTTGCACTTGCATTAAGAAATAAGGTAAGTTTACCCCCGTCCCATATTATAAGTCACCTTTTCCATTTGCACTTGCATTAAGAAATAAGGTAATTTTTCCCTTATGCCCTTATTTAATGTTTGGTTATGACAACTTTGTAATAAATGATGAAATGTTAGATTTCGAAAATATAAATGCATTTGGATGACTATTTAAAATTTACTTTTTGGAGCCAAATTTTTTCACCAATTGATCCAATTTTTTTTAAAAATCAAGTATTTCCCACCTCAATTTTTTTATATTTTTATGTATAAATTTTTAAAGCAAACATGACAACATCAAAAAATATTCAAATTCTATTACTTCAAATTGATCTAAATTTTTTTGCTGAATCTGATGTTATTGATAATGAAATTAGACGACAAATGAATTTTAGTTCTAGTTC
>NW_006238945.1:1335802-1352729 GCF_000226075.1 Solanum tuberosum
GTAATTTTACCCTTATGCCCTTATTTAATGTTTGCTTATGACAACTTTGTAATAAATGATGAAATGTTAGATTTCGAAAATATAAATGCATTTGGATGACTATTTAAATTTTACTTTTTGGAGCCAAATTTTTTCACCAATTGATCCAAAAAAATTTAAAAATCATTTTTTTCCCACCTCATTTTTCCTATATATTTTGTGTAAAATGATTTTTTATATTTTTATATATAAATTCTTAAAGCAAACATGACAACATCACAAACTATTGAAATGTCATCTTCCTTGATAAATTTGTTGAAGCTTCAACTTTGAAGATTATTTTTGAATTTTTTTCATCTTTTATTTTAATTTTTTTCAAAATCAGATTTTATAGAATAAGTAGTGAATAAAGAAAGTAGTTAATTAATGAATTAAGTACTCTCCCAATGAAATTAATTACTTGTAGATTTCCTACGTTAGTCAAAGTAAATACATTTTCAAGATTAATTAATTAATCAATCAAGAATATAATGGGCAAAATATGGTAATTTATGCATAAATTTTATAAAATGACATATATTGTGGTCCAACTATTTTTAGAAAGGGGTGACTTATAATATGAGAAGGAGGGAGTAATTTTTTGCCAGAACTATAAACAGACGTGCAAAATTTATTATAATTTGCTAATTCCAAAGTATTCCCTTATAAATATTACTCCTAATTTGGAATATCCAAAAATCCGTTGACTATAATTAATTCAGGCCCCCACCATATATACTTATATATTGTCACACTTTATATTTAAAAAAACAAAAAAATAATATTAAAAATTCTATAAATTTCAATTTTCACTGAAACTCAAAAACCTCAACTTTTTTCCGCCATTGTTGTTACCTTGAGGTTTTTGGGTTTTGTAGAGTTTTGGAAGATTAGAAAAATGGACGGTGGTGATGTATCTGTGGAAGGGAAAGTGACATGTACATCGTGGATCAAACGGCAGTGAGGATTGTGGTGAAATTTGAACCTTTTTTTGTGGGTATTGGTTATTAGACGGCATATTCGAGGAAGGTGGAGAGCCAGTGAGGATTGTGGTACATCCAAGTGGGGATGATTCTGTGTGCTCCACCACTACTGGTTGCAAGTAAATATTGAAACCCATTTCGATTTTAATTCTTAGTTATTCTGGAAGTTGGGTTTTTACTGTTTTTGTTGTGAAAAAGATTTGATTTTTTTGGTAGTTGGTAGTTTGTTAAGCAAGATATGAATGAGTTTAATGCCTTATGATTTCGAATTGTTGATTTTGGCTTTGTTTGTATATTGATAGAAGATTATTAATGCATGATTTTGCTGTTGTGATGGTGATTGTGTTACTGCGCAGTAGGTAAACAGGACGAGTACTGTTAGTCGATGAGTATTATTATGATATGTTTTCATGTAGAAACCTTCTGTGTTAGTTTTCTTGACCTAAAAAGTGCTGGTCTGCTCTGTTAAATATTCCGTGTGTAAGTAATTAATTAGTCCAAAGGGAATCCTGATCTTAAGTGAACCTCAAGGTCATGCCAGCCTGGAGTTAATTTTTTCTTGTGGACAGCCCCTTTTTAAGACCTAATCTAGGAATTAGCCATTTAAAAAGATGGATTTAGGTTTCGGAGGTAGATCAGAAACCTCAGTGAAGGTCACTGAACGTGAGCATGATATGTGATAGTGGAAGATTTTAATTTGGCATCATTAGTATATGTTGGTAAGAACATCTCGGGACCTGATTGCTAGTGATGCGAGTAGCAGTGGTTGGACGATCCTAAATGTTGCATTCATGACTTTTCATCTATTGATAAAAGAAAAAATTCCATTATATATATATTTTCATATAAATTCAACACAGTACTATGTTCTTGTGTGGACAAGTGTCTTTGCAGCTTTCAGTTGTGCTGACCCGCTTTTGAAGCAAAGGTTATTCAGATTCAGGTCTTGTTTTGGCTGATAGTTATCTTTTCACATTACTGATTAAGTTTGTCACCCAATAAAGGACCATACATATGACTAGTCTAAGTTTTTAATAAGGTTATTGTCTTGCTTTTTATTTATTTCTTAGCCTAGGAAGTGGATATATTGTTTGTTGTTTCCTGCAGGTTGTTTGATGTATATGGTCATGAAGATAATATAAAATTTGTGTGCAAGGAGTTTCCTCTCTAAGATGTTGGTCCACAAAAATGCATGGCCTTTAGTGTTGATGACTCCAAATTTGCCACAAGCAGAGTTGTAAACAATTTTGTGAAAAATTATGTCTCTTATATTTCATGAGGATATTGCCTTGTTGTCCAGACTTTGTATTACTTTGAATCTTGAAGATGGACATTTTAGACTTTTTGAGTGGCCAACCATGCGCATTATTGTGGATGAACCTAAAGCTCACAAGTCTTTTAGAGACATGGATTTTAGGTATAGTTAGCTTTACTCAGATTATAGTTGTACATAATCCTCCATTATTTATCATATGTGAGAATTTACCTGATATGAGCTCTGGGGACCTATAATCTTTAGTGTCTCTGCACTTGCGTTGATTAGTGATACATCTTGTTGTCTTACTTTTCTCACACTTTAGTGTTGAAAAAGTCTATTATATTCTAACGAAACTAAGTGATGGAAAAATGAAGTGAAGGATCTTAGTCTTGTGTCTTTTAACAATTCTGAGGTAGATTTTTCACTTTAAAGATCAGAATGAAGTGCCTTTTTCATCCAATTATAGTCCCATGTGAATTTTATCTTTTTGGTTCATCTGTTACGCATCACACCAGGTTGACAAAAAAAAATTGTTGCTCTGTGTGATCTTATCTAAGTGTTTAAAGTAGTTTGTTCTCATGTGGAATTGAAAGTGAATAAGTAGACGAATGGTGGCCTAATTTGCAGGGTTATATCTTGGAGGTGAATATTATGGGATGTAAAGCTACATTAACTTAATTTGGATACAGAATTATACTTTATCCATTTTTGGTTATATTTAAGAAGTGAGAAATGTCATAGAAGAACTAAACATGTTGATATTTCAAGAATTATACATTCCCGATCAAGAAATCCAAATCCATGCATTTATGCATGGATTTGCATTCATGCTATACTCTTTGAGTTTTGAAGTGTGAATCTGATTTTTGAATATGATCATGAAATCTTCCTAGAAAAAACATTTCAAAAGATTTAAGAGTCTTAAATTTACTGTGACTCTTATTGCCGTTACAGAATTGATACTTAATCCATGGAATATGGAATCTTAAGAATTATTGTTCCTATGATTTTCTTGATCAAGATTTTAATGTCTTTTCCTATTTTTATATATATACAGCTTAGATTCAGAGTTCTTAGCTTCCAAGTCCACAAAGGGACGGTGTTCCAATAACTTTGTCATGAAATGCAGTAAGTTCTGAATAATATGACATCTTACCTGTTAGACAATTAGTTATCCATTTTTATGTTGATGTTATAATATCCTGTCTTCCACATTGTAGGATGAGAATATTGAGCTCTGCAGGTTCTCTAAAGATGGGACAAAACCGTTTTTGTTCACTACTGTTCAAAAAGGTATTCTAAAGTTTGGCTTTAGTTAATGAAGTTATTAAATTGAGATTGTGTAATTTTTCTTATTGAAAACATTGTGTAACTATCCAAACTTGTGTCAATAAAACAGGCAATAAGACACTGATTGCGGTTTGGGACATCAGTACATGGAAGAAAATTGGACATAAAAGATCAGTTTGGATGGGAAATATCTCGCATTGTAAGATCTTTATCCTTTTGTGTCTCCTAGTAATGTTGAATTT
The DNA here is from genome assembly GCF_000226075.1 of Solanum tuberosum. Taxonomy (NCBI): domain Eukaryota; kingdom Viridiplantae; phylum Streptophyta; class Magnoliopsida; order Solanales; family Solanaceae; genus Solanum; species Solanum tuberosum. The sequence continues at coordinate 1,339,594 of NW_006238945.1, forward strand.
CAATTACTATCATCTTTACTGTCCAATACTATCCTTAGATATGGCCTGTTGAAGCTAAAAGAATTTGACATCAATTTTACAATTGTGAATCTTCGTTAAAGTATTTTTTTACATGGATGTTGAATAAATCATTGAGTTGATTTGACAATTGAAGTTCCATGATGAGATAGGCCAAAATGAGGCATGAAGGGGACCTAAAACAGAGTAGCATCTGGTTCCTATTCCTCTTCCAGTTGGAGTTAGTATAAGATTCTATCAAATTAATTTGAAGTGTTCTCATCTTTCAAAAACACCATGTCTTTTTTTGAAATTTTTGCATGAATTAAGTTCTTTTGCTACTCTTGACTTGTCTTCATTTTGATGAATGTCTCCCCTCCCATACATGGCTTTTGGTGTTATACAATGGGGCGGCGGTTGAACTTTTAACCCACATAATTTTCAACTCGCCTCTTCCCGTTGAAGATTTTTTTTTTCCATTTTGTTATATTTAGGTAATACAAAATTAGTGTCATATAATAGGTGATATTATTTATTTTAGCTTTCAAATTAGATTCACTTGCCTTTTTTTTTCTTCCGTAACCACAACACAAAACAAACTATGACCAAAGTTCCAGGAACACACCTTGCCTTTATGGGGGGTCCTACTACCCCTTCGAATCATTTTAAAGTGTTATAAATACACCCTTCAGTGCTGAGGTTGTACAAAGAGTGTGCTCACTCACTCGGAGCCATGTTAGGGGTGAAAAAAAGTTAAAATATGATTACTTGGACATTTAATTAATTAACATTAAAATTTAAGTTGATATCTTTTTAATTATTTTCTTTTCTTTCTTTGTGAAATAGAGTCAAATTCTTTTCTTTTTTTTCATTTTCTAGAACTTACATTGATTTTTTCACATGCTCACCACGTACAGAAGTCACTGATGAACTAAAATTGATTTTGTGAAATAGTTCTCTTCTTGTGTATTGACACTAGAAAATTGGAGTTAATACACAAGATGGAACTTGAAGATCAGATTAGCCGCTTGAACATGATCTAGCTCAAAGATGAAATGATGTTGATCATTGTAATAGTTATCCTGAATTATAGGCTTAAACAAATTTTCTGCCAATGGTTTGCAGTGCAGACACGGACGTTTCTGAACCTTCATTTATAAACAACAGAAAGCATAAAAAGAAAAGCATCAACACAACAAAATAAATCACATATGAATAAAACATAACATAAAACCAGTGTAGGATATTCAATAATTCTTCCAAAACCGTCTAACGTCCAACCATATGGATTGATATTCATTTTTCCCGACCTTGCAGTTTCATAGATACCATGACGGTGTCACTCCCCGAGCCTACACCCTAGGCGGGACTGACACTTGAAAACCATTGCTGGCCCCAAACGAACCCTTGGCCTGGCTTACTTAACTCAGTGGCAGACTTAAACTTAACAATGATAAGTTCATACAATATACTGGAATGTTATAAAGGAACATTCAATTGGCCATTAAAGCAAACTCAAGTCTCAACATGGAATAATGACAATGAAAAGACTAAAGAACTAACAACTGACTGTCTATGAAGCCTCTAATAACAACTGGGTTAGATGTTGGAACAAACCCCACAACATCCTAATGAACTAAACTAGAAAACAATGAAATGGATCCTCCGGAATGCAAGGAGGCTCACCAACAGACTCTGAACTGCTCACTGGATCAACGATGCGCCGGAATGCCGATCCTAGTTACCCACGTCTACATCATAGGACGATGCAGGCCAACTGGCATCAGTACATTGAATGTACGAGTATGCGAGTTGGAATGCTAAACATAACATAGGCTTGAAAAGGATCTGAAAGAAACACTTACCTAGGATCTTCTCAACTCATGAATACTTAACTGAACTCATTTCTTTATAAAGCAGTTTAAAACAAGTGCAATATAAAGAAAAAAGAAAACTGTTTAAAACATGATATCAACTCATAATCATAAAATCATAAAAGACATATCATGATCCCTCTCAATGAAGTCCCATACCCCCATCCATACTAAGCAGAAACCCTTGTGAACTTCAGACTATACTCATGAGCACTCATAGACTCCGGATTAAGGGTGAGAAACTCTCTTATCTTTGCCTCTCGCAACTCACGGGAAAGAAACGCCCCATGAGAGCACTCTCAAACACAGCCCAACTCACTATTGGTGCGTCCTCAGCCCTATTCTCTTTCAATTGGTCGAACCAGACTCTAGTGATACCCTTCAGTTGGTATGCAGCTAGTTCCACCTTCTCAGCATCAACAACATGCAATATCTCGAAAATTTTCTGAAGTACTTCAACAAAGTTCTCTGGATCCTCTGTGACACTTGAACCTGCGAAGCTTGGTGGATTCATTTCTAAAAACTCAAGGATCCTTGAAGTATCAGTCACTTCCTGTCGATTACTTCTCTGTCCAACTTGATGAGTCACAACTTGACTTAACATCTGGATAGCTTCACAGAATTCAGCATGGTTAACTTCCCCTTGAGGGTGAACTTCAGATGCATTAGGTAACTCTTGCTCCTCAACATTTCTCCTAGCAGGACGTCCTCTGACTACTCTTCGTGGAGGGATGATTAGCTGAAAACACGTGCAAGCACGAATTAGAGGGAAATTTTTTAGAGATCAAACTCTAATGCACCAGATAAGTGTGAAAGAAGTGAGATAGATACTAAATGTTGCAGCCTCCTAATAATAGATGTGGCGCGCTTCACACCGATAACTAGGATTCTACAAATACGGCTTCATAGACTCCCTAGGACTCTTGAACTCTATGCTCTAATACCAAGTTTATCACGCCTCGAGCCTACACCCTAGGCGGGACTGGAAGTCGAAGACCATTGTTGGCCCCAAGCGATCCCTTGGCCTGACTTACTTAACTCAGTGGAAGACTTAAACTCAACAAAGATAAGTTCATATAATAAACTAGAATGTTATAAAGGAACAGTCAACTGGCCATTAAGTCTCAACATGGAATAATGACAATGAAAAGACTAAAGAACTAACATTTGACTGTCTATAAATCCTCTAATAACAACTGGGATGGATATTGGGACAAACCCCACAACATCCTAATGAACTAAACAAGAAAACAATGAAATGGATCCTCCGGAATGCAAGGAAGCTCGCCAACAAACTCTGAACTACTCACTAGATCAACGATGCGCCGGAATGCCAATCCTAGTTACCTGCGTCTGCATCATAAGACGATGTAGGCTAACTGACATCAGTACATTGAATCTACGAGTATGCGAGTTAGAATGCTAAACATAACATAGTCTTGAAAATGATCTGAAAGAAACACTTACCTTGGCTCTTCTCAACTCATGAATACTTAATTAAACTCATTTCATTATAAAGCAGTTTAAAACAAGTGCAATATAAAGAAAAAAGAAAACATTTTAAAACATGGTGTCAACTCATAATCATAAAATCATAAAAGACATATCATGATCCCTCTCAAAGTCTACTTGTGCAATGCATGAATGAAGTCCCATACCCCCATCCATACTAAGCAGAACCCCTTGAGGAACCATGCAATTACTGTTGTGGGGGTTTCTTTAACCGACAACCATCACTTAAGAACTATAGTTATGATACAACGTTATTAGCCCCACACTGTCCGAGAAATCCTATACCTTGTCGTGGTATAGAACCTGAACTACTTAGTGGATGCACTAGTCTATGTGAAAAGGATTCATCTAAAAAGTATGACCCTTTTCTACCCATGATCGCTACATGGTTTTCATAGAGACTTGAGTTAATATGAAAGTCGCATCCCCACATCGGTGCTCAATAATACTCCCAAAATATACTTAGCTCATCTATTTTTAAAACAACTTCTTCTTTGATTTGAGATAATTACTCAAACTTAGCTTAAAAGCTCTCTTGGAATCGATGTTCCCTTTTCTTGCTCAAAACTCTTTTGAAAATCTCAGCTTCCTCTCATCTTAAATATGAAAACATTTACTCTTGGGAATACTTAGTTCCCATATATCATTTTAAAGAAAATGAACTTTACTCTTACTTTTTACTCAACTTTAAAGCTTAAGTCTTAAAACAAAGTTTAAACATTTGTAAAAGACTTCTTAAAATATGGTTCATGCCAAACGATGGACATGAACGACTCAATACAAGGTTTTCAATAACTATATATAGAACTCAATACTTGGAACTCAAGAACTTCAATGATACTACTCATCTCAAGATTTTTCGACTTATAGTGTTCATGCGGAATTATGGCATGAAATATTCAACTCAAGTACTCAAAGATGCTTCTCAAAAGGGATTAGGAACTCTACACTTAAAGGCTTAGAACTGGAAGATACCACTTCTCTGAAAGAGGCTCAACTTACGAAGTTCATGCGAAATTATGGGCATGAAACAACTCGACTCGATGGTCTACATAACTATATGGAACTCATGATGTTTAGGAATGACTTTGAATAGCTAAACCTAAGAAAAGCTACGAAATCACCGTCTAGGAACAAGTCCGCGATGCGGAGACGTTTCTGAATAAATGCTCGCAAAATTAATTTTTGGGACTGAGGAGTCCGCATCCTAACCGTGATGTGGAGACAATTTTTCTTCACTGGGGGAGCAAGTCCGCGATGTGGACCTGCGCGCCAGAACCTGCTCGACTTTTCCTTCTTCGTTTTCCAGCCCCAAATCGCCTAAACTCGATTATAGAATCGAAATTAATTTTAGATCCCGATACCCAGCATATGTATTCAAGAATCTAACTCAATACAACCCTAAAACTCAACGCAAAGATCTCAGAAACTCCTCAATTCATCCCAATTCAAGAACAACATATAAATTCAAGAATGCATGTCAAGAACATCAACTTTCAGGACGAATTTCACTGAACTAAACATGTTTGGCGCGTGGATGAATGAACCCAATACTGAAAGACTGACATACCTTGTAGGAATGACCCTCGATGAAATCCACAAGCTAAACTCGACGAGCTTGACGATTTCCTTGCTTCTCCTTCTCTTTTCTCCTCTTCTTTCCTCTTCTCTAAAACCCTAACTCTTTTCCAAAAAGCGTAAAACTGGCCAAGTTCAGTTTAGACCTTAATTAATTCACTAACACGAATTTCATTAATTGTATAAGGAAAACACCGAAATACACTTCAAAAATCGGGATTGGACATTTCCTTATTTGAACATCCCAACTTCCAATGGGCGTAACTCAGTCATCCGAACTCGGAATCACGCAAACTCAACGGCGTTGGAAAGATCTTTCCTACCATATCTCGAAGTACCTCTAACTCGTCCTGCGCTAGAAGTATGGCCATTTGAAGTTGGCCAAAACTCAACTTTTTCCTAACTTAAACAAATTTCCAGATTTCCATTATTTCCAAAAATTGAATTTTTCCAGTTCTTAGCTTCTTCCTAGCTATTTCAAATTGCGAGATGTTACAATATCTCCCCCTTGGGAACATTCATCCTCAAATGAGATTACTCTTACTAGGCTAAGGGTGTAACATGCAACATTCAGTTCAAATACCCACAAGCAAATGCAAAACAACATGCCAACTTGTAAATAAATACTAAGAAAGGATTAGTACTTTGATCTGGAATTTCTCTGGGTTTGAAGAGTTGTGGATATCTCTTCTTTATACTATTCCACCAATAGACTTCTCTCAAGTCATGGTACATCTTGGTGGAACCCGGATGAATGGAATATTTGGAGTTATGAGCTTCCTCCATGATCCTCTATTGGGTTCCATCCACCATTGGTACATACAGTCTACTTTGATATCTCAGTACGCCATCTCCCTCTAGTACAAAAGCTAATACATTTTGCTTATGAACATTTGCCTTCAACTCAAGCAAGATAGTTTGGTCTTGCTCGCCTTTTACTTCTGACACTAATGATGATTCAGCCTCATTCATCACCACTATTCCTCCTTCTATGCAATCCATTAATCGAACTCATAGTCATGCAAGTTTATGCACCTCTTTTGCTAACTCTTTCTTATCTTCCTCAAAATGGATGGTACTACCCATAGACAACCTGCTTAAAGCAGCAGCAAAAACATTAGCCTTACCTGGGTGATAAAGAATACACATGTCATAATATTTGAGTAATTCTAACCACCTTCTCTGTCTGAGACTAAGCTCTTTTTGACTAAACACATACTGAAGACTCTTGTGATCGGTGAACACATCCACATGAACACCATAAAGATAATGGCGCCATATTTTCAAAGAAAATACTACAACAACCAACTCTAAGTCATGGGTTGGGTAATTCTTCTCATGAACTTTCAACTATCTCGAGGCATAAGCTATAACCTTGTCGTTCTGCATTAACACACAATCCAAATTAACTCTAGATGCATCATAGTACACCACAAAACCTTGAGTACCTTCTGGTAAGGTTAAATCTGGGGCAGTAGTCAACCTCTTTCTCAATTCCTGAAAGCTTTTCTCTCAAGCTTCAGACCTTTGAAACTTCACTATCTTCTGAGTCAACTTGGTCAAAAGAGACAAAATAGACGAGAACCCTTTGACGAAGCTTTTATAATAGTCAGTCAAACCCAAGAAACTCCTAATATCAGTTGGAGATGTGGGTCTAGGCCAATTTTGCATTGCCTCTATTTTCTAAGTATCAACTCTAATTCCCTCTCCAGTCACAATGTGGCCTAGGAATGCCACAAATTCAAGCCAAAACTGACACTTAGAGAACTTGGCATACAACTCTCTATCCTTTAAAGTCTGGAGAACTACTCTGAGATGACTAGCATGATCTTCTTCATTCCTTGAATAGATTAGTATGTCATCAATGAAGACGATAACAAACATATCTAAATAAGGTTTGAAGACTCTATTCATAAGATCCATGAACGATGCGGGTGCTTTGGTCAAACCAAAGGACATGACCAAGAACTCATAATGACCATATCTAGTTCTGAAAGCTGTCTTTGGAATATCACATTCCCTTACTCTTAACTGATGGTAACCTGATCTGAGGTTGATTTTTGAGAAACAAGAAGCACCTTGAAACTGATCGAAAAGATCATCAATCCTTGGAAGAGGATACTTGTTCTTGATGGTAACCTTGTTCAACTGACGGTAATCTATAGACATCCTAAGAGAACCATCTTTCTTTCTCACAACAAGACCAGAATGCCCCAAAGTGAGACACTTGGTCGAATAAGGCTCTTTCTCTAAAAGGTCTTTCAACTGCTCTTTAAGCTCTCTCAACTCTGCTGGTGCCATTCTATATGGCGGAAAAGATATCGGATGAGCATCTTGAAGAAGATCTATACCGAAGTATCTCTCTCTCAGGAGGGATTCCGAGAAGATCATCTACAAAGACTTCTGCAAACTCCCGTACTACTGAAACTGACTGAATAGGAGGTATCTCAACACTAGAGTCATTAACTCGGACTAAGTGATAGACACACCCCTTAGAAACCAACTTTCGCACCTTAAGGTACGAAATAAAACGACCCTTAGGCACTGCTGAACTACTACTCCACTCTATGACTGGCTCATTAGGAACTTGAAACTTGACAACTCAAGTTCTACAATCTATTGATGCATAACAGGCATGAAGTCAGTCCATACCTAGATTGACATCGAAATCCACTATGTCTAACTCAACTAAATCAGCCACGGTGTCTTTGTGATTGATGGAAATGACACAATCACGATAAACTCGCTCAGCTAGAATAGACTCACCAACAGGTGTAGAAACACTGAAGGGTTCACAAAGTTTCTCAGGAATAACTTCAAACTTATTTGCAACATAAGGGGTTTCATAAGATAAACTTGCTCCTGGGTCTAGCAAAGCATAAACATCAAAAGTAAAGACTTTGATCATACTAGTGACAACATCTAGAGAGTTCTCTTGCTTTTGGCAACTAGTGATTGCATAGAGGCAGTTTTCTCCTCCGCCAGTACCGGAAGTAGCCCCTCTAGGTGCAGTCCTGTCTGGTGGAGCAACTGATGAAGACTAGGCTCTATTGCCTGGATTTCCACTACCTTGCTTATTCTTAGGACACTCTTTCATGAAGTATCCCTCTTGCCCATACTTGAAACAACCTGTATGACCATCACGATACTTACCTAAGTGGTTTCTACCACATATACCACATACATGAGCCCAACTACCTCCTTGTGCCACACTACCTTGAGACTGTGCTGGTCTAGCTCTGAAGTTCTGTGAATTCTGGCCATTATACTCACCTTTGTTCTTAGGTGCAGGTGCACTAGCAGATGATGGTGCGGGCCCCTTTTTCTTCTGAAAGGACGAACGATTCACACTAACCTTCTGCTGCCCAGACTCATTTCTTGTCTTCGTTTTCTTATTCTTGAACTCTTCTCTATCTTTCCTCTTATCCTTCTCAACATGTTGCACATGGATCATAAACCTTTCTAGGTCAATATCCCCTATCAGAATAGTTGCCTTGCCTTCCTTGCTTGACTGATGAGACAACCCAGCAACAAATAAACTCATTCTGCTCCTCATGTCAGCAACCACCTCCGGAGCATAGCGGGAAAGTTTTGTGAACTTCAGACTATACTCATGAGCACTCATAGACTCCGGATTAAGGGTGAGAAACTCTCTTATCTTTGCCTCTCGCAACTCACGGGAAAAGAAACGCCCCATGAGAGCACTCTCAAACATAGCCCAACTCACTATTGGCGCGTCCTCAGCCCTATTCTTTTTCAAATGGTCGAACCAAACTCTAGTGATACCCTTCAGTTGGTATGCAGCTAGTTCCACCTTCTCAGCATCAACAACATGCAATATCTCAAAAATTTTCTGAAGTACTTCAACAAAGTTCTCTGGATCCTCTATGACACTTGAACCTGCGAAGCTTGGTGGATTCATTTCTAAAAACTCAAGGATCCTTGAAGTATCAGTCACTTCCTGTCGATTACTTCTCTGTCCAACTTGATGAGTCGCAACATGACTTAACATCCGGATAGCTTCACAGAATTCAGCATGGTTAACTTCCCCTTGAGGTTGAACTTCAGGTGCATTAGGTAACTCTTTCTCCTCAACATTTCTCCTAGCAGGACGTCCTCTAACTACTCTTCGTGGAGGGATGATTATCTGAAAACACGTGCAAGCACAAATTAGAGGGAAACATTTTAGAGATCAAACTCTAACGCACCAGATAAGTGTGAAAGAAATGAGATAGTTACTAAATGTTGCAGCCTCCTAATTATAGATGTGGTGCGCTTCACACCGATAACTAGGATTCTACAAGTACGGCTTCATAGACTCCCTAGGACTCTTGAACTCTATGCTCTAATACCAAGTTTGTCACGCCTCGAGACTACACCCTAGGCGGGACTGGAAGTCGAAGACCATTGCTGGCCCCAAGAGAACCCTTGGCCTGACTTACTTAACTCAGCGGAATACTTAAATTCAACACAGATAAGTTCATATAATAAACTACAATGTTATAAAGGAACATTCAACTGGCTATTAAGGCAAACTCAAGTCTCAACATGGAATAATGACAATGAAAAGACTAAAGAACTAATATCTGACTGTCTATGAAGCCTCTAATAACAACTGGGATGCATGTTGGGACAAACCCCACAACATTCTAATGAACTAAACTAGAAAACAATGAAATGGATCCTCCGGAATGCAAGGAGGCTCACCAACAACCTCTGAACTACTCACTAGATCAACAATGAGCCGGAATGCCGATCCTAGTTACCTGCGTCTGCATCATAAGACGATGTAGGCTAACTGGCATCAGTACATTAAATGTACGAGTATGCGCGTTGGAATGCTAAACATAACATAGGCTTGAAAATGATCTGAAAGAAACACTTACCTTGGCTCTTCTCAACTCATGAATACTTAATTAAACTCATTTCATTATAAAGCAGTTTAAAACAAGTGCAATATAAAGAAAAAAGAAAACATTTTAAAACATGGTGTCAACTCATAATCATAAAATCATAAAAGACATATCATGATCCCTCTCAAAGTCTACTTGTGCAATGCATGAATGAAGTCCCATACCCCATCCATACTTATATTGAAGTATACAATAACAACTCAATTTTATATAATAAAATATGATATAACTATGTGGGAGTTTCTTTAACCGACAACCATCACTTAAGAACTATAGTTATGATACAACGTTATTAGCCCCACACTGTCCGAGAAATCCTATACCTTGTCGTGGTATAGAACCTGAACTACTTAGTGGATGCACTAGTCTATGTGAAAAGGATTCATCTAAAAAGTATGACCCTTTTCTACCCATGATCGCTACATGGTTTTCATAGAGACTTGAGTTAATATGAAAGTCGCATCCCCACATCGGTGCTCAATAATACTCCCAAAATATACTTAGCTCATCTATTTTTAAAATAACTTATTCTCTGATTTGAGATAATTACTCAATCTTATCTTAAAAGCTCTCTTGGAATCGATGTTCCCTTTTCTTGCTCAAAACTCTTTTGGAAATCTCAGCTTCCTCTCATCTTAAATATGAAAACATTTACTCTTGGGAATACTTAGTTCCCATATATCATTTTAAAGAAAATGAACTTTACTCTTACTTTTTACTCAACTTTAAAGCTTAAGTCTTAAAACAAAGTTTAAACATTTGTAAAAGACTTCTTAAAATATGGTTCATGCCGAATGATGGACATGACCGACTCAATACAAGGTTTTCAATAACCATAGATAGAACTCAATACTTGGAACTCAAGAACTTCAATGATACTACTCATCTCAAGATTTTTTGACTTATAGTGTTTATAAAGAATTATGGCATGAAATATTCAACTCAAGTACTCAAAGATGCTTCTCAAAAGGGATTAGGAACTCTACACTTAAAGGCTTAGAACTTGAAGATACCACTTCTCTGAAAGATGCTAAACTTAAGAAGTTCATGCAAAATTATGGGCATGAAACAACTCGACTCGATGGTCTACATCACTATATGGAACTCATGATGTTTAGGAATGACTTTGAATAGCTAAACCTGAGAAAAGTTACGAAATTAAGATTCCATCAAATTAATTTGAAGTGTTCTCATCTTTCAAAAACACCATGTCTTATTTTGAACTTTTTGCATGAATTAAGTTCTTTTTCTACTCTTGACTTGTCTTTATTTTGATGAATGTCTCCCCTCCTATACATGGCTTTTGGTGTTATACAACTAGGGATGGTAATGGGGCGGGGGGTTGAACCTTTATCCTACATAAATTTCAACTCGCAGCTTCCCGCTGAAGATGTTTTTTCCATTTTGTTATATTTAGGTAATACAAAATTAGTGTCACATAATAGGTATTATTCTTTATTTTAGCTTCTCAAATTAGATTCACTTGCCTTTTTTTTTCTTCCGAAACCACAACACAAAAAAAACTATGACCGAAGTTTCAGGAACGCACCTTTCCTTTATACGGGTCCTATTACCCCTTTGAACCATTTTAAAGTGCTATAAATACACCCTTCGGTGCTGAGGTTGTACAAAGAGAGTTCTCACTCACTTAAGGCATGTTAGGGGTGAAAAAAATAGTTAAAATATGATTACTTTGGACACTTCATTAACTAACATTAAAACTTAGGTTGATATTTTTTTTATTATTTTCCTTTCTTTATTTGTAAAATAGTCAAATTCTATTTATTTATTTTTCATTTTCTAGAACTAAAATTGATTTTTTCACATGCTCACCACGTACAGAAGTCGCCGATGAATTTTTTCTGATGTTTTCCCATCCATTTATTGTACTAAATCGTCTCGCTCTTTCTCACACACATACTCCATTAAGGGAAAACCTTCTCCCCACCGGAAAAAGTGGAATCCTTCTTATCACGTTTAAGGGTGTGTTTATTACACTTTAAAATAGTTCAGGGTGGTAAAATAGTATATAGGGTGGTAATAGGGTAAAGATTAATTGTCCCTGGAACTTCGGTCGTAGTTCAGTAGGGTACTTATAGCTTTTGCCTTATTAAAAGCTGATAGAAATGATTTAGATGGTGAAAGATTACTATATCAATCAATTTAGAAGAGTTGCTCTTTCAAACAGTGTGTGGTGTTTTTTATCCCTGAGAAAATTTAAATTTTAGTATCTAAACTATAAAAGGAAAGCAGATAATTATTTACTTCTTTTCCATTTTGTTCTTGTTTTGATTTAACTGTACATTTATGTGCTCATTTCTGAACCCAACAAATCATAAACAAAAAGAGACATAAAACATAAAAAAGAACCAAAGAATAAGTTTCAGATCAAAATTTAATGATCAAGAATAACATTTTTCAATCAAAATTTCAGACTAAGAATAATTCCAAAAGATCTGTGATATCCCCCCCCCCCTTTAAATTTTAAAAAGATCTGTTCCAATAACCCCCACATCCACATAAGTTGTAACCTGCTCAATTCCGCATAGGCTTTAACGACACCACCCCATTTGCATTCCTATCTGCCGCGGCATTTGGTTTGTTGATGCATTGATTTGAATCTATGCTTGTCATTTAAATGCAGGGGAAGCAAAGATGGTGATGTTTGTGTTATTGATGTGACAAAGATGGAGATCTGCTCTTCGCACAAGAGGTTGCACTTAGGTACTCATATTACTTCTTTGGAGTTTTGTCCTAGTATAAGGTATGTGCAATTCTAGCTATAATTTTCTATGAAGTATTGACTCTCTGTCATTCGTCTTCTGTTCTTAAGCCTATGCATTTTCTTTTAGAAGCCATGTTTTTCACGGAATTCTAAACAATGTTACCCTTGTATTTTTTCTCCACAAGATATGTATGGAGAGATATAAGAGGAATTTGTAGTAGATGTAACTCGTGACTGAACGGTGAAAAGGGAACCTTTTGTGATGGTCTAGTACGTAGTACATACGACTTTAGTGATGCCAAGAATCTTTCATATACTACTAAAAAATTGTCGAAAAACGACGGCCAAAAGCGACGGACTGCGTCGCTTTTTTGGTCAAAATTGACGGAAAAGCGACGCAGTCACTTCCGTCGCTTTTTAGGTCGTCGCTTTTCAAAAAGCGACGGACTGCGTCGCTAAAAAAGCAACGGACTGCGTCGCTAATAAAGCGACGGACTGCGTCGCTTTTAGAGACGGACTGCGTCTCTTTTAGCGACG
>NW_006238945.1:1354281-1354443 GCF_000226075.1 Solanum tuberosum
AAGAAATAAATAAAATAAACTAACAAATAGATAACAAAACAAACTTACGATGATCCATCTGGCTCAATCATGACTCTACCAAGTCTGTCCTTCTGGCCAGGAGCTAAAGCAGACATCGTATCACGTGGTGTAGCACTAGGTGTAGCTGTAGACGAGGGTGAT
>NW_006238945.1:1354543-1405168 GCF_000226075.1 Solanum tuberosum
TTCTTCCGTCGTTTTTTAGCAGTTTTTTAGTAGTGCGCATGAATATCTTTAGCATATGAACAACGTTTGCATGCACCAGTCACAACAACAGATTATTGAAGAAGACAAAAATAAACTTTGAGCAAAAACCAACTTAACTACGTGATCTTTGGCTGCAAAATGTACACCATGAATGAGTGTATACTAAACTAGCAATTTGGTTAGTTATTTCGTTGCTAAGGCATATATATATATATATATATATGGTTTACTAAATAGTTTAGATGTCTTTTGTCCTGTTATATGTGAGCTTAAGTTTTGTTTAACTTCCCTTTTTTAGTGTAGGTTTGCTTGCTCCACATTTTTCATATTGGAAGAACATAAATCCAGGTATATTGTTGTTATTGTTCAACTACAATAATCGGGAGCTTTATGGTATCTATGAAGCTGCAAGCTCGGGAAAAATGAATATCAATCCATATGGTTGCACGTTAGACGGTTCTGGAAGAGCTGAATTTTTTACACATGTTTTATGTCATGTTTTCTACATATTTGGTTGTGTTGATGTTTTCCTTTATATGCTTTCTTGTTTATAAATGAAGGTTCAGATACGTCCACGTCTCCATTACAAACCATTGGCGGGAACTCTGTTTAAGCCTATAATCCAGGATAACTATATCAATGATCAGCATCATTTCATGTTTGAGCTAGATCATGTTCAATCTACTAATTTGATCTCCAAGTTCTCTTCTTGTGTATTGACACTAGAAAATTGGAGTCAATCCACAAGATGAGAACTTGGAGATAAGATTAGCCGCTTGAACATGATCTAGCTCAAACATGAAATGATTCTGATCATTTTAATAGTTATCCTGAATTGTAGGCTTAAACAAAGTTTCCGCCAATGGTTTGCAATGCAAACACGGACGTTTCTGAACCTTCATTTATAGACAAGAGAAAGCATAAAAAGAAAAGCATCAACACAACCAAATAAATCACATATGAAGAAAACATGACATAAAGCCTGTGTAGGATATCCAGTTCTTCCAGAACCGTTGAACGTCCAACCATATGAATTGATATTCATTTTTCCCAAACTTGTAGATTCATAGATACCATGAAGCTTCCGATTGTTGTAGTTGAACAAAAACAGCGGTAGACCTGGATCTCTGTTCTTCACATATGAAAAATGTGGAGCAGGCAAACCTACGCAAGAAAAGGAAAGTAAAACAAAATTCAACTCACATATAATAGACAAATGGACATCTAAAACTATTTAGTAAATTATATATATATGCCTTAGCAACGAAATAACTAACCAAATAGCTGATTTAGTATACACTCATTCATAGTGTACATTCTGCAACCAAAGATTACGCCGCCAAGTGTTATCGTTCTACCTCTTAGGTGCTAGGTCTCTGTGATACCTGATGACATGATTTGCTCACTGATTCCATTCCTTATGAATTACGCCTTTTGAGAATTGCAATTGTGATTGATATTGGATTTAACATGTTAATTGGTTCATTAGAATGTTTGTAAAATGTGGATCAATTGAATTTTGTTGAAAATTTGTTATATGGACAAGTCCCAAAAGTGATGTGTTCACTAAGAAATAGTGAACTTTACTTATGTCTTATAATTGTTTTACAAAAGTAGGCCATTGTGTAGGGAATTGATGAAAAATGAAGTTCTTAATGTTGAAAAAATTGAGTTATTGGTCTTCCTAATAAGAGATCTATACTGAAGTGTGTTATATTTAGGATGCAAATTAGAAATAAAGGGCGAGAAATTTATTGGTATAAGACATGAGAGGGGAGAGAATTAAGGAGTGAATGAAATGAAGAATGAGTTAGTGTCTATTTATTTGTGTCATAGACTTAGTTCTAGAAAAATCTCATAATTTATAGTTTTTAGAATAATCATGTAGCTTATGGAAGAAGTTTAGCCACTTGAAAAAATATTTTGACAAATTTAAAAATAGAATTTATAGAATTTTAAAATGAAATATATATGAAATGACCATATTATCCTTGATCGTCCTCAACCTCATATTTCTGTATAATAGAAAAATACCAAATTTTGGCCCGACAACTTTAAATTTGAATCAAGCTTACATTAGTTCACTATTCAGATTAATATGTTTGAAATCAAATAAAAGTAAAAATTTGCTTGTATATTTTAATGAAGAACTACTCTTTTATAATCTAGTAAACATTTCTAGTTTACTTTAAATGCAAATATACCATCCTATTCATTTTACTCTAAATTTGTTTTAAAGGTGTTTAACAAACAGAAATAATGACCTACTTGATGAAAATTAGAATGAATCATCTCATTATTTACAAAGTGATAAAAGGATGAGAAAAAGTTATGACTTTATATGTTGTCTTTATATTCATTAATTTAGGAGAACAATCTAGTATAGTAACGAATTGTTTTTTCTTAAGTAATTTATATACCTGATGATTGAATGATTTACCTCAAATAATGAGAATTTAAAAATATTAACAAAAGTTATTATAATATATATTGCAGTAATTTATATAACTAGCTTTAAATGATTTTAACTGATGATAAAATAATAGTAATAAATAAATATATGTTTCTCAATAAATTATATAATGACATATATGTTACGTGAAGTTTTGGGATTATACATAAAAAGAAAAATCAAGTAAATTAGATACTTGAAAAATTATTTTTACAATCCAGAAAGGAAAGCAACACCATGAAATTGAAAAGTCTAAAGAGAACCAAAGGAAAGTACATTGAGAACAAAAGATATTTAAGCAAAATGAGGTCACTGCACATGTATACACCAAGATGATGCGACTGATTTTTAACATTGAGACTTACCATAGTTATACCAAAATATTTTCAATCCAACCAGGAGTTAAACAAGCTAACTTGACCAAACTACATATTAAAAACTTGAAAGCTTATAGCATCAGATAGCGTTCAAGAATAGTAGACTGTCACTCCCCGAGCCTACACCCTAGACTTGGTCGGCACTCGAGAACCATTGATGGCCCCAAGCGAACCCTTGGTCTAGCTTACTTACTCAGCGGAAGACTTTAAGCATTAAGAAAAGGATTCATATGCTAAATAACTCAACTGTCTCAAACTGAACTCATAATGTTTATAAAAATAAACACTAACTTAGCGAAAATGGCAACTCAAATCTGAACATAAGCCAATAACAAAGAAGTGACAAATGAATTTAACTAACTGATTGTCTGTCTATGAAGCCTCTAAAGCAGCTAAGATGGATGTCGGGACAGGCCCACGCCATCCTAATGAACTAAAATGATAAAGTAATGAAAAAGGAGGATCCTCCGGAATGCAAGGAGGCTCACCGATAACTTTGAAGCTCAACTGGATCAACGATGCGTTGGATGTTGATCCTAGTTACCTGCGTCTGTATCATAAGATGATACAGGCCAACTGGCATTAGTATATTGAATGTACGAGTATGCGAGTTGAATGCTAAACACAACTTAAGCTTGAAAAGAATATGAAAGGAACTGAAGAACTTACCTGGTTCAACTCAACATAACTGAACTCATTTCAATATAAAGCAGTTTAAAAACAAGTGCAATATAAGGAAAAGTTGTTTAAAACATGATGTCAACTCTGTGTATTTAGAAATACAATAATAACTTTGTATGTATGCAAAGATACAATATGAACTCTGTTTGTATATTAAAATACAAAATACTATTGTGGGAGTTTCTCTAAACCGACAACCATCACTTAAGAGATATAGTGATGATACAACATTTTACCTCACACTGCCAGGGACCGTCCTATACCTTGCTGGGGATATAGAACCTAACTCACTAAGTAGATCCACTAGTCTATGCTAAAAATCACTAAAGGGATCATCTAAAAAGTATGACCCTTTTCTACCCATGGTGGCTACATGGTTTATGAGGGCTGTGAGTTGTCTGAACTCTCCCCCATATCGGTGCTCAATACTACTCCCAAAACTATAATATTAACTCTTATGTTTAAAAACATACTTATTTCTATGATTTGAGATTAGTGCTCAAAAACTTAGCTCAAGGGCTATCTTGGAAATCAAAGTTTCCTCTCTTGCTTCATTTAGAAAGCGATTACTCTTTTTCTGAAAATTAGCCCAAAGGCTCCTTGGAAATCGAAGTTTCCTTTCTTGTTTAAATGCGAAAACATTTTAAACCCTTTGGGAATACATAGCCCCCATATACTTTTGAATAAATGAACTTCAACTTTACTCTTTACTGAACTCAAAACTTATGTCATAAAACAAAGTTAAAATGTTTGCAAAAGACTTTGGGAAAACTTTATGAACTTCTCTTAACTTGACTCTTGGGTTCTATTTACTTGACTTTTGCTTCTATTTACTTGACTCTTAACTTTCCTTGAATTGAATTTATGGATTCAAGGATCGTTATTTGTGATATGAAAGATCTCATGATGTTTAGGAACGAATTTAGATAGTTAAACATGAGAAAAGACCAAAAATCAATATCTGAGGGTGGGTCCGCGACGTGGAGAAGCATTTAAATTTTGGTTTCGAAATTAACTTTTGAGGAAGAACAATTTGTGACCGCTCTGCGATGCGAAACGACTTTTCCCAAATCTGGGGACTAGCTTTGCGACACGGAGGCACTGTCAAATTTCGACCGACGAAATTTCTTCTTCGTTTTCCAGTTCTAAACCCTCTAAAATCCATTGGTTCTTTCCCCAAACACTTAGAATCATCTATACCCTCAATATACATCAGATTCTACTTGAAAACACAACTAAAAACGTGAATCAATCCCAAGCAACTTCAACAACACAACCCACAAGGATTCAAACGGACTTTATCAAGAATTCTAGGGATTTACTTTCAAATCAATATACTTTGTTGAAGTTGAATCAAGTTTGGCGCGTGGGTGAACTAACCCAATGTTAGGTGATCTCACATACCTTGTAGGGATCATCCCCGACGAAATCCACAAGCTAAACTCGACGATCTTGACGAATCTTTCTTCTCTTCTCCTTTCTCCTCTTCTTTTCTCTCTTCTCCAAGCCCTAGCGTATTTTGGTAAAAGCGTAAATTGATCTAATTCTATTTAGACCCTAACTTAATTACCAAAAACGAAATAAAATAATTGGGCAAGGAAAAGACCAAACTACCCTTTAAAAATCCGGATTGAACTTTCCTTATTCCAACAGCCCAACTTCCATAGGGCATATCTTACTCATACGAACTCGAAATCGCGCAAACTCAGCAGTGTTGGAAAGATCATTCCAAGAGCTTTCCTACCAGAACTGGAAGTGCTCCTAACTCATCTTGAGCTAGAAGTTATGGCCGTTTGAAGTTGACCAAAAACTCAATTTTTCCTAAATAAAATTTCCATATTGTCATTCTTCCCAAAAATGACTATTTCAAATTCTTAGCTTCTTCCTAGTTATTTCAAATTGTGAGATGTTACATAGACGGAAGTATATAACGACTAAATTAAAAGACACATGAAAGGATATGCTAAGAACACATTGTTTAGCTTAAGTCAAAATGAAATTATATTCACATGACACTACATCAAGCCAAAAATTATAAATAAGTATACCAAAGTGAAAATGGATACAAAAAATTAAAGAATGACTACAATATCGATTGAAATTTCCAGATTTTCATTAATGGACAAGCCCAAAAAAATGGATCTTTTGCACATTCAAGCTAATCAGCTTATCATGAGAAAACTATTCACTGGACATATGGACATATAAACTGAACACAAAAAGCATAAGCACTTAGTAACAAAGATACATCTCACATAACTTATAAAGAAACAGTGATCAAGATATCACTTCAGAATAATAAACACACCATTTAAATACCTTTTCTCAACAATAGCAAATAACTAAGATAAGAGCAGATATCACACATGTATACGGCTATAAGAACTCTACACTTTCTATGAGGCTCAACTTCAGAAGACTTAAAGGTATGAAGAATATGAACATGTGACAACTTTGAAAGGAAAAACAAGAACTAGAACAAGCTAGGGTAAGCTAAAAAACATGTTCATGACATTCATATATTCAAGATGTTAAAAGTAGATAAAGGCTCCTATAGCATATGAAGACACAAAAACTCAATCAAGGAAAACAGTGACCAAACATGAATAGAGGCTTTCTAATCTTATAAATATTGTATCGAAATAGAAGAGATGAAAAGGTGCTGCAACGAGCTTGGACTAGCTATTCTACCACCAACGACGAAGCTACTATGAACTCCATGAAAGCTTCCGAATAAGAAAGTCTAAAAAACTTTATGTGAGTGTTAGTGAGAAAGTTGTTAGGATTAGTAACAAAGTTAGTTATAACTGCTCATTGGTTACTGTTACTATATATATATATATATATATATTCATACACTTCCATAATTCATACTTCTTGTTCTTATTCTTTATTTTCAATAAACTACATCTTCCAATGGCGGGGTGTTGGGCCTGCACAAAATATTATCCAGGCAACTTATGCAATGGATGTGTGTTTTCCATTATTTTTAGTCCCCTCAACGACGATTTACAATGATGTTTAGAGAATCTTGCTAGGCATCCGCATATTACTCATGATGCACCCGATTTTAGAAATATTGTAATCGATTCTCAACTTGGCTCGTAGTCAGGGTCTGAACTCCCATTACAATTACCACTAATACTAACTCACATTACAATTACCACTGATACTACTGCTTTTATAATCATTATCAAAACTCATATTACGACTGATATTACTACTTTCATAATTATCTTTTGAAAGCGCCCATGTCATATTTTTGTATATCTTATGCTCTTCGTGCATCATATTTGTATATCTTATTATGCTCTTTATAAACAAATTATATCCGTTCAACACAACTAAAAATAAAAGAAAACTAAAATATTAGTTTATCTAACCTATGAGACTTAAATCCATGACCTATAATTAATAACCCCTAATTAATAATGAATGAGTATTTACCACTTTACTACAATCTTTATTGGTCTATCTATATGTTTATTGTTATACCAAACACAAAAATCTTTTTTTTATTTACTCAATTTTAGAGAAGGGAGTAATATAATTTTGAAGGGAAATTGAGAATCCCTTTAATAGGGGAAATAAATAAACATCAGAAAGAGGAAAAGAGACACGAATAAATAATCAAGTTATTGATGAAACTTCCTACAATATTATATACGCTTTGAAAATTTTTAATAAATTTTGTTTAAATTTTATAAAACTGGATAACTTTTATTTAAATTTATATTATTATTCTAAACTTCATCAAGTTTGATATATACTAAATTATATGTCATTGTCGATTAATACTATACTTTAGAATGAGGTATAATTTCCCTTTTTTTAGGATATAGGTTTTGGTTCTTTATCCACTTAAGTTTATCTTCTTAATTAAAAAGCTCAATGATGTTACATTTAAGATTAATTTAACCAAAACCTACTCCATTTGTCTCAAAATATTACTCTTTATGTCCTGATCAATTTCCTTTTTACCCGCATATTGAGAAATCATAAATAAAAAAATAATTTTATTAATTTACCCCTTGAATATTTTTTGAGATTTTACAAACAAATGTGAACACTTTCAAAAAGAATTAATTGTAATGGTAATACAAGAAAATTTAATTTAATTTTTTCTTGATTTAGTAAGGTGGACAACTAATATGAAATAACTATTTTTAGTAAGATGATATTACTAGATTTTAACTAACATTATTCTTTATAATTTTGAAAATTAAGAATTTGCAAAATAGACAACACTTTTAGAACCAGGCCTCTTGACAATATGGGCTTGTTGGGCCGCCCATGAAAGCAATGTCATCATTCACTTTGGCCCACTTTTTTTTTTAAAAAAAGGCTCAAGAATAAAGGGGCAAAGTGCACATATGTCAAGAAGACGCAAGATATACCAGTAGTGAAAAAAAAAAAGAGGCAAAAGTACGTGATCATACCTCGCCAATCGCTAATGAAACGATTTTGACTGTAAATTAGATGTTCACTCTTAAAACAAGACACCCATCAAACACTTCAAATGTCCCATTGTCAATCAGATTTAAATCCACCGGCTTCACCGGACGGGGCTGACATGGCCATCGACCAAACAACGGCAGAAGAAAAATAATCCTTTAAAAAATCCTAATCACACGAGCTCCAATCCAGTCGAAAAAGCCAATTGAAGCCAAAGAACGATCAAATACCCTGTTAGAGGAATTAACGACTGGGACCTGGCGAAGACATCCAGATGGACTACTTAAGTGAAGGAATAACAGAGTATCTCTGACGGAAGAGGAAAAGAAAAGAATCTACTAACCATGGGTATACTCTGTTATCATCAAGTTAATGGGGGGGGGGGTGGAATCAGTCACCAATACTTAAAAAAGAAGCTATCGCTGATGTGGAGAGTCTCGGAGGATATAGTCCTTATCGATCTTGGTCAAAAGATGGCATCCAAATTTCGTAGCGTCAGAAGCAAGAGAACATGTATTTTCTATTTGGGTAAGATTACCATAGCTCCCAACAGAATTCTACGACCACACAATTTTAGCTAAAGTTGGAATGAAACTGAGGAAACTAGTAAAAACCGATGTATGCACTTCAGCCACTCTAAGAGACAGATATACTAGAATTTGTGTCGAAATTCTCCTGGACACTCCAGTACATAAGTATGTATACATTGGCCACCACAAGCAAAACATAGTCTACGAAGGGTTAGATATATTCTGCAACAAGTGTGGGGTACTGGGACACAATAATTTCAATTGTAATAAAAAGTTAGTTCAGAATCAATTATCATCAGCAAAGTTTGAGAACAACAATCCCAACCAATATAGCAGCGTAGGTCAGGAGTCCGATGAGCAGGTCAAGGATGTTCAACGACTGAAACAAAAGATGAAGGACATAGAGGATGACTGGAAAACGATTACTTTCCCAAGACGTTCAAGGAAAAAGAGAGTTAATGACCAAGACAATTCAAAGGCCACAGGTACTAGCGTTATTTTATTTGATGCTGATCGAGGTAAGTATCCTGAATCCCTTAATGTTAAGAATAGAAAAAGCATTATCTTATCTGCTAATCCACCTCAACTTAGCCAAATTCCGAAAGGATTCAAATATCTAGCTAAGCATGTGAATAAATCCCCAAGCTCTGCTAAGGAACAAACCGATAAACTCATTGATAACGTAATCGATAATGACGTCATTATGGGAGCTAAGGATAATACAACAAAAAATAACTTTATCGACAGTACAAAAAAAGGAAATTACATCAAAAATAATAATTTTAGTGACTTTACAGGTAAAGGAAATTATATCAAAAATAATAATATTAGTGACTTTACAAGTAAAGGAAATTATATCAAAAATAATAATATTACAGCTATAGTGTTAGCAGTAGACCCACTGCCCCCTACCTCATCCCTTATATAGCCCCCTAAAATGCCTAGTTCCACATATCTTTTTACAAAAATAGGACGCCCAAGAGCCTCTACACTCACAGGAGAGAATAAGAAACCTATCCCTATGGAATTGTCCCACGTGGCAGCCTCCCCATCCACGCAAAACAGTTGTAATACACTCATTGACAATGTGCCTAAATTAAGTGGCATACAAAATTCTCACTCTTTAAACTTTTCTAAAAAACATCTTTTTTTAGGAAATGATACTCACTCTATAAAGAGTAAGAACCCTAGTATTCCTAGTACCATTATAAGCAATAACTTTTCGGATATTCCTACAATCCCTATCAGTGCCATTACTATAGATCTTCCTTTATTAACTCAGAATGCCATGACTACCTATTCTCGTCTCCTCAAAAGAGATCCCCCATAGCTAGGAACTTCACTCCTCGAACTCATCCGACACACATCCCATTGAACCAAATGAATCCACAAGCTCCATTTCACCACCCTTACCTCCCATTCCAGACCTACCCTGTGACCATAGGAGAGAACACTTTCTATGCCACCCAAGCACCTCCTTAGAACATGATCCCACACTCATGGGAGGAGACAGGGGTGCAGGACCATGCCCTCTCATTCTCAGCCATAGTGGAAGGACGGGAGATTCTAATAGTTGTAGGGAACCCAACTTTCATTGCAAAAGTGGTCTCGTAAGGAATGGGGCTAGCAACGGAGGCTTACAACACCCACTTGTGGATGATCTCAGTACTACAAAACCCTTTTTCTCTAGCTATCCCACATATTCCATTCTTCCATCCACCGACATGGGAAATGCCACTACTAAATCCATTGGGTCAGGTAACTACGTCGGACCCATTAATCTTCTCTACTTTTCTCTTTCCCCAGCAGGTCCCAGAAACTGTGTATGGCCAGTGGGCCAGTCAGATGGCAGCCTTGGAAGCCCCACCGGCCAGTTCGACCATCATACTAACCAATGATGTGGAAGTACCAACTACTCCCCATCTGAGCCATGTTGCATCCTCCTCACAACTACTTCTTCGAACCCGACCTCCTCCCACCCCAGAGATGATAGTCCCCGATATAGATACAAACCTAGTCACAGAGGAGATAGAGAAGGCTCTAGAGCTTATGAGGGAGACAAGAACGGAAATCATGATCTTAAAAGACATAAAAGTAATCCTATTCAAATAACAATTCATAAAAAAGTACATACTAATTTGCCCCCCGAATCTACAACAAAGCTCAATAGACATAAAGGCCCCTTGCAATCTGGAACTAGGGAACTTCATAGTAATATTGAACCCGACGATAAGGAATGGGTATCGCATAAACCCACCAATACTGGAGCTGACCAACCCCGACCTCAATAGCTCTATGAATTTTATAATATGGAATTGTAGGGGTAGTAATGGGCCTGAATTTAGGAGAAACTTTAGATCTTTGTTGGACTGACATAAGCCTCCGCTGGTAGCCTTAATAGAAACTAAGATGCAAGACCACCAAGTTTTGGTAGATGATTTTCCTTTCACCAATATGATTCAAGTTCCTGCTGTGGGGAACTCTGGTTGGAACTGGATGGCATCACAACAACAAACCAAGAAATCCATGCAATGGTCAAGGTAAGTACAACTAGCGACTCTTGGCTTTTTAGTTGTATATACGCTAGTAACCATATGAACACGCGTAAAGTATTATGGGAAAATTTAAAAAATATAAAAGATTCTTATTCGGGCAAATGGTTAATATAAGGTGACTTTAATGAACTTATGACAAGCTCAGATAAAGCAGGAGGTAGGCCCATCAATAAACCCCGTACAAATGACTTTTGGGATGTAGTCAACTACTGTGAATTAATAGACATGGGCTTTAAAAGGGGTAAATACAGGTGGTTAAATAAGCGCTTTAAAAACAAATCAAAACTTACCCTCGAAAGATTAGACCGCTTCCTCGCAAATGAGGAATAAATCTGTAATTTCCCTGATGCCCAAGTGCACCACCTACCCCGGACACATTCTGACCATTGCCCCCTTCTTATATCTTTAAATCAAAACAATTATAAAAATCGATCCAAAATCTTTCGATTCGAATCTATGTGGACTTCGCATCCGGACCTAAAAGACATCATAAAAAGAAGTTAGGGGGCAAGTAACGATATTTTAGAAGCAATCCTAGAGTTCATTAAAAGTGTAACATTATGGAATAAAACCACCTTTGGGAACATATTTTACAAGAAAAGGAAATTGTTGAAAAGATTAGAAGGCATCCAAAGATCTCCTAACTATATCAACAGCCATTTGCTCCAGGAACTAGAATCTAACCTCACAATAGAATTTAACCACATATTACGTCTAGAAGAAGATTTTTGGAAACTAAAATCAAGAGCTAATTGGTTAAACGAGGGGGACTCTAACACGAGATTTTTCCACACAACCACACTTAATAGACGTAGAAGGAACCACATTATAGCTCTCCAAAATGAAGAGGGATTGTGGACCTACAATAATGAAAACATTAAGAACTTAACTTATCAATTCTTCTCTAAGTTATTCCAGACCTCCCATGAAGAAACACCTCTAGTTCATTGGGTGAGCCCCATGAGAGAAGGACAAGTCTGGGGAAAAAGTATCCCTAATCACTTGATAGTCTCCCCTCAGTTTTAGAGATTAAACAAGTTGTTACATCCTTTTAGCCATACAAAACCCCTGGACCCGATGGTTTGCACCCTTTTTTTCTATCAGAACTATTGGGATATAGTCGGTGACTCAATCATGTCCTTATGTCTGCAAGCCTTCAGACAGGGAAAGATTCCTAAAGAAATCAATAAAACCCATGTATGTCTTATCCCAAAAAAGAAAGGGGCTAACTCTCTTAAAGACTATCGACATATTAGCATGTGTAATACCACTTACAAAGTAATCACCAAGTTAATTTCAAATAGGCTTAAACACATCATGAACTCCCTTATAGGCCCCTGTCAATTAAGCTTTCTACAAAATAGACAAGCTACTGATAACGCTATAATAATTCCGGAAGTCATTAATCACTTCCGAAAATGTCACGACCCGATTTCTCAAGTCATGATGGCACCTACTATAACCCACCAGCAGGTAAGCCAACTTGTAACCCGGAACAACAAGTAATGGGTCTGAGGGTAGAAACTAAACAAGAGTAGGCAAATAACAATATAAACAGGCAAAAGCAAACCAAAACATATATACAAATAAAGATCCCTCCCAGAACCTGGAAGTCACTAGTACAGAGCTACTACAAAATGAGTACAAGTCCCAAAACTGGACAACTGAGACTGGACTGTCTCGAAAGGTAAAAGATAAGTCTATATATACAGATGGAGACTGAAATAGTACAAAACGTCGTGTCCTCACTCCCGTCTGTGGATCAGTCTGCTCCAAGCTCGATCAACGCTGGCTACTAGTGCTCGGACCTGCATCACGAAACAGATGCAGAGCGTAGCATGAGTACCAAAAAAACAGGTACCCAGTAGGCATCATAGGCCGACTGAACTTGAAAAGTAAAGACAATATAAAAAGAAGGAATAACACAAACCGAAGTCAAGAACAAAAATCTAACTAACAATGGTATGCATACGAATGTAGAAAGAACTAACTGAAGCAATCTATAAGCTAACTACACCTAACTGGACCCCCATAAGCCCAGAAGGTACACTCGTGCGCAAGTTAAATAAAAACCCAAACGGACCTCCATAAGCCCAACGAGTACACAGAATAACTATAACTAAAGAGAATTGCATATGAGAACCCAAGAACGGAGAACACGAACCAGAACCTCAACCCCAATTAGTAAAATCTGACAGTACAAAGGTCGGACCTCGAACCGAATGCTCACCAGAAGTACCCAATTAACCAATCACAAGTATCAAGTATCTGAGGCCAGAACTCTAACCGAATGCTCTATATAAGTATCTGAGCAATAGAGGCCGGACCTTAAACTGGATGCTCTATATAAGTATCTGGGCGATAGAGGCCGAAACTCTAACCGGATGCTCTATATAAGTATCTAGGCAATAGAGGTAGGATGCTCTATAAAGGTGCCAATGTAGCTGCTAAAAGAATCTTAATCGATCTATTCTCATAAATGTCTGTGGATCGCCGTCCACAGCTAGCCAATCAATGTAACTCCTTGGAACCGAATCGAAAATCAAATTCAAATCGTGAAGCAGAACTAGTGTCACTGACGTAACTCTTGAAGCTGTAACATCGGGGAAATAAGGATAACTATCATCGGAGCAAACATATCGCCTAGCTAAGACCCAAACTATCAGGCTAACGTCTGCTACACTAGTCTACAGGGATCTAAGCTGGCCGAGCAGCGTCGGGGTAAAACTAAGGCCTATTGGATCTGAATCATGTATTTCTAAGGCAAGCCCTAGTCAAACCTAAACAAAGGCCCAACATGCTTCAAATAAACAGTAATTAAGGATGCAAGCAATCCACATAGCGAATAGGGTCAATTAATAACACAAAGCATGCTCACAGTTACCCAATAATTCTCGAAATAGGCCGAAAACATGATTTTTAAACACCTAAACGTGATTCAATAACTACCCAACCCAAATCCCAACTAATCAACATGCATTCACATACTCGAGTTCAATCTAAGAGAGGGAAACCATAGCCTACCTGTAGGCCGATCACGCGAGCTCCAAAATCACTTCTCTGGATCTTTCCCTTTTCGAACGGTCTCGAAACGCTACCACGCTATCAAAAATAGAGTCACAATGTTATCACAGTCGTTCAGACACTAAAATCGCAGGAAATGGGAATGGACCAATTTCGGGGTCAAAACGGGGAAAGTCGGACCCGCGCTGAAAATTCCAGAATTAACCCCAAAAATAAGTTCTTAACAGCTCCCCGAACTTGTGTTCCATGATGAGCACTAGAGCCCGGACCTTAAACCGGATGCTCTATATAAGTATCTGGGTGATAGAGGCCAGAACTCTAACCTGATGCTCTATATAAGTATCTGGGCAATAGAGGCCGAAACTCTAATCGGATGCTCTATAAAGATGCCAATGTAGCTGCTGAAAGAGTCCCAATCGATCTATTCTCATAAATGTCCATGGATCGCCATCCACACCTAGCCAATCAATGTAAGTCCTTGGAATCGAATCGAAAATCAAATTCAAATCGCGAAGCAGAACTAGTGTCGCCAACATAACTCTTGAAGCTGTAACATCGGGGAAATAAGGATAACTATCATCGGAGCAAATGTATTGCCTAGTTAAGGCCCAAACTATCAGGCTCAAGTCAGCTACATTAGTCTACAGGGATCTAAGCTGGCCGAGCGGCGTCGGGGCAAAACTAAGGCCTATTGGATTCGAATCATGTATTTATAAGGCAAGCCCTAGTCAAACCTAAACTAAGGCCCAACATGCTTCAAATAAACAGTAATTAAGCATGCAAGCACTCCACATAGCGAGGAGGGTCAATTAATAACACAAAGCATGCTCACAGTTACCCGATAATTCTCGAAATAGGCCGAAAACATGATTTTTAAACACCTAAACGTGATTCAATAACTACCAACCCAAATCCCAACTAATCAACATGCATTCCCATTCTCGAGCTCAATCTAAGAGAAGGAAACCGTCGCCTACCTGTAGGTCGATCACGCGAGCTCCAAAATCACTCCTCTGGATCTTTCCCTTTCGAAACGGTCTCGAAACGATGCCATGCTATCAAAAATAGAGTCACAACGTTATCACGGTCATTCAAACACTAAAATCGCAAGAAATAGGAACGGACCAATTTTGGGGTCAAAACGGGGAAAGTTGGACCCGCGCTGAAAATTCTGGAATTAACCCCAAAAATAAGTTCTTAACAGCTCCCCAAATTTGTGTGCCATGATGGGACACAATTCGGGGTTCAGAAACAACACAGTACCAACATACAACCAAAACCCAAATTTTCCTCAAAAAGTAAAGAAATGGGACAGCAGCTAATTCAGCATATTTACCAGAAACAGGTGGTCTACAGTAGATTCTGACAACACCACAATGTTCTCCTCGAAAAACCACTCAAAATGGACTCAAGAATCGCTGAAATCGGACCTAAAATGGATGAGAAAACAAGTCTCAAAAATCCCAACATCAAGCTCACAAAAAGGAGGTTGTGACAGCAGGTATTTTGTGAAATTTACCTCGAACGGGGACCCCAAATCAGATTCCAAGCTCACCAACGAGTTTTCCTCGAAAAATCTCACAACTTTGTCTTTTGAATCGCCCAGATTGGAGCTCCAAAGCTCAAGTTATCTCACTTTAAAGAAAATGAGGAATAAAGCTAAGTGGGGGTTTTAAAAAGGGCGAAACTGGTTGCTAAAACCCAAAAGCTGGTCGTTAAAGGTCCAAACTCTGGTCGCTAAAGAGCTGCACCAGATCTCAGCTTTGGCTAAATCTTCAAAGTCTCCGACGGGGTGGTCGGAATTCGTTCGGTACCCGATAAAAATAAAACAGATATGCTACCCTACTAAATTTGATATTCCGAACTCAACGGCGAAGTCAAAATTTCCATCAAAGGTCATCTCAATAAAAAGTGGGTCCCCTTCCAAATGTTATTTTAACCAAAATCCACTAAGGGGCTCGAAATGAGTCTGCAGGCCTCGCGAGTCGAACGAAGGGTCGTTCTAGACCAAACTTGACATTTCGGAGCTAACCGCGCTAACAAAATTTTCATCCAAGCGCGTTTTCCAAGAATATTGACCAAAGTCAACCTTAGGCTAAATTTCAAAGGTTAAAATGCCTTATGGTCTAAACTCGCATCGAAGGCCTTGATACTAGTGCCAACCATGCTACTAGCCTAACTTGGTCATTCCGGAGCTGATGGAACCGTTAGAATTCCATTATGAGGGCGTCTTCTTGAACTTTTGATCGAAAATGATCGTTTAAGGTTCATAAGCTCCAAAACACTAAAACTCGCCCCATAACCAAACGAACGACCATGTGACCGAACTGCCAGTCCCAGCAAGTCATAAATGACTTGGGGTCGCTACAGGAACGCTCTAAACGACACACAGAAGGCAAGATACAGAAATGACCAGGAGGGTCATTACAGAAAAATGAAAGGGAAACATGCAAACATGGTCCTAAAGATCGATTTAGAAAAAGCATTCGATAGAATAGAATGATCATTCATTCGTAACACCCTAAACTTCTTTGGCTTTGCTCATAAATTGATCAACCTTATGATGTCTTGTATTACCACTAGTACTGTAGCTATATTATATAGTTAACGGGGATCGGACTAACTACTTTGAACCATCTAGAAGTATACACCAAGGAGACCCCATGTCCCCTTATATCTTTATATTATGTATGGAGATGTTATCCTGGAAAATAGACATGGAGGGTGAAAGGAAAAATTGGATACCCATTATGATCTCAAAAAAGGACCACTCTTATCTCATCTTTTCTTTGCCGATGACTTAATTCTCATGAGTCGAGCAGACAATGGGAATTGTAACACCATCAATAACATCCTCAACATATTCTGTCAAGAATCAAGCCATAAAATTAACCATAATAAATCGAAATTTCTATATTCCAAGAACTGCCCTAAAGATCTGAAAATAGATATTTCTAACAACTTGGAAATTAAGCATAGCTCTTTATTTGGTAAATATCTAGGATTTCCTATATTTATTAAAACCCCTAGGGTGAGCGATTATTAATTTATCATAGATAACCTCCAACAAAAATTGGCTGGGTGGAAAACCAAATTCCTAAATCTAGCAGGAAGAACTACATTAGCCAAAGCTAGCCTAAACAACATCCCTACACACATTATGCAATTTATTAAACTCCCAACTGAAAGTAACCAAAAAAATTTGATCAAATCCAAAAGAACTTCATATGGGGGACTACTAATACTAAAAAGAAATTACATATGATTAAATGGGATAGAGTAACCCAAAGCAAAACAAATGGTGGTCTAGGACTACAAAGAGCAGAGACAAAAAATAGAGCTCTCCTAGCAAAACTTGCCTGGAGAGATTTTTCTAATCCTAGTACCACATGGGCATCCCTCCTAATTGGGACATATATGAAAACAATAGACTCCCCTATAAGATTCGCATCAAAATAATCACACGGGAAGGTCTGGAAAAATATAGTAAGTGGCTGGGATATCTGTAAAAAAGGATTAAGCTAGACAATTGGGAATGGCAGTCACATTAATCTATGGCAAGATAGATGGCTTCCTAACAAAAAGCTCATAAGAGAAATGATAGAGGGACCACTATCGGAAAAAGAAGTCAATATGAAGATTAAAGATATTATTACAAAAACAGGGGCATGGAATCTGGAAGGGATATCTTTTGAGCTCCCTGAAGTCATTACAAATCTAATAGAATGCACATATCTGCCAATTTCCTCGTAGGCACAAGATAAAGCTTCATGGGACCCCATCCCAAAGGCACACTAACTACCAGCTCGGTTTATCAACAACTACTCACCAATGAAATGAAGGTTATGTATAAGGGTGAGAAGTTTAGATGGATTTGGAGTCTTCACAGTCCACACAAAATCAAACATTTTTTATGGTTTTGTAACCACAATAGACTCCCAACTCGTAGCTATCTAAACTCAATAAGAATAGATATAAGAAGGGATTGCCACATTTCTAGTCGACCCGAAACTATCCAGCATATTTTCATTGAATGCCAAATAGCAAAAGACCTCTGGCATAAACTAGGGATGAGCCATACGATCCAAACCTTTATCCAACCGGATGATACGAATTGGTTAGAAACGATAAGGAATATGCCAGTGGAACTAAACAATTTAAAATGGAAAGAGGCATTTCCATTCTATCTATGGAGTATATGGATTACAAGAAATAACAATCACCATCATAATAAGAAGGAAATAATTAATATTAAAATTCCCTACACCCACACAAAAGAATATCTAGCCTAATCCAATCATAAGCAAGAGAAGAATCAACCCACTACTGAATATATCAAATGGGAACCTCCTAAATCAGGATATAAATGAAACACTGATGGCTCAAGCTCTAACCCAACAGGGAGATATGGGGTAGGAGGCGTTATCAGGAATATAAATGGGGACTAGGTTATGGGATTCATGGGTAATATATACTATGGGAACACCATTACGTTGGAACTTTATGGTCTCCATAAAGGATTAACACTAGCACATACACATAACCTTCTCCCTCTCGAGATCAATATAGACTCCAAAACTGTTATCCAAATGCTTACCAACGATCGCCCTTCTTACTCTAACGTCTTACTTGATTGCAGGGAGCTGCTGCACCAGCTGGGGAATCCCCCAATTCACCATAAATTCAGGGAAGCAAACAAAGTGGCAGATGCATTAGCTAAAGAAGGGGCTAAACTACAAGATGCTAACTCTTTTGTGTTTTTGTCAGTTCCTCCAACCTTAATCTTAGAAGACCTGAAAGCAGACAAGTCAGGAACTACTTTTGCAAGATTTAAAAGCTCAACTTCTCAGGAAGAAGAATCTTTTGTATTATATAGGAATATAAATCCCCTTCCCCCTTTAATTTGTAATAGCAGAAGCACAGCTCGGCCACTCAACTGTATTGATGCATAATTAAGTTTATAATATAACATCTCTTTTTACCAAAAAAAAAAACAATTTGATGCCAGTAGAAGTAAAAGGAAATCCTAGAATAAATATATATGTTTACTCTATCACAAGAACATAGCTATTTCTCATATAACAAATTTTTATTTAGGTACTCGGACATTCACAATTGATCGTGCACTATATACATTGTTAGTCCCAAACGAAAGCTGCAATACCAACATCATTATTTATGGTATGGTGAGTATAATAGTGGTGAGTGACTTTGATACAATTACTACAATCCAAGATGAAGCAAACTCTAAAAACTAGCTATTGAGATGAGAAAGTTGGCCTTATGCAATATGAACTCCGTATTAACACTTGCAACATCGTTATGAAATTCAAGTCTCATACAACCCTTTTAAAAAATATGTTGTGAAATTGACAACCTTGAATCACGTTTTAAGAATATGCCAAAATATATCTCCAAAGCTAACCATTTCTAACAAAAAAAAAAAAAAATAAACATTACTTCATTGATTCAATAAAATAATAAGATGACCAATTCCTTCTCCTACCGTCTCTTTTTGGAAATTAGTTGACTTTGACATTTTTATTTTATTCTTAATAACGTGAATTACTATAATAATTTCCCAATTTAAAAGTTTATTATTTTTTATCTTATAAGAAAGAGATAGAAAAAAAAGACATGTAAAACTATGATAAATTTTGACAATTCGTATATATTTGACTTATATATATTATTTATGTTTTTAAATTACTTTTTCTACGTTCACTAATTAAATACCTTTCGTGTCAAATGGAGGCGAAGGGTGTTTGGTACGGAGGAAAATATTCTTTCTAGGGGAGAATATTTTCATTCATACCAAATACATACCTCCAAAAAGAGTGTATAATATAGTATGAAACTTTTTGAATACATACTTTATCTTATTATTTTTGTTAATGATCAAAATCATGTTGAAACTATCATGTTCTTACGAGTTTCACATCTCAATTATCAATATTGTCTTTTTTTATATGGACTATTACAATCTATACATTAAAACACATCTTAATATTGCCTATGTCATAAACTATGATTTATTTTCTTTTTCTATTTTAATTGTCGTTATTTATTCAACTAGATGTGTTTTAATACATATATAAGTGATAATTCAGGTAGAAAAACGAAACAACTAATAATCAAAATGTGAAACTTTACAAAAAAAAAGATAGTTCACGTGTGTTTAATTTTTGACTCTTTGTTTTTCTTTTTCTGAGAGATGTATTGAAGATATCTCTAAAGTTGACGAAAATTATTAGTTTTGTTCCCGAACTATTGACAGATTCAAAAACATCAACCCTCTACTTGACTAACTAAACTTGCATCCACTCCAATCTGCCACATGACACAAGAAATGGTCTCAAACTCTTGTAGAAGCATGTGACGCTTAATAATAAGCCAAAAGAAGTGTTGAAAACACTTTTAAACTTTATAAAATTTTAGGGGTGTATTTCAGTCATTTTATTCGAGCAAGTTGTATTTAAATTCAATTAGTCAAGTAAAAACGTATTTTTAAGCTGTCATTAATTCAAGAATGAAACTACTCCCTCCGTCTACTTTTATTTATAATGTTGCACTTTTCGAAAGTCAATTTGATTAATTTTCAAATTTAAATTAGATTACATTAATTTGACATTCTTAACAAAATTTTAGATATTCAAAAACTATATGAAAAGTACTATAAATTGCATTTTTTTCATATAATGTTACTCAAAGTTTTTATAGTTTGACTCCAAAAAAAAAGAAATTATAACAATTCAAAGTGGACTGAGATAGTAATAATTTCCATCAAATTTAAAGGTGTTTTCCATTTTTGTTTTGGATTTTCCTCTTGTTAAATCAGTCAACAAAACAATACCCCCTCTGTCCCATATTATAAGTCACATTTTCCATTTGCACTTGCATTAAGAAATAAGGTAATTTTACCCTTATGCCCTTATTTAATGTTTGCTTATGACAACTTTGTAAATGATGAAATGTTAGATTTCAAAAATATAAATGCATTTGGATGACTATTTAAATTTTACTTTTTGGAGCCAAATTTTTTCACCAATTGATCCAAAAATTTGATGTTATTGATAATGAAATTAGACGACAAATGAATTTTAGTTCTAGTTCGACAAATCATTTGTTTTTTTATTTAAATGGTGCATAACTCCTTTATTTGGATCTTGATTTTTCTCAATTTGGCCTTCACATGTTTTGGTTGAGTCTTCTATTTTTACATCCTTTGAACTTTTTGAAATGTCATCTTCCTTGATAAAATTTGTTGAAGCTTCAACTTTCAAGATTATTTTTGAATTTTTTTTCATCTTTTATTTTTAATTTGTTTGTTTATATTTTTTTTTCAAAATTAGATTTTATAGAATAAGTAGTGAATAAAGAAAGTAGTTAATTAATGAATGAAGTACTCTCCCAATGAAATTAATTACTTGTAGATTTCCTAGGTTAGTCAAAGTAAATACATTTTCAAGATTAATTAATTAATCAATCAAAGGTATAATGGGGAAAATATGGTAATTTATGCATAAATTTTATAAAATGACATATATTATGGTCTAGCTATTTTTAGAAAGGGGTGACTTATAATATGGGATGGAGGGAGTAATTTTTTTTTGCCAGAACTATAAACAGGCGTGCAAAATTTATTATAATTTGCTAATTCCAAAGTATTCCCACATAAATATTACTCCTAATTTGGAATATCCAAAAATCCGTTGACTATATTTAATTCTGGCCCCCACCATATATCCTTATATATTGTCACACTTTATATTTTTTTAAAAATAATTAAAAAAATTCTATAAATTTCAATTTTCACTGAAACTCAAAAACCTCAACTTTTTTCCGCCATTGTTGTTACATTGATGTTTTTGGGTTTTGTAGAGTTTTGGAAGATTAGAAAAATGGACGATGGTGATGTATCTGTGGAAGGGAAAGTGACGTGTGCATCGTGGATCAAACGACAGTGAGGACTGTGGTGAAATTTGAACCTTTGTTTGTGGGTATTGGTTATTAGGCGACGTATTTGTTCGAGCAAGGTGGAGAGCCAGTGAGGATTGCTGTACATCCAAGTGGGGATGATTTTGTGTGCTCCACCACTACTAGTTGCAAGTAAATATTGAAACCCTTTTCGATTTTAATTCTTAGTTATTCTGGAAGTTGGCTTTTTACTGTTTTTGTTGTGAAAAAGATTTGATTTTTTTGGTAGTTGGTAGTTTGTTAAGCAAGATATGAATGAGTGTAATGCCTTGTGATTTCGAATTGTTGATTTTGGCTTTGTTTGTATATAGATAGAAGATTATTAATGCATGATTTTGTTGTTGTGATGGTGATTATGTTACTGCGCGGTAGGTAAACAGGATGAGTACTGTTAGTCGACGAGTATTATTATGATATGTTTTCATGTAGAAACCTTGTGAGTTAGTTTTCTTGACCTAAAAAGTGTTGGTCTGTTCTGTTAAATATTCCTTGTGTAAGTAATGAATTAGTCCAAGGGAATCTGGATCTTGAGTGAACCTCAAGGTCATGCCAGCCTGGAGTTAATTTTTTCTTGTGGACAACCACTTTTTAAGACCTAATCTAGGCATTAGCCATTTAAAAAAATGGATTTAGGTTTCGGAGGTAGATCAGAAACCTCAGTGAAGTCACTGAACATGAGCATGATATGTGATAGGGGAGATTTTAATTTGGCATCATTAGTAAATGTTGGTAAGAACATCTCGGGACCTGATTGCTAGTGATGTGAGTAGCAATGGTTGGACGATCCTAAATGTTGCATTCATGATTTTTCATCTATTGATAAAAGAAAACAAATTCTATTTTGTATATATTTTCATATAAATTCAACACAGTACTATGTTCCCGTGTGGACATGTGCCTTTGCAGCTTTCAGTTGTGCCGACCCGCTTTTGAAGCAAAGGTTATTCAGGTCTAGGTCTTGTTTTGGCTGATAGTTATCTTTTCACATTACTGATTAAGTTTGTCACCCAATAAAGGACCATACATATGACTAGTCTGAGTTTTTAATATGATTATTGTCTTGTTTTTTATTTATTTCTTAGCCTGGGAAGAGGATATATTGTTCGTTGTTTGCTGCAGGTTGTTTGAGTTATATGGTCATGAAGATAATATAAAATTTGTGTGCAAGGAGTTTCCTCTCCAAGATGTTGGTCCACAAAAATGCATGGCCTTTAGTGTTGATGGCTCCAAATTAGCCATAGGCGGAGTTGTAAGCAATTTTGTGAAAATTATGTCTCTTATATTTCATGAGGATATTGCCTTGTTGTCCTGACTTTGTATTACTTTGAATCTTGAAGGATGGACATTTTAGACTTTTTGAGTGGCCAACCATGCGCATTATTGTGGATGAACCTAAAGCTCACAAGTCTTTCAGAGACATGGATTTCAGGTATAGTTAGCTTTACTCAGATTATAGTTGTACATAATCCTCTGTTATTTATCATATGTGAGAATTTACCTGATATGAGCTCTAGGGACCTATAATCTTCAGTGTCTGTGCACTTGCGTTGATTAGTGATACATCTTGTTCTCTTACTTTTCTCACACTTTAGTGTTGAAAATATTGATTATATTCTAAAAAAACTAAGTGATGGAAAAATGAAGTGAAGGATCTTAGTCTTGTGTCTTTTAACAATGCTGATGTAAATTTTTCACTTTAAAGATCAGAATGAAGTGCTTTTTTCATTCAATTATTGTCCCATGTGGATTTTATCTTTTTGTTGCTCTATGTGATCTTATCTAAGTGTTTAAAGTAGTTTGTTCTCATGTGAAATTGAAAGTGAATAAGGAGACGAACGGTGACCTAATTTGCAGGGTTATATCTTGGAGGTGAATATTATGGGATGTAAAGCTACATTAACTGAATTTGGATACAGAATTATACTTTATCCATTATTGGTTATATTTAAGAAGTGAGAAATGTCATAGGAGAACTAAACATGTTGATATTTCAAAAACGATACATTCCCGATCAAGAAACCCTAATACATGCGTTTATGCATGGATTTGCATTCATGCTATAATCTTTGAGTTTTGAAGTGTGAATCTAATTTTTGAATATGATCATGAAATCTTCCTAGTAAAAAAAAGTTTCAAAAGATTTAAGAGTCTTGAATTTACTATGCCTCTTATTGCAGTTGCAGAAATGACACTTAATCCATGGATTATTGTTCCTATGATTTTCATGATCAAGATTTTAATGTCTTTTCCTATTTTTATATATATACAACTTAGATTCAGAGTTCTTAGCTTCCATGTCCACAGATGGTGCCGCCAGAATATGGAACACAAAGGGACGGTGTTCCAGTAACTTTGTCACGAAATGCAGTTAGTTCTGAATAATATGACGTCTTACCTGTTAGACAATTGGTTATCCATTTTTATGTTGATGTTATAGTATCTTGTCTTCCACATTGCAGGATGAGAATATTTATCTCTGCAGGTTCTCTAAAGATTGGACAAAACCATTTTTGTTCACTACTGTTCAGAAAGGTATTCGAAAGTCTGGCTTTAGTTAATGAAGTTATTAAATTGAGATTGTGTAATTTTTCTTATTGAAAACATTGTGTAACTATCCAAACTTGTGTCAATAAAACAAGCAATAAGACATTGATTGCAGTTTGGGACATCAGTACATGGAAGAAAATTGGACATAAAAGCATGTATAATAAGCCACCTTCCATTATGACATTTAGTTTGGATGGGAAATATCTTGCATTGTAAGATCTTTATCGTTTTGTGCCTCCTAGTAATGTTGAATTTCAATTACCATCATCTTTACTGTCCAATACTTTCCTTAGATATGCATTGTTGAAGCTAAAAGAATTTGACATCGATTTTGCAATAGTGAATCTTCGTTAAAGTATTTTTTTTACATGGATGTTGAATAAATCATTGAGTTGATTTGACATTTTCAGTTTCATGATGAGATAGGCCAAAATGAGGCATGAAGGGCGACCTAAAACACAGTAGCATCTGGTTCTTATTCCCTTTCCAGTTGGAGTTAGTATAAGATTCCATCAAATTAATTTGAAGTGTTCTCATCTTTCAAAAACACCATGACTTTATTTGAACTTTTTGCATGAATTAAGTTCTTTTGCTACTCTTGACTTGTCTTCATTTTGATGAATGTCTCCTCTCCCGTACATGGCTTTTGGTGTTATACAGCTAGGGGTGGCAATGGGGCGG
Organism: Solanum tuberosum; assembly: GCF_000226075.1. Classification (NCBI taxonomy): domain Eukaryota; kingdom Viridiplantae; phylum Streptophyta; class Magnoliopsida; order Solanales; family Solanaceae; genus Solanum; species Solanum tuberosum. Next base: position 1,379,844 of record NW_006238945.1, read on the forward strand.
GGGGTTGAACCTTTAACCCACATAATTTTCAACTCGCCTCTTCCCGCTGAAGATTTTTTTTCCATTTTGTTATATTTAGGTAATACAAAATTAGTGTCATATAATAGGTAATATTATTTATTTTACCTTCTCAAATTAGATTCGCTTGCCTTTTTTTTTCTTTCGTAACCACAACACAAAACAAACTATGACCAAAGTTCCTGGAACACACCTTTCCTTTATGGGGGTCCTATTACCCCTTTGAACCATTTTGAAGTGTTATAAATACACCCTTTGGTGCTGAGGTGGTACAAAGAGTGTGCTCACTCACTCGGAGGCATGTTAGGGGTGAAAAAGTTAAAATATGATTACTTTGGAAACTTAATTAATTAACATTAAAACTTAAGTTGATATCTTTTATATTATTTTCCTTTCTTTCTTTGGGAAATAGAGTCAAATTCTTTTTTTTTTTATTAATTTTCTAGAACTAAAATTGATTTTTTCACATGCTCACCATGTACAGAAGTCGCCGATGAATTTTTTCCGACGTTTTCCCATCCACTTATTCTACTAAATCGTCTTCCTCTTTCTCACACACATACTCCATTAAGGGAAAACCTTCTCCCAACAAGAAAAAGTGGAATCCTTCTTATCACGTTTAAGGGTGTGTTTATTATACTTTAAAATAGTTCAGGGTGGTAAAATAGTACATAGGGCTGTAATAGGGTAAAGATAAAGTGTCCCTGGAACTTCAGTCGTAGTTTTGTAGGGTACTTATGCCTTTTCCCTCATTAGAAGCTGATAGAAATGATGTAGATGGTGAAAGATTACTATACCAATTAGTTTAGAAGAGTTGCTCTTTCAAACAGTGTGTGATTTTTTTTTATCCCTGAGAAAATTTAAATTTTAGTATCTAAACTATAAAAGGAAAGCAGATAGTTATTTACTTATTTTCCATTTTGTTCTTGTTTTGACTTGACTGTACATTTATGTGCTCATTTCTGAACCCAACAAATCAGAAACATAAAACATAAAGCATAAAAAAGAACTAAAGAATAAGTTTCAGATCAAAATTTAATGATCAGGAATAATATTTTTAAATCAAAATTTCAGACTAAGAATAATTCTCAAAGATCTGTGATATCCAGAATTTATATCTTAAAAATTTGTTTACTTATGTCATCCCTTAGAACTTCAACTTCAGACACCTAGTTGTATCTTATCTCAACCCCCCCCCCATCCCCTTTAAATTTTAAAAAGATCTGTTCCAACAACCCTCTGCATCCACATAAGTTGTAACCTGCTCCATTCCGCATAGGCTTTAACGGCACCACCCCATTTGCATTCCTATCTGCTGCGGCGTTTAGTTTGCTGATGCATTGATCTAAATCTATGCTTGTCATTAAAATGCAAGGGAAGCAAAGATGGTGATGTATGTGTTATTGATGTGACAAAGATGAAGATCTCCTCTTTGCACAAGAGGTTGCACTTGGGTACTAATATTACTTCTTTGGAGTTTTGTCCTAGTGAAAGGTATGTGCAATTCGAGCTATAATTTTATATGAAGTATTGACCCTCTGTCATTCGTAATTCGTCTTCTGTTCTAAAGCCTATGCCTTCTCTTTTAGATGCCATGTTTTCACGAAATTCTAAACAGTGTTAGCCTTATTTTTTTTCTCCACAAGATATGTATTGAGAGATATAAGAGGAATTTGTAGTAGATGTAACTCGTGACTGAAGGGTGAAAAGGTAAGCTTTTGTGATGGTCTTGTACGTAGTACATACGACTTTAGTGATGCCAAAAACCTTTCATGAATATCTTTAGTGTATGAACTATTTTTGCATGCACCAGTCACAACAACTGATTATTGAAGAAGACAAAGATTAACTTTGACTAAAACCCAACTTGGCGGCGTGATCTTTGACTGCTAAATGTACACCATGAATGAGTGTATACTAAATTAGCTATTTGGTTAGTTATTTCGTTGCAAAGATATATATATTGTCACGACCCGAGTCTACACCCTGGACGTGACCGACACTCAAGTACCATTGTTGGTCCCCAAGCGAACCCTCATCCTGGCTGACTACAGGTCTTTTTGCATGTTATATGTGAGCTAAGTTTTGTTTAACTTCCCTTTTTTTAGTGTAGGTTTGGTTGCTTCACATTTTTCATATGTGAAGAACATAAATCCAGGTATATTGTTGTTTTTGTTCAACTACAATAATCGGGAGCTTTATGGTATCTATGAAGCTGCAAGCTCGGGAAAAATGAATATCAATCCATATAGTTGCACGTTAGACGGTTCTTGAAGAGCTGAATTTTCTGCACAAGTTTTATGTCATATTTTCTTCATATTTGGTTGTGTTGACGTTTTCCTTTATATGCTTTCTTGTTTATAAATGAAGGTTCAGTTACGTCCACGTCTGCACTGCAAACCATTGGCGGAAACTCTGTTTAAGCTTATAATCCAGGATAACTAGAGCAATGATCAGCATCATTTCATGTTTGAGCTAGATCATGTTCAAGCTACTAATTTGATCTCCAAGTTCTCTTCTTGTGTATTGACACTAGAAAATTGGAGTCAATACACAAGATGAGAACTTGGAGATCAGATTAGCCACTTGAACACGATCTAGCTCAAACATGAAATGATGCTAATCATTGTAATAGTTATCCTGATTTATAGGCTTAAACAAAGTTTCCGCCAATGGTTTGCAATGCAGACACAGAAGTTTCTGAACCTTCAATTACAAACAAGAGAAAGCATAAAAAGAAAAGCATCAACACAACCAAATAAATCGCATATGAAGAAAACATGACATAAAACCTGTGTAGGATATTCAGTTCTTCCAGAACCGTCTAACGTCCAACCATATGGATTGATATTCATTTTTCCCGAGCTTGTAGATTCACAGATACCATGAAGCTTCTGATTGCTGTAGTTGAACAAAAACAACAGTAGACCTGGATCTATGTTCTTCACATATGAAAAATGTGGAGCAGACAAACCTACGCAAAAAAAGGAAAGTAAAAAAAAATTCAACTCACATAGAATACACAAAAGGACATCTAAAACTATTTAGTAAATTATATATATATGCCTTAGCAACGAAATAACTAATCAAACAACTGATTTAGTATACACTCATTCATAGTGAACATTTTGCAGCCAAAGATTACGCCGCCAAGTTGTTATTGTTCTACGTCTTAGGTGCTAGGTCTCTGTGATACCTGATGACATGATTTGCTCACTGATTGCATTCCTTCTGAATTACGCCTTTTGAGAATTGCAATTGTGAGTGATATTGGATTTAACATGTTAACTGGTTCATTATCATATTCATTAGAATGTTTGAAAAATGTGGATCAATTGAATTTTATTGAAAATTTGTTATATGGACAAGTCCCAGAAGTGATGTGTTCACTAAGAAATAATGAATTTTACTTCTGTCTAATAATTGTTTTACAAAAGTAGGGCCATTATGTAGGAAATTGATGAAAATTGAAGTTTTTAATGTTGAAAAAACGCAGTATTGGTTTTCATAATAAGAGATCTATATATAAAATATATATATAACGAGAGGGGAGAGAATTGAAGTGTGAATGAAATGAAGAATGAGTTAGTGTCTATTTATTTGTGTCATAGACTTAGTTCTAGAAAAATCTTATAATTTATAGTTCCTAGAATAATCATGTAGCTTATGGAGGAAATTTAGCCACTTGAAAAACTATTTTGACAAATTTAAAAATAGAATTTATAGAATTATAAAATGAAATATATATGAAATGACCATATTATCCTTGATCGTCCTCAACCTCATATTTCTGTATAATAGAAAAATACCAAATTTTGGCCCGACAACTTTAAATTTGAATCAAGCTTACATTAGTTCACTATTCAGATTAATATGTTTGAAATCAAATAAAAGTAAAAAATTGATTATATATTTTAATGAAGAACTACTCTTTTATAATCTAGTAAACTTTTTTAATTTACTTTAAATGCAAATATACCATCCTATTCATTTTACTTGTAAAGTTATTTTTTAACATCTTTTAAAACATATTTTTTTTAATATTGAAACTAATTTTATTTATTCTTTAATTTCAATCTAATATATATTATTAATTTATCACACTTATTTCTTTTCAAGTATATTAAATAGAGCCAAAATAAAAGTGAAAGTAATTAATTATATTTTTAAATAATGAATTTTTATATTAAAGTAGGCATTTTTATTAAGTATAATGAATAGAAAAAAAATTAAAAATTAAATTAAAGTAACAGTAAAATAGAGTAATGAGTAGATATCACAAATACTTATAAAAAAGTGAAGTAATAACAAAATGAGTTAATAGTAACAACAATAACTAAAGATATGTCTAGAACTATTTAGTTTTCTTGTCATCATTCTTGGTAGATTTTTGTTTGCGTGAAGTTACATTTTTACCTTTGATCATCATTCACTTCATAATGAAAGATGTTTCTAGAATTATTTATTTTTCTTACTATCTTTCTTAATAGATTTTCGTTATAATGAAATTACATTTTATTCTTGGTTGTCTTAAATGCAAATATATCATCCTATTCATTTTTATTTGTAAAATTATTTTTTAACATCTTTTTCTTTAATTTCAATCTAATATTTATTATTAAATTTGACCACACTTGTTTCTTTTCAAGTATATTAATTAGAGCCAAAATAAAGGTGAAAATAATTAATTCATAATGAATTTTTATATTAAAGTAGACATTTTTTATAAGCATAATTAATAGAAAAAAATATTAAGAATTAAATTAAAAGTAATAGTAAAATAGAGTAATGAATATATATTACAATAACGCACAAAAGAAATGAAAGTGAAGTAATAACAAAATAAGTTAATGGTAATAACCATAACAAAAGATGTTTCTAGAACTATTTAATTTTCTTGATATCATTCTTGGTAGATTTTTGTTAGCGTGAAATTACATTTTTACCCTTGATCATAATTCACTTCATACATAGAAAGATGTTTCTAGAATTATTTACTATCTTTCTTAATAGATTTTTGTTAGAATGAAATTACATTTTTACCCTTGGTCGTCCTACCACTTCACTCTTCTATATAACAGAATAGAAATATATATAAAATCCATTCTAATAGTGGAAATTTGAATAATGAATGAGGCATGTACAAGATTGAAGTCATTCCAGAGAAACATTACTGTGAGTCACGTTTTAGCTATAGATCATGTCTCAATGTAACGAATTATAAAACGTCACTGACAATAATGTTTTATGTCTGTTTTTTTTTGTAACCACGTAAACATTACCATTACTAAAGCAAAAACATACACCTAAAGATCCCTTGAGCACAACAACTGCGGCTCAAGCCTCCAACAAAACACAAAAACTAGTTACACTTTCAGCTTTTGCAAAAAAACACTACAGCTAGCTCTCTTAGATGAACTAAGTATATATATTCTATGTAAAATCTCCCTCTTAATTTGTGTGTGTATCTCAGTTGTTTGTATATGTACTTCTTTGAAAATTTTCCAGTTCCGGGCTCTCCAAGTATGGTAGATCATTGCCCCCCAACTCGCAGCTATCACTTGTTTCTGAAACTGCTTCCATTTCTTCCTTTTAATTTTCAGCATTACTTCCTTCACCTCCCCCAATTGTATCGGCAAACATGTCCATTGTTCAACATTCCTCTTGACCTCAATGAACCATGGGCATTCACTGAACAAGTGTCTGGCTGTCTCAAGCTTCTGAGCATCACATAAACAACAATTAGCTTCCTCCACTGAGATGTTCATCTTCAGCAGACTTTCCTTAGTTAGCAATCTATCTTGGACTGCTAACCAGAGAATAAATCTATGTTTAGGTTGAGCCACTGCACTCCAAATACATTCAGCAATATGTAAACTGTTGTGGTGCCCTCTAAGATCAATATAGCTCCTTGTGATTGAGTATTCACCTCCCTTAGTCAGCTTGTACCTATCTTGCATATACCAACTTTGCATTTTTCCTTTCATTGCGTGAATCTTCCTCTAGTACCAGTTGCTATCTATAGGAGCTTTGTGGTTCTAGACATCCTCTCCTGCTTTCATATATACACCATGCACCCACTTGACCCATAGTGAGTCCTTCTTGACAATCAAATGCCATAGCAAAATATCATCAGGTCATCAGCAAATGTCAAGTGTGTAAGATTTAGTCCTTTACACATTGGATGGAACCGGAAATCAGGCAGCATGCTCATGGTCTTCAATGTTCTAGACAAATATTCCATCACAAGTACGAAAAGAAGTGGTGAAGCAGGGTCACCTTGCCTTAACCCTCTTTGCCCTTCAAAAAAACCATAACTCTGGCCATTAACTTTTACTGAGAACTTGGGAGTGTTTACACAAGTGAGCATCTGTTGAACAAACTGAGCTGGAAAGCCATATCCCTCCATTACTTCATGCAGAAACTATCAATTTACCATATCATAGGCTTCTTCAAGTCTATTTTCATCAAACACTTAGGAGATACCGATTTTCTATTATAGTGCCTTAAAATATCATGACAAATCAACACATTATGCACCATAGATCGACCTTGTACAAACACTGCTTGGTTCTCAGCCACCAGATGTGTCACTGCAACCTGCAATCTAGTGCATAGTAATTTCGAAATGCATTTGTATATAACATTACAACATGAATTAGGTCTATACTGACTCGTAAATTCTGGATTGTCCACTTTAGGTATTAGTGCAATGATGGTGGCATTCAGTTGTTTCAATAACCTCCCATTCTGGAAAAAAATCCATAATAGTTCTTGTGATATCATCCCCTATAATTGGCCAAGCTGCTTTGTAGAAACCACTACCAAACCCATCAGGCCCAGGGCTCTTGTTGCTATCTATCTTGAACATTGCTTCCTTGACCTCTTTCCCATAAAATGGTCTCAACAACTCCATCTAATGGTCTACAGTCAAACAGGGACCATTCTGAATGATCCTCATTGAAGCTCTACTCCTTCTATCAGTTCTGGTACCCAAAAGCTCAGTGTAGTACTTAACAAATATGTTGGTTATTTGTGTAGGATCTGTCTACCAAGCCCCCTGATCATCCTTTAGTTGAGTAGTTCCCTGCTGCAGTCTCCTATGCTTGATTACTGAATGAAAATACTTTGTGTTGTCGTCACCTAATTTGATCCATGTAGCTTTACTTTTTTGTTGCAAATACATCTCAGCCATGTAAGAGGATCTCCTATACTTCTGGTACACTATATTTTCTTCCATTTGGATCTGCACATTTGAAGGATCAGCTTGAAGTCTCCCATTTACTACTTTTAATGATTTTCGATCATCACTTGCCTCCGAGACAATGTTCTTGAAATGTTGGGAGTTGAGTTTCCTAAGCTTCTGCTTCATTAATTTCAGCTTCTTTACAATCTGAAACATTTTGCACCCTTCTACATATTCACTCCACACTTAATGAACCACTCTAGTAAAATTTGGATGTTGAGCCCATACATTGCAATAATGGAATTGTTTCTTCTCTCTTAGTTCCTCTGTCATCCATGTTATTTTAGCTGGACAATGATCACTAATACCTTCAGGTAAGTACATGGCTCTACAAGAAGGCATAGTATCCAACCACTTGTTATTTATGAAAATCCAATCTAACTTTGAAAATATCCTTTGATTACTACCTTTGTCATTCCATGTATACTTACTTCCAGCATGTGGAAATTCAATCAACTCGCACTCCTCAATACAGGTATGAAAGTCCACAACGTCTGCCCATGTTATAGGATTGCCCCCAATTCTGTCTTCTACCCTTAGGACTAGGTTAAAGTCACCTAGGATTATCCATGCCTTCTGACAACCTCTATGATATGTCACTAAGTTGCTCCAAAGACCTCTTCTCTCCTCCCTTGTGTTAAATGCATACACAAATGTTAGTGCTAATGATAATTGTAATGGAATATAGAATACCTCACAGGTGATATGTTGAGTTGTCATGTCTATTGTGTTCACTTTATGGTAGTCTGGCCTCCATATAATCCATATTCTTCCATTATAATGCTCCACCAAATTTGTAGTATAACTCCATCCTCCAAACAGCTTATCCGCAACTTGATCAATCTTTTTACTTTTTATCTTTGTTTCTAACAATCCCACTAAACCAACATGTTCTTCACTGCAAAGGAGCTTCACCTCCTTGTGCTTATTAGGACCATTCAGCCCTCTTACATTCCAGCTTAACATGTTAACCATTCCCATAATAGGGTATGGATTCAGTGCCAACATTTCCAACCTGTCCTGATAGATTCAATCTCTTATTATTATTAATATTTCCCCCACTGCCTTCCAGCACATGAAATGAATTTGAGTTTTCTATTTGCTTATGTGCTTGCTGAACCTCTGTATTCGTACTATTCCCTGCTTTTTGTGGTGTTACCCAAACTGCCTCATCATTATGTTTTGCTGTTGTCACGTGTGTCTGATTTCTCTTCGAATTAGTTGTTGTTTACTATGTCAGATTTGTCTTTTTGTCATTGAATTTTTGTTGTGTAAAATATAACATAAAACGTTACTGAGAACTACATTTATACTAGTTTAGTAAAATTTCAAAAAAGTGTATTATTCTAGTGAATTGATTTTGATAATGACTTATTTTGGTCAAAAATCAAAATGTAATGCCTAAGATTTCAACTTGGAACCTCAAAGTTAGTTTTGAACCGCTCAACCACTAAGCCAACCTCTAAAATTACATTCAGGAGGTTCAAAATCAATATATAGACATAAAAATTCTTTAAATTACCTTATATATACAATGTAATTTTTTGCCGAAGGGGTTCAGATGAACCCCATCGACTACCTCTAGGTCTATCCCTGAAGCCAACTCTTAGCCCGGAACCCAAGGATAACGGGACAAGGGAGAGGAAGAAAACGGAAAAAAACATAACAAAGTAGATTTAAGGGAAAATAGTGGAAATAAGACCAAATTATATATACAACCCCCAAACGAGGACAAAATACAATATATGGTCCATCCCAAAACCTAGTGGATGCTAGTACAAAGATACTACAAAAGATCGAGTACATGACTACACATACAGAAAACACACACTATCTCAGAATACAAAAAAACCAGTCATAAGTGTACAAAAGGATATGAGTCAACCACGAATGCCAATAAGCTCACACTTAACCTCCGAAACACTAGCTACAACAACACGAGAATCAACGTGGTCAACTAGAACTTGGATCTGCATTAGGGAAAAATATGCAAAGTGGAGTATGAGTACCAAAATAACGGGTACTCAGTAGGCATCATAGGCCGACTGAGATCATGATTGCAATAGCACAATAATAAGCAAGTTAATAACATGGTAATAGACAGTAGTAAAGATATAGATAGACATGAATCGCAGTAGAGATACTAAGAAATATAATAAAAGCAGTAAAACTATCAAAAACCTAATCGGACCCCCATAAGCCTAGAAGGCACAAACAAAGGTAGATCAGTAATAATCACGCAAAATATAAATTGTTTGAATCCCCTTAAGACCAATGGGTGCATGCAAGAGCTACACTACAAGGAACAACTCAGTAAAAAGCACACAAGCCTTCTCAAAATCTTACATCGAGTCGGTCACACAAAAAATGGGCTACTACCAGAATCTTACATTAGAATAGCCACACATTATCTAACATATTCATGAATCCTACATCGGAATAACTATATATACGGAACCTAGCATCCTCGAAAATCTGACATAAGAGAATCCAATCCCACCCTGGAATCTTATGTCGAAATTTCCATAAGAAAACCGTCATAAATCTTACATTGAAATAACCACGGAATAGGTGTAGCATCCTCTGAAATCTTACATCAAAGTAGCTACAAAACCAAGTCAATCCCAAAATCTAACATCAGATGACTATGGAGAGACCTAGCAGCTCTCAAAATCTCATATTGGATCAACCTACAGAATTTTAGCATATTTCGGAATCTTAAATCGAAATAATAATGCCACTATATTGCCTGTCTCAGAATCTCACCTCGAGTCAACAGTGAAACTAAGAGCAGTAGGGTCCTCAATAAGGCTAGGTAATCATCTCACCACATCTAGCCAATCACACATACTAATAGGGCTACCCGAAGGACACAACCTAGCTTGGAAGGTCATATCTACTCAACTCATTCCCAAAATCATGCGTCACAGGCCACTGAGGTCAAATCTAAGGAATGCACTAGCCAAACCTAGCGTAAGGCTCGACAATATCAATATTAAGGCCAACCTAGCATAATTACAACTCATGAGAACAATCATAACATCACACTAATCAAGCTCAACAAAAACATTACCCGAAATAATAAAAATAAGACTAAATCAATTCAATAAAGATAATAATAAGTAATCATGCTAAAAACCAATCCAACACATAGCAAATCATCATGCTAGAACAACCAACAAGCAAGGTCTAAGAATATTAATTTGTCGCCTACCTCAAAACAGAACATGAACATGAGCACTCTAAATCTCTAAACTCTAGATTTTTCCCTTTTGAGCATCCACAAAATGATGCTACACTATCAAAATAGTGATCCCGACATCAATACATTCATTTTGACACCCATATCACAATAATCCAACCTGACAAAAAATCTGGTCTAAACGATATTGTGGGACTCACACGAGGAATAAAAACATTGACTCCATTTCTAGGTCCATCCAGCTCAAGCAACTTCTGATCCAAAAATGGACACAATCCGAGCACCTGGAAGCTAAAAATAATTTAACAAAAAATAAGATCAACAAGAGCCGATACAAACCTAAAATGATGAATTACACCATATTACGGATTAAACGTAAGAATAACGACCCTTCTAACATCCTCAAAGTATCTACAAACAACACCCAACAATTCCATAGATTCCCCCATCATTTGAGCTTTCAATAAGTTTCTTTGGAGGAACTATGAGGAGAAATGCATGCTAAAATTGCAGAAACAAAATATAGTTGTCAGTCACTTACTCATCATGATCATAGGGCTCGTACGGTCATGTCGTGATGGTCAATCTTTGTTTGGGTCCATTGACCCTTCATCATGGTCGCGAGAGTCAATTCTCCAAAATGTGAAGACCATGAAAATGATCTTCATGAATGTGATGCCAAGCCAACGAATGCAGCTCCAAGCACGTAGACATAAGGAGAAAAGCTTGATGCATCAACAAAGACTACACCAGCTCAACTTTAAGTTGAGACAAATGCCCCGACGGATGGTCGAGATTCATTCAAAACCCTGTGTACATAAAAGAACTATGCTACCCTACAAAATTTGACATGCTGGACTCAATGGGTTATCGAAACTTCCAACAGAGATCATGTCGATGAAAAGTGAGTCTCACACCTAATACTTCCTCTTAGGAAAATGCCATAAGATAGCTTGAAATGAGCCTAGAAGTCATAAATAACTTAGGGGTACTATATGAAGGCTCTAAATGCTAAAAATATAGGAAAACAGGAAAAATGACCTAGAGGGTCATTACAACATCAACTACTAATAGGAATTTCATCCAAAAGTAAGGAGTCAAAAAGTACTTGAAGAGTCAAACATGTGAGGATACTGGACTCACAAGTCATGCTTGGTCTCTAGGTAGCCTCCACGAATGGATGATGCCTCCATAGACCTTAACAATAGGAATCTCTTCCGAGCGCAACCACATGAATGTCTCGCCAAAACAAAAATTGTTTCCTTGATAACGTTCAACTACATATGTAAAATTAATGCATAAACAATTATTTGTAATATATAACCCAACTAATAGTTAGGGTCTATCCCACAGGGAATGAATGAATATAATTCAGATTATAATGTATTTTATCTCATTAGAAGTCTGTACGTTGATACAATTCATGCATGAAAGTAAATTTGAGGGGTTGAGTAAAAATTTGAACACAAAATCTAAATAATTACTTGATCACAATAATTTCACAATTGCAAATGATAAAATAGGGTTTATCACAAGTAATTGGAGAGTCTTCAGAATGTGATAGTATGGACTATAAACTTGCAACTTGGCATTGATAATTGCTAGAATCAGTTGAATATCACCGGGTAATCTAGAATATATGGAATGATAGTTATTTTTCAATCAACTATCACCACTCATACGGGTTTTTATCAAACTCCAACATGTAATACACAAACCAATATAATACTTTATTTTAGCCAAACTATTTCAAGCTTCACCTATAAAATGAATCAAATCGAATCATTATCAACCATCTCTTATCACTCTAACGACCTTTCACAAGCAACATTAGAGATCTAAAGTAAATTAGAACTTGCAGCCTCAAATTATATATGAAAACATAAAGAGATAGTTGAACCCAAATCAACTCAGCATTTAATAAGCAATTAAGTGACACCCTATCATATATTTATCATATATACTGTCATATCTGCCAAGTAGACAAGACTAAGTGTGAGAAAGAGGTAGGGTTATTGTAGCCTTTGCCTCTTCTAGAACGGGCATGGTTGTTGGTAAGCATGGATTTCATTTAGGGTTTTCCTATGGTTGAGGGTAAAACATCGATAATGGTGATGGTAGACAGGTTTTCAAAGTATTCAATCTTTATTGCTGCACCTAACTTGTGTTCATCAGAAATAGCTATTGACTTATTTTACATAAATGTGGTTAAATAAGAAACCTTATCTGCAGATGATGGTGATCCAAACAAGAAACCATCGAAGAGGGTTCCTCCTTCTTTACCAATGCAGTTTGATGCAGATATAAAAGAGATAGGAAGAAGCAAGAAAAATACTAAAGACAGAATTATTAGTTCACTTGAAGGGAAAAAATGTTATTTGGGTGAAGGCCAAGGACTTGTGGAAGTTTGATAACTATCGAATCGAGAACTATCTCAAATAAGAGCATCGAGTTCAAGAAGTGGATTCGGTTGGTTATAACCCTAGTTAGTCTAACTTAGGGACATGTTTAAAAAAAAATCACCCCCACCTCTTGAACTTGATGCCCTCATAGAGACAGTTTTGAGATAGTACTTGATTTGGTCATCAAAATTCCACAAGTCCTTCCTAACGAACGCACAATGAGTTTTTTTTGTTGATAAAGCACAATACTTGTATCAGAAATTAGTTTCAGCTATCAGCTGCTCTGATGGGTGAAATTATTCAACTCAATTAAATGTAAGAACTAATTATATATTTTGTGTGAAGAAAACATTAATTTTAGTCGGTTGGTAATATAGAGGCTCTAGAAAACATACCAGACTTATAATGGGAGATAAAGCTTCATCGAATCTTAGAAAAGAAAAATAAATTATTTTGTCCTTCAGTCTGTTCTTTTTATTACGAACCGTCTATCATTTTCTAAGAAAACTATATATTTCGACTACTTGAGTTTGTTTTACTTTTATATTCTTCCGAGAAGGAAATTTTGGGATTGTCTTCCTTCTTAGCTTAGCCATTTGAAGGGTATTTCTATTGATGAAGGGAAAATGAACAAAACATGCAATATATATATGGGATAAGGGTCTGAAAAATATCTTAACTTTGGTCGAATTTGCTGTTGCGATACTAAAACTTTCATGAGGACCTATTACTTTCCTAGACTATTTAATACCGTATTTTAAACATATATATTTGTCCACGTGGACATAAAAAATAATACAAAAATTATAAATAGTAATATGTCCACGTGGGCACATATATACCTTTAAAATACACTATTAAATAGTTTAGGGGGTAAAAATACGGTATTAAATAGTCTAGGGAGGTAATAGGTCCTCATGAAAAGTTTTAGTATCGCAACAACAAATTCGACCAAAGTTGGGGGTATTTTTCAGACCCTTATCCATATATATATATACTAGTTTTTCGACACGTGCATTGCACGTGATTATCAATTCAGAAAATTTAAGCGAAGATTTGAATAATAAGCTTTGCACAAAATAATATTGCAGATTCTTTTGTGAATGTTCAATGTGGATCATCATATATATCTCTTATTCACACGAACCTATAAAGATGGTCAATGAAAAAATTTATTAGTTAAATGCAATAATGTATATATTTATTTCTATTTGTTGTGGTTCAAACATGTAATTAGTTGTATCTTACTATTATTACCTTATAGACGATACTTGTTGTGTATTTTTCTTGTCATCTAACCAGATGTGCTTTGCACGTATATTCCACTTAATTGTTTATCCTATATTTTATTTTTTAGAACTATTTTTGTATATTAATTTTTATTTTATAAGTTATGACATAATAGATAACGTTCTTTTTGTTGGCTCTCATATTTGACTTCTCGATTGACTGTGTACATAAATCAAATATAGAATTATATGACTGTCCATAGTTAACTGAGAAAGGTTTCCTTCTTTTTTTTTAACGAAAAAACTAAAAATTAAAATTAAAGAATATATTTTATCTGTGAAATCATATATATAATCACATTTTTATCTTACACCCAACAAAGATATAGTTCATATACTTGTAAACAATTTTCAATTTATTCAACCAAGCATGATTTGTTTAAGGAAAAATAACAACACCATGTTATCACATATATAGGGGCGGTATAATAATATGAAAAATTATTGGTCAAAAGTTAATATAAGGAAAGATGAAAGATAGAAATAATTAATGTAATAACTATGAGAATTCTTAATATTATAACTAAAGAGTGTAAAAGAATGTGAGTAACATTTGCAATAATTTGCAGTAACTAAGAGAATATATAATGTTATAACTAAAGAATTAATGTGCAATAGATGAATTTCTAATAAATTTTATACTTGCATAAATAAATAGGACTTTAATTAATATTACTATTTTCTTATAGGCATTAGATTTTTATTTAGTGTAGGGACAAAATGAAAATGTTTATTCCATATTACTGAATATAAAATTTATTTTGTCAATGATAAATTTTAAATGAGTCATATATATTCACATCTTTTTCCTGACAATCTAAATCACATAAGTAGCATTTATAAATAAAGTCATTCTTTTGTCTTGAGCATCAAAAAAATAAATCGTGACAATTCTCTAACTCTTGAGAAGTTTAATAATTTTGGAAAAAGATATTCAGAAGCATATATCTACTTCACAAGAGAAAATTGTTAAACAAAAACAAATGAATTTAGACTACAATAAAAATTAAACTAATACAAATTTCAACTGGCGTTATTACAAGTCATATAAACTTTTCTTTGTAAAAAATACTCAAATATTAAGAAATAGTAAATCAATAAACAAAAGGGCAATGTTTATATAGTAGTAACTATTTTGAAGCAAACTTCGTGACAATCTAAATCACATAAGTAACATTGATAAATAAAGTTATTCTTTTGTATTGAGCATCAAAAAACAAATCGTGACAATTCTCTAACTTTTGAGAAGTTTAATAAGTTTTGAAAAACATATTCAGAAGCATATATCTACATCACAAGAGAAATTGTTAACAAAAACAAATGAATTTAGACTACACCATGTTAACTTCATATATTGGAACCTTACATATTAATGTATGTACTAAGAAAAAAATAATTAGTATATCATCAAAATTATTTTCATCAAGTACTCGAGGTTAAAAGAATATACTCTCTTAGGATAATACAATTACTTCATCAAAATAGTGGTACCTCATATTTCGGTAAACTTCGAACTCACTCAATGACAATAAATCACGAAATTTTTTAAAATGCAAGAAGAAGAAGAAGAAGAATAGAAGATTAAAAAAAAATTGTGATTGAAAAATGAGATGAACCCCCTCTATTTATAGTCAACAAAGGGTAATGTGAACAAGTATTTTTTTTGTCTTATTTGAAAAGTCATGATCTTTCTAAGAAGTCACAAGCCTTTGAAAAAGTCCAAACTCTTTGGAAAAATCCCAACTCATCGAAAAATCACAACTTATCAGAAAAGTCACAACTCATCGAAAAAGTCACAACCTAAGTTAGAGATATTTTAATAATTTAACATTTAAGTTAGGAGTTCATGCTTTTAACGTAATATAATATATATATATATATATATATATATATATAGATATATAATGGAAGGAATGTTGTGAGTTGAAATGACCAAAATGCCATAGATAAATAAAAATAATTATCAAAAACAGACATGTTGATAACACACAGTATACCCACACTTGTACTATGGTAGAATTTATCACCGAAATAAATTATTTGGAGTCGGTGTAGAATTGTAAATGATAGCCTTAGTAGTTAGTTAATGCACGAGACAGTATCATCAGATTTGATCTAAACATGTCTTTTGTTCGCACCATCCGTGTTCCCTAGGATGATGACCTAACAAAAAATACCACAAACCCTACCACAACTGATACAACAAGAACTAAAACAGCTATCATGAAGTTAAAACCAGCTGGGTTTGTCGATTTCTGGTCACTTCTCAAGATTGTAGCAGCTCTATTTTGATTTGAGAGTGAATCGTCTGACTTAGGTAGTAAAGCATACGGGGTTGACACCTCCCGAAATGATTTTGTGGTGGATAATACCAATGCAGGAGCTTCAGCTTCAGCTTCAGGCTCCAAGATTTTTGAAGAAATACTTGGGAACTCTAGAGACATGAGCTCGGCAAAATGATCCACGAGAACCTAACTCAAAGTACAGCACATCAGAGCTGAGTTGAAATCATAATCTCAAAATTACCAACATATTTAGTTGCATTGAGCAATATGGTAAACAATGTCTTAACAAATACTGCTCAAACCACTTCTGTACCAAATAGACAACTTCATTGCCAAGGCAGATCAGCTGCATCTTGAATGTACCATTATCACAGAGAGACAACAAAATGTTCCATTAAAGAACTCAGCAAGTGAGATCAAGGATGGAGCTTCCTTCAGTACGACAACCATTATAGAGAGGTATTAGATTTTCTTGACAACTTTTAATCCTAAAAATGAATAAATTGTCACAAGAAACACATTCCTTGAGGTGAAACACCTACTGATAAGTACAAGAGAATCATGTATTCTATAACCACACTCGTGTGTTTGTCTTTAGAGCATGCAAACACGCAAAGACAAAAGTGCCTGCAGCTTCAGTATAGTTACAGGACTTTGAAGTAGTGCCTATTCCAACAACCTTTCTACATCAAAGGCGTAACTTCTTTGCTTTAAGGCAAGAAAACAACATAATATAAGGAAAAAATGTCATTTATGTTTAATGGAAGACAAATAAAAGAAATACGGCTGAGTGTAATATAATTTGCTTCACCAAAGAATATAAAGGGTGCAACTAACTCACCTCAACTGATTCAGATGGTTGTATATAGTCACAGAGGAATGTATCAGCCAGCCAGGGTAAAAATACTCTTCGAGGAAATGACATACTGCAATGTTTTCTGTTTAAAAAGAAAGTAAACCATTTTAGCATTGCTAACAAGCCAACTGCTACCGTCCAGTTAACGATAAAGGTCAAAGTGTAATAACTACAAAGCTGTTTAGAAAAATGAAATACATTTAGCATATTTACAAACCGATAAACCAGGCCGAACCGAGCCATAAGCACCCTTAGTCATGACCAGTGACAAAATTACTCTTGTAGTTTTCAATAAGAATATGGTAGAGGAGTATCAAATTTCATCAGAAAAATGGAGGAAGTATCAAATCCTCAATTTTGAATAAAGTTTATAAAGGCACAATTAAATCTCACTAAAATACTAAAGTCCGTACCAGAAAAATAAATAAAGAACTAGAGAATTTTGCAAACAGATGTCAATGCTATTGTGAAAAATAAGTGTGCAGGGTTAAATGTGGACATCTAGAGGAGAGAATAGATACCATTACACTGTGTTATACCTCTGTAACTGTAAATCAAGTTGCAGAACTGCACTCCCACTTAATATCTGGTTGTTGCTCTCTTCAGTTCTGTCCTCTTTAGAATCTGATTTCCTGTCTGCCTCATCACACATGATATCTAACCTGCTTCTTAGACTCTTAATTATGTCTTCCTAAACACCAAGAAGCCAGATGTTAAATGCTGGAGAAAAAAATCCTTAAGACAACCAGGATCTACGTTCTAGCATTATGCAGAACAAATGTAAGCTAAAACCAAGTTCACTCTAACCCAAATAGTAAAATATTCCCTTTTTGATATAAAAATCACTGTTAAATCCAGAACCAGGTGTACGATGCCTGTGATCTTATGGAGAAAATACAAATGAATCTCTCTGCTTCGAGTAATCCGTCTAATATGCTCTGATAATATGGCTTTTTGAAGCCCAACAAATGGACTGAAATCTAATAGAACATCTTAACATCCATGAATGCAACAGATAAGTAAGAACAGATTTACTGAACTTTTTAGTTCTTAATGTAGGGAACAAACAACATCAAATGCAAAGTTAAATTACCTTTATGTCAGCCAAAGCTTGAGAAGATGGTTCCTTCGAATTTGAGTAAGCATAGGAGCAGACAGAGCCGCTGAAGACTAGAAGACCTGTAATCTCTTTTTGGCTGTATACTTCACAATAAAAAGGAAATGAATGACAGAAAGAAAATAATTACTGTATAGCAACTAACTCACTTCATCAACTTCAAAAGAAAGGCCAATTGTGTAAATTGGAGAATGTTTACAGACCTTCCAAATACTTATCTTCCATGAAAGGTAGGAGAAATTCAACATCATGTACACCACCTAAATCAAATTGCTCATCCTCATTTGCCTAGAAATGAAAGAAAAAAGGTGAAAATTGTCAAACATAATAACTAAGGAAAGAGACCGGGCTCATATTTTGATAGAGGACAAAAGCAAGCAAATCAAGTACAGAGTAGCAGCCTATATCATATTTTAAGGACCATTTGATATGTCACTACTCAAGAGCTAGCACTGTTTAGAGTAAATTTTAGCAATTATTAATTAAAATGAATGAAAGAGAAAAAACAAGTTGCAACATGAGGTAGTGAAATCATAAGGAGTGGCCATGAGGATGCTTTAAGAGGAAAACTACCATCCAAGTTTAAAAATAGTGGTTGATCTAGACTCATGCCACAAGTCTAGAGTTCATTACCAATTTCCCATCAATCAATGCTTTGGCACCTTTAAGCTCTTTGGCATGAATTGAAATGCCATGATGAAGAATGTCAACTAATCTTTTGCTACTTGAACCCTGGTATATGGGCAACCTGGAAACATGTTGCTCAATCGTGAGACGTTTTTCTGAATTTCTCTGAGATCTCTAAGAAATTCAGTAAAAAGAATAAACAAACATAATTGATTTGAGTAATTAAAAACAAAAGGTAGGACTAGGGAAAACACTTCATGAGTTATATGGCGGTACTAACAAGGTAGCACAAGTTTGAAATGAATCGTTTTTGCGAACATAAACGAGGGGATGGTAACACAAAGTCCTGGATGCACAACAGTCATTAAGAGCCATGATTCTGGCAGAAAATATCATATTTGACATATCTCTATTTTATGAAAGTCTCAAAACTGAATTGTTTCCACTGGTACAGTGGGTTTACTAAGCTTGTGTGGGGAGATATACCATATAGGGATCACAAGAAAAGGAAGTGCAAAGCTACAAAACAAAGAAGAGAAAGGATCTACTCTAGATGCAACCTCCAGTTCATCATAACATGGAGGGATAATAGTTTTCCAATCACACCTTTATTACGACAAAATGACCCTAACGAATATAAAATGGCTGCAACCAACCAAAGGAAATGTTTAACAGTTTTATTGCATACCACTTGATCAAAAAGGCCTACTCACCCACCACCCACCACCACCACCACCACCCCCTCCCCACCCCCCAAAAAAAAGAATTATTTCTTTCTTCTGTCATACTAGTGCAGAAAAATAAACCAAAAGCCATAGTGTGATACAAGCCAATAGCTCAACAACGAAAGTTGCCCAATATTTGAGACAAGCCATTTTTCACTCACAATTTTGGCTAACGTTCTTCGACATTAATATGGCACTTCTCCTACCTCTCTAGTGCCAGGGAAAACGGGGAGGAAGTTTTTGCCTCCTTATCAATGTTGTCATGCCAAAAAAGAAATATCCTAACAAACAATCATGCAATTAAAATAACGAACAAATGAGTTGCTTGAGATAGTTGGAATTTCCTTTTTGGTTTGAAATGTGGCACTATGAAATCAAAACTCATGTTCAGTCCAACACACCAAAGAATGATTTAAAAAATGAGCAATTCTAGCAAACAAAAGTTCACCTCAAATCAAAGTCATATGTGCATCGGAATGCCTGACGAGTACTCAGAATTTTACCCATTTTGAAATCACAAGGTCGTAAATTGCCTGATGTAATATTTGAAGCCAACGAGCAATTTCCACATGTCCACCTGGAATACATCTTATCTCTTAAATCAACAATAAGGGACGATTCGAATATGTTTTTGAAAAGGAAGGGCCTATTTGATTATAAGAACACATAGTTAGACAAGATTACCTCAAGGGACTGTAACCAATGTGCACAAGCAATCTTTCATCCCAATCCACTTCCAACAAAGGGGCCACTTCAGCAACTGCTTTTGCAGCCTGTACAGTTATTTCATAAGCAAGTGAGAGAGAGCAAGAATACAAATAATGACAGAAGTTAACATCGAAAACTAATTATGAGTAATGGAAATTATAAGTTTCATGTTTCATCATGTTTCATTAAACATTTTCTGGAAGGTAAGTTAACTTCACCGTAAAAGGCATAACAACAGAGACTTACTACATGAGAGCCTCCTATTCCAGAAAATAACACAATAGTGCAGTTATGGTAGAGCCTCAGGTTTAGAGTGGAAAATATAGCATTGACTTCAAGTTATGATAGTAAAACCTGACAGAGTGATGGTTGAATTTTTTAATGAGCTCTCATTGGTCCACACATAGATGCCAACCACCTTCACACCACCCACTAGCATTCTCCCAACCTGAAAGATGCATATATTAAACCATTAGCTCTACAGTAGACTTACATGATTCATAATATTTTTGATGATTCACTATGATGGCCTTTTCCACGAAATCTGAAGTTAGTGTCAATTGACAAGTTGCCAGCACAACACCCAGATAGTTAGGACGAGAGATATTTCTTAAATCCACTATACCCATTTGAATATTCTTCCAAACAAAGTTCATATATAAGGCTACAGAGTTGAGAAAACATATGGTAGTTGTCAAATAGAGGAGGTATTTGCATCACACAGTGTAGCAGCAGTAGAAGCATTTCTGTTGCATAGTTTGCGGACATCACAGAAAATGAAAGGCACGTTGGTGCAGGCATCAAGGTGCTACTACATGCGCCTCAACACCCACAAGCTCTGTCAAGCAAAGGGCAGCACTAAACATTACATACAGCCAGTAACCTTATATTTTGACTGTTAGAAGATATCATAGGTGATTTTTACCAAATAAAGATATCATATTTTTTTTTAGATGAAGTAAGATATTGTCATTGATATATGACAACTGGAAGGTATCAAATTGCAAACGCAAAAGCCAATAGGGTTTTGAAGCAAAAAAAAAACATGTTAGCTTCTATTACAAAAAAACTCAACTAGTACCATGGAGCTAACAGAGCCCCAAAAAACTGTCAATGCTATCAGGAGTAGGAAATTTCAGCTAAACAAAACAACTAACCATCTAGCTTTCAAAACAACTAAGCATCTAGGCTTCCTGGGATTGAATTGGAGTTGATGCCCCATCAGAACACCTATGGTTTCTTTCTTTTACACAACCCAAGAGATGACTAGATACCACCAAAAAAAAGATATCATATATGATGTGTTTGTGAAGAGGAATAAATATTAGAAATCTAGGATTCGAGAACTAATCACTAATCTATACCGGAAACTTGCGACTACATTTTAGCATCTGAATCAAAGATTTTAAAATGGTTCTGAACTAAATGAATAGGGACTTTACAACATACATGTCAGTTAGGATTAGAATATACTTTTTATTGGCGGGATCTAAAAGCTCACCAACATGTTGAGAAGCCTTCAGCCGATTCCCCTAAGCAATTAAAGGGCTACGGCTTTCGCAGAATCAAACGAAGGTCAAAAGACCATTCGACTTCATTTCTCAAGAAATTCCCATAGCAGAAGATCCCGAATTTGAGACTTTCTACACAAAAAATATTCTCTTAAACGAAGGTACGTTTGGAAACATGTCTTCCTATTTCATCCTTTCTCGAATCTCCTTTAACGGAAGAAACATCAACAAATGCGGAAGAAATGGACAAAATCTTATTTGTGGACTTGTTTTTTATATTTTCCTTTTGTTCAATGTTGTCCAGAAATGAATTGAAATGGAGAAAAATGGTTTGCAAGGATTCATATAGCCTACCCAACTTGTTTGGATTTGAGTCATAGTTGTTGTATCACATTTTTTCTCTCTTCTTATGCACCTATTTTAAACCAATCCCACACCTGAATTGCACTTCGCAGCAGATTCCCTAGCGAACACTAGGTGCTTTCATATACTTTTTGCCTTATGTAATACATAGAAATATGCAAATAACAGGCTAGTAGTATAGGCTCACATAGATTCATTTGAGGAAAATACATGGATCTCCCACACCCAAGGGTGTGGCCTAGTGGTCAATGAAGTGAGTTCAGAACCATGAGGTCTCAAGTTCAAATCTCAGTAGATACAATACACTAGGTGATTTCTTCTCATATGGCCTAGCCTTGGTAGACAAAATTACCTAATACATATTACTAGTGAGAGGAGGCAGAAAAATTATGGAATTAGTCAAGATGTGTGCAAGCTTGACCAGACATCATGGTTATCAAAAAAATAAAATACATGGATTTCCAGAGTAGTTCATACAAATTCTTCCACACAATTTGGCAGTGGGTGGAAGTAAGTAAGAAAGGAGAAGTAGTAACCTAACATAATTCTAGTGCTGTAGAATGTGAATTTGTAATTATAAAATAGAGAAGGGTAAAAAGTGAACCTGACGAGCGTGTTCAGCAAGCCAATCTTTGTCAATAAATAATGCGGAAGAATGAGGGAGCGACTTCCCTTTGGATGCCTTTTTCCGATCATCTTTAGCCCCGCCAATTATGGAACATGCCGGCTCACCGTTGTCATTCAGCGGTGTTGGGACTAAATCGAATATGAATCCTCGATCTAATTTCCCACTTAAATTCCCAATTACAAGCCCTACCTGTCGAAACAAATTATCCTTATATATATATACAACTTTGGTCATTCATACATGAATTTATTATTTTTCTAATATACCTGACAAGGACTCCAGATTTGCTAAGCCGATTTTCAGCTAATTTGACCTGACTTTCTTCCCCCACTACTACTTTCACCATCTCTTTCTTTTCTTTGCACTTTGCGCTTTGCACTCTGATATAGAACCACCACTATTATTTATTGAAATTTCTCTAATAGGAAAAGGGTCCAATATAAGTTGCACTATCCTAATTAGGGTGTTGATAAAAAATATATATTATTTTTAATTTATAAAAAGTAACAGACTTTAGTGTGACTTACAAATATAGGTGTTTACAAATTTTATTCACCTCTTAAACAACATTTTGGGGTAGTACAAAGACAAATCCCCAAAAGCGCTATGTAACGAATATAGGACTGATGTTATCACTTGTAATCTTCGGGTGTATGATAACTTCTTCGAATAAGTGATAGTTATCCGCGCGGTTATTTTGGCAATCAATTGATGACATTTCATCTTCAACCACTTCTTGGAGAACAGAGGTAATCCCAAGTATCTAATTGAAATGAGCTAAGTGTAAATTCAATTCTATTGAGTATTCCTTCTTTAGTCTCCCCAATTACCTTTATTATAAAAATGTGGGACTTCTCCATGTTTGCCTCTAAGCCGGTAACCTGACCCGACTAAAATGTGTATGTGCTTCAACATTTTAGTCACTGACTTAACAAAATAAAACAGTGACGCATGGATGTGAACACATAGAAAGCAAATCATTCTCTTAATCATGGTTTGGAAACACATTGGTAGGTGTAAACTAATACACGAGGAAGAGAGAAAATAAACAAACAAATTCCTATTCGGGCTGTTTAGCCATCACAATAGGGAGTATAGCTATAAGTCAATATAGACTACTTTAGTTCTCAAAATGCGAACAGAAACCCTTCTCTTTTTTTCTGGAATTTTTACTACAAGGCCTGAGATCATCTTAGAAGTGATAAAAGAATCAAAATAAGACAGTCTTGACCATTGAATCTCTTTGATTTAACATACAAAGAAAGAAAGAATAAGAAGAAGTAACCAAGGTAGGTTCAAATCTAAAGAAAATAACATTTCGCGATTTTAATCATAAGATGTGAATTACTGCAAGATACAAGAAAGAATTTACCTCTTTCTTTCCGGGCAGCGAGTTGAGAAGACACTCCGAATTCCCAAACCTTAAAGGAGTACTCTTAGGTATCCAAACCGTCTCCGTGAAGAGAGGGGATTTTTATAGGAGAGATTTGAGGGGAATTTCTATCCTAGAACCGATGTGGGAGAATCCCAAATTCAAAAATCTTAGAGGATAAACGAATTCGTACTATTTTGAACGAAATTGGAAAAGGAAAATCGAAAATCAGAAGGATATTACCGTAGAGAAGCTTGAGGCGTCTTCGAGTTCGTGCTATGCAGGCGGAGAGTACGAATTGAAGGAGAAAAGAGGAAAATGACAGATAAAATTGGGAATTAGACTGTTCGTTGGGTTCGCGGCGTTGAGCGCATCTTGTTTTGTTGGAATGAAGAAGAACAAAATGGGTCTGGGCCTCTGTTTTAGAAGAAGAGTGGGCTGGTCATTGAAAATGGGCCAAATATTGGCTGATTTTACTAAGTTAGAGGTCCAATTCAATTAAAAGAAGGGGAAATTTCACATATACCCACAAGAATAAATTTAAGGAAAATTCACGCCATATACACATTTAAGAGTAAATTTTACGGGTTTTAAACATATTTTTAAATAAATTCTTACTTATAACAGTTTATTTACGGGTTATGACATATCAATTAAATTTAATTTAATTTAAAAATTAATTTCAATTTATTTAATAAATGATTAATCTGTTTATATTTTTTCTATTATTAATTAATAATATTTAATTAATTTGATTTCAATTCCTTTTTTAAAATTGAAATCATCAGTTACACATATTAAGGGATTTACATAGATTAGACTTCCTTATTTAATGTTACACTCCAAACCTCATATACCTCAATCCCACCACCCTCCACCCACGCCTATTCAAATCTACATGCCATCACCCCCACTACCCCACTTTCACCTTGTCTCTCTCATTTTTCTCACCAACCAACTACACCATTTTCACAAT
>NW_006238945.1:1405794-1422515 GCF_000226075.1 Solanum tuberosum
ATGTATATGAATCTGAATTTAATGTTTGATTGATGGATATTGTGGTGAAATCAAAAAGAAAAAAGCAAAAAAAAAACAACAAATGTAGAAGTTGCTCAATCTTCAAAACCATCAACAAGAAGAACAACAAAAAAGAAGGAATCAGAAATATCAACATCCAAAAAACACAAAAAAAGTTGTTAGGATAAGTACTATATTTAATTTATTTTCACATTAGTCAAAATAGTGATTTTTTTATATCACATTATGCTTATTGTTGTTTTCGAAATATTTGTTTGTGTAAAAATTGTTCGAAATCTGAAAAAAAAATGTATATGAATCTGAATTTAATGTTTGATTGATGGATATTGTATGAATTTTGATACAATATTGATATGCAAATGGTATGAATTGTATATTAACATTGATGTGATTGTCTCTTAATTGTGTATATGGTATGAATTATTAACTTGGTATGCAATTTGTATGAATTGTTTAATTACTCTGTTTTTGTATAAATTTTGAATAATTTTTATATGAAATTGGGATTTTTCCTATTAAGAAGGTTTCTTTTTCAATTTATCCATTAATGTATTAAAATTGTTAAATTATTTTTAGCGTATGTCGATAAATTTATGAAAGTAGATTGATGAATGCCATAGTGCACATGAAAATGGTATGATGTTTGAATAAAATTGGTGTGAATTTTTTTATAAATATGGTATAAGGCATTACTAAAATTTATCTATATGCATGTGTATGAAACATGAATGATACTTGTATGAACAGAATTTTATATTTTTTTTATCAATGGTTTTATGATTTTGATTTATTTTTTATTTAATTTATATGATATAATTTAATTATAACTATCTTTAAACTGTAGTTACAACTGGAATGAAACTTGAATAATACTTGTATGAAGTATGTTTTAATTTAGTATAAATAATTTTATTTTATAGGCAAGGAAGATACACACACTGGTCTTCAACATGAATGTGTTTGCTGATCTGTTGGTTTTCCTCGGGCAAGAGAGGTTTCAACAATTTATGGAACAAACACCTTTTCGTGTATTTTATGACATGCACAACATAAAGATTCAATGTCAACTATTGCGGCATTTGATGATTCTTGAATCTGAAAATGTCAGAGATAACTGGTCTTAAATGTGGACTACTTAATGAGTTTTTAAGTATATATTTTATCTCTATATCATTAATATCACCATCTATCATAAGTTGTGATGTTATCGCACTTACCAGACCACTATAAAGACTAGAACATTCATATATAATCCCCTCCATCTGAAAATCAACATATTTCCATGTTTCATTAAAAAAAACAATTAGTCATCCAAAGAACATACAAATTTCATCCACAAAATTCATTGTAATAACAAAATTAAACACACTTGTCATTATCTTTTCATACAAATATCATTTAGACAGTACTCTACAAAACAGATTTCATACCCACTTAATATCTCTAAATTATTTATATTAATATCTATCATAAGCTGCGATGTTATCGCACTTACTAGACCACTATAAAGACTAAAAGAATCGTATATAACCCCCTCCATTTGAAAATCGACATAATTCCCTGTTTCATTAAAAAAAATATAATTTAGTCTCACATTATAAACAAACAATTCGAAAGACAAATATCATTCAGACAGACAGAACATTACAAAACAATTTTTATATTCAATCAAAAAACATTTCATACCAATATCATTCAAATAGTACATTCCAAACACTTTCATACTATTTTAATACAAATTTCATACATCAAATATGTACATTTTTTTACGAAAATACTTCATTAATGTCACACAAATTTATACAAAAATGTCAACAATAAAACTTCAAAATTAATACAACCTTAAAACACTTATCATACAATTCGTCAAAAATTCAAATAACTTTTTTTTTAGATTACTGGACACGCTTCCATACAAATTTCATACTTTCTTAATATACATTTCATACAACAATAATCATACATTACAAATATCTATATCTTATCGTACCAAATAATTCATTTCTAACTCACTAATTACTTCAGAAATGACAACATCTAATATAACACACTAAAATTTATAATTTAATACCAACTTAAAACACTTGTTATACAATTCGTCAAAAATCCAAATAACTTTTTTTACATCTTACGAAACACATTTTCTTACAAATTTCTTTCCAATAATTCTATTAAATATTTGGATATACAATTACTTTATACTTTGAGAAAAAAAAATACACAAAACAGAAAATCACTATTATTATACATTTCACAACAGTTAACAAGTAATGATATTATCTTAAACATAGATAAAACACTAAACAATAATAAATACTAACCCGAATGATCCCATCTTCCACCATGTTTAATTAGAATTGATACGTAATTGTCCATCTCAATAAAATCAATTTTTTTCAATGAAAAAAACCTTCAATTACTCGATTCTGGTAATTTTTTAGGCTGAAGAATTAAGAGAGAGAAACGTTGAAGAAAAAAAGGATATGATCTGATTTTTTATTTTATTTTAACTGATTTTGAGTGAAATAAAAAAATATTGTTAATTTGTTTGGATCCCTTATTTCATGCTAATCATTAATTATCCACAATAAGTTCAAATTAAATTACAGGCCACAATTTCAGTTTTTTTCTTTATTATTTTTAATTCCGTTTTTTTTAACTTTCGTTTATCTTTTTATTTTATTTTAAAAGATTTTTCCAATTAATAAAAACATTTCTTTTTTTTGTGAATTTGTTATAACCTGAATTTTTTAATTTTATAGCTTGAAAGTCTAAATCTACTGCTATAGCTTGAAAATAGTACTATAATATATGTCATATATGAAATTTACACTAAATTTAATTAGGCTCCTTAGCAAATTGTGACTGAAATTTGGTGGCGAGTGGTATTTAAAATGAACTATAGCTATAATGACTAATTAAGTAGTATAAGTTTTCTTAACCGCGTAATTTTTCCCTTAAAAGAATTTCAAGAGGGAATAGGTCTTCGGTTCACATTTTCACCAAATTCCAATTGTTTTAGTTCAAATTCGACAAAACAGCAACGAGATAAATTATAAATCTAATTAATTTATTTAAACTTCTTAACTTCGACAACACAAAATAATTATTTTGAGATGACAAGATCATTTATAAGCCTAACGAATTAATCAGCTTAAAGGAAATAAAATGCGTACTTAATTTGAACATAATTTTAGGTAAAAATTCTCTTCCAGATATTTATTCAAAGTAATAAATATATAAAACTTTATATTATAAAGATATAGAAATTATTTTATAGGAAAAATGACAAAATTATCATGAATAATACTTTTGAAAATATTTTTGATTTTTGAAAACAATTATTTCAAATTGTTTGAAATTGAAGAAGCTTGAAAATTAATTAAATTGGGGAGGGTCAAAATTGGGTGTCAACAATAGCCCCTCGTTTGCTTAGGAACGATGAAAGACATTCGAGGCAAACGAAATTGACGAATCCAATTTTGTCCAACCACTAATTCATCTCTTCGAAACGGCGAACGGTAAGGATTTTTTGAAGAATTATGGCTGGACCCTTGTATTGGGTTTCCTACTTATCTCAAATTACATGAGAACTCAGACCACTAGTAGTTTGAAACGCTTGATTTTAAGCACAATTTTCAAAGAATTCCAAAAGCTATTTCGGTGTCGAAGTAAGCCAACCCGTAACCCAAAACATCAAGCAATGAGTGTAAGGCAGAAACTACCGAAAACAATAATCTAAACAAGGACAACAAGGCGGAAGCAAACCAAAATAAATATATACATAGATCCCTCACAGAACATGGAAGTCACTAGTACAGAGTTGCCTAATAAAAAGTATAAGTCCCAAAAGTGGACCACAACAAAGTGTGTCTCAAAAGCAATAAGACTAGCTAAGCAAAATAAGGAGACATGATAAACCCAAAACGCCAAGTGCTCACCCTCATCTCCGAGTACCAAAAACACAGGTACTTAGTAGGCATCAAAGGTCGACTGAGCAAAAAAGGGGTAAAAACAATAAGAAATGATAGAATCTAGACACAGAGAGGTCAAAACGGATATGAAAAGAAAGCACGCGAGCATACCAGAAGTAAACTAAGTACAATTGAACTAAACCTAACTGGACTCCCATAAGCCCAGAAGGTACACTCGTGTGCAAGTTTAAATAAAACCTGTAACGGAACACCATAAGCCCGACAAGTACACATAATAGCTAAGTCTACTGAGAAAGAAGAAAAATCGGGCTCCCAGCCCAAAGTAACCAAGATAACCCATCAGACTCCACCCAGCCAACAGTGCACTCCCAGCCCAGCTAGAAAGAGTGACTCCAGGGGGCACCGAACCATACAGTCCACTCCCAGCCCAGCTAGAAAGAGAGGCCCACGGATAAGGTAGATATCGCGAGTCGTCCTACCATGCAGTCAGCTCCCAGCCCAACTAGAAAGAGCGACCTGGGGACACCTAGCCAGCAGCACACTCCTAGCCCATCTAGAAAGAGAGGCACGAGGGTGATCGCCGAAATCACCGAGTCACCTAGCCAGCGATACGCTCCCAGGACAACTAGAAAGAACGACCCTGAGGGTGATGGTATCTCCAATAGGATCCAATCCAACAACATCCATCGTGGAACGCCGTCCACTCCAAGAAATCACAGAAAAGCTCCAAGCCTATACCATCTCAATCCCACGCCTCTAGTGATGCACCGAACCTCCGAGAACACGTAGGAACCACAGAATTAGAGGGAGAAGATACAGAAGTGCAACAAACAACGATATCTCCTAATCTCAGACTCAAACTGTTACGATCCGATTTCGAAAACTAAGGTTTCGAAACCAATTTTCGCAACTTTGGCAATTTTTGTAAAGTTTTGGAAAAATGAGTTATTTGGAAGTCGCCACTTAATTTTTAGGAGAAAATTAAAAAAAAACATTTAAAAGGGAGTTTTTGAATAAAACAAAACATTTTTAATAAAACCAGAGTCTTAGGTAAGGGTTCAATTAAATCTCTAAGGAAGGGTTTAGGCATCTTAGAGAATCCACTAACACGCGGTTGACCGACGGATTTAAAAGCTTAGCTATTTTTAAAAGAAAAACTTAAATTACTTGAAAAATCTTATTATTATTATTATTTCAAATGAGAAATCTTTTGATACTTGTATATTCGTATTATCCCAAATATTGAAATAAGTCAAATGTTGAAGTGTCAAAATGATAATTTTAACTTAACATTTTATCCGAGTCAAGTTTTTGAGTCAAAAAGTCAACACAATAACTTAAGCGTGGATTTGGAAGCTAGATACTAACTACAAAAGAATATGGATGATTCTCAAGTTAGTTTTTAAGCTTAGAATACCTAATGTAAAAGAATTTTTTTTTTTTTTTTTTTAAAATTGAAGAACTTGAACAAAATATCTTCCCAAGGATTCATCTAAGTTAGTAGTCAACAAATAAAATAATAAATAATAACACATCCGACATGGTAAAATATGACAAAATTTAAAAGAATTTGGACTTTTGGTCCAAACGAAGGTAGGCGCTGCTGTTGCTGAATTAAAGTTGGACTTTCTTTTAAGTCCAATTTTCAATTTTCGTTTCAGCCATTTAGGCTACTGCTGCTGCTGCCATAGTGTAAAATTGGACCTTTTTAAGTCCAAAAATCCTCAATTTTAGTCCATTTGGGACTGCTGCAATAATCAAATTGGATTCTTAAATCCAAAAATTCAATTTCCGGCCATTTTTTATTGCTATTACTCCGCTACTTAGCTGATGCCACTGATTTGGGTTTAAACCCATTAACATTAGCTTCCCTTCCACAATTTAGATGAGGTTGACTCAAGAAGAGAAAAATGCAAGAGAGGGGAGTCCATTGGACTCATTCGGAGAGAGTTCATGAAAAGAAAATGAGAGAAATAAGGATTAGATGTCTCATGAAATAAATCAATTAACTGGATTCATTAAATTGCTAAACAACCAACTTAAACAAGATACAAAATATAACACTTGAAGTTACGAAATGAAAGTACTACTAACAGTGATCACAAAGATATTAGACACAAATCAGGACAAACACCTATCCTTACGGAATCTAAAGTCAAATGCCAATTAGCACGTCATTATTTCAATGCATTCAATAAAAGAGACCATACTAGTACTAACATAAAATGAGAAACAAGTAAAATGCCAAAACTAATTAAATAAAAGATAAGGTAATGAATAGATCCACTTATGATCTACAACAAACAATAAGAAATTCACTACTAGTATAAACCAATAACAGTCCTAGATGGAGGAACTAACAACGATAGGCAGCCAAAAATTTACATAACAACAACTAAACCCATTTGCTATTAAGTATACTGCTACTTGAACACAACCTTGGACTAAACCAAAAAAAAAGAGTGCGAAACGAATTCATACATAATTTAAAGATAAGCAAGTTTAGACTCAATGTGATCAAAGTTTTAAGCCATCTCATTTAGCGTACACGAAGGACAAACAAGAAAGCAGAGAGTAGGAAGATATAAAATAACCTTACGCCAAAATAACTTGGCGAATTTAAACAAGGATTCAAGTAGAGTAATCTAATAAATTTTAGGATGTATAAAAGTTATGATATGGGCTTTCATCCATCCCAATCTAACTCTTTTGAGAGTACTAAAGAGCAGCCCCCAAATGTAAGCTATTTCTCACTCAAACAGTCTCTCGATTTGCATTGAGAGCCAAAGGATCTGTTGATTGGCAAATCACACTAACACATTTATGCTTACAGGAGTCTACTAAAGAGACATTGATCCTTGCTTAAAGGGGAAAAACGAATTAACCTTGTGTATACCCTGAGCAAAATAATTAAACTAATTTAAAGATAAGAAATATACTAAACCATGATCAATACAAGAGAGAATCAGCAGCTAATCCTAACACATAAACAAACTTAAGCTTATGTAACACCCATCATCTAGACAAAAAAAATAATAATCTTAAACTCATACCACCAACAAGATTTCACCTTAAAAACCAACTAATCAGCAGTTTTACATTTATAAAGCAGGTCGGAGAAATTAGGCTTCGACAAAAATCGAGGTAATAGTCTTAATACAGAAGACGACAACTTAAGGCAGAGAACAACAACTATATAACAAGAATTTCGAAATCGAATAAAGATAACAGTAACTAGAAGCATATATATAGATTTATGAACTCGATTAAGTGAGAGAATCACATTCACCTCTCTGAATCATAAGAAAACAACCATCAATAGAGAAAAATATTTAAACTCATTCAAAATTGACTTAACTTTAAAAGAACAGGATAATGAAGACTTTTTCCTATCATTCACACCACTAATCACATTGAATCTAAAAGAGATAAATAACAATACTAAACAAATAACAACTCTACAATGCAACAGAAAGAAAAGACTAAGAAAAGAGCTAGAAAATTACCTGGTGCTGGGCAGCGACTGGGACTCGAGTGAACGTGACGAACTCCACCACCACTCTGACTCAAAATAGCCGCAAATCAATAGAATTTCAGAAACGAAAATAAGAACTCCCAAAAACTTAGCGGGGTGCTCTTTTCTTCGCCTCCTAAAAAAAAAAACTCCCCTT
This sequence comes from Solanum tuberosum, assembly GCF_000226075.1. NCBI lineage: Eukaryota > Viridiplantae > Streptophyta > Magnoliopsida > Solanales > Solanaceae > Solanum > Solanum tuberosum. The sequence goes on from NW_006238945.1 coordinate 1,413,422, forward strand.
GAACAGTAAGAGGAAATGGGTTTATATAGGACAAATAACGAGTTGAATTTGAAGATGGAATTCGATGTGGGACTTGAGAAATTTCAAAAATCCTTGAGCGGATAAGGATTGCCAACTAGGCAGTGTACGAATTCGTACCATTTTTGAACAAAAGTTGGCAAAAGAAAAAGGGAAATTGAGAGGATAATGTCGTTGTGCTCGTGCTAAGCACGCTTGAATGTACGGAATCGAAGGAGAAAAAGGGAAATTTGAGGCGATCCGGAGGATTTAGGGCTGAGTTCATCTGGTTCTTGTTTGCTGGAGTTGCATCTGAAAAGAATCAAGAAAAGCAAGAGGGGTAAAAAGGGGAAAATGGGCCGGATCTTTGAAGTGGGCCAAGAAATTGGATCTTTTCTTTGTTCCAAATGGGTCTTGGTTGAAGGACATGGTCCTTTGACCATATCTTAATTAAATTGAAAGCGAAATAAATTACGTATTTAATTAACTATTAAGCTTCTTAACTTCAACAACGTAATATAGTCATTTAATATAAAATTTCTAATTACTTTGAAATAAAGAGAGTAGTTATGTACTCTAATTGATTTTTTTTATTTTTTTTGAGGAAATAAAATTCACAGTTGGTTAGAACTCTATTTTTAGTAAAAATGATTTTATTTTATTTTTTCTAAATATTTATTCGAAGTAATAAAATATATAACACTATATATTGTAAATATATAAAGATGTATATATTTTAAGGAAAATGACCGAATTGCCTAAAAAAACATTTTCTTGAAAATATTTTTGACTTTTTGAAAATAATTATTTCAAATTGTTTGAAATTGAAGAAGCTTGAAGATTAATTAAATTGTGGAGGGCCAAAATTGGGTGTCAACACAAACTATAAGACTCAAGTCTGCTACTCCATTCTACAAGGAGCTAAGTCATCCGAACGAGGTCGGCAAAACATCAAGGCTATCCAGCCCACACTGGTCATAAGTCTAAGACAATGCTAGCCTAACCTAGACTAAGGACATCATTCTTACAGTTGACAATGAACAAAACATATAACACATATCATATAAGCATACAATAGCATTTAGCACATAAGTATGCAATTATACTAACCCGTCTAGCATGGTACTACACCCGAAGTATGGTCAATCAATCCTAGCACAAGGTATCTAATCAAAATAAAGTAAGTGACTGGTACCCACCCCCAATTCACTCCAATCCACATGGTTTTACGTAATTAAGCTCAATCTAATAGAAAGGAAGTTATAGCCTACCTTTAGGTCGACCGCGCGCGCTCCAAATCACTTTACCGGAGCTTTTCCTTCCCGAACGGCCTTTGAACGTTGTCACTCTATCAAATATAGGATCACAACATTGGTACGGTCGTTTAGACACCAAAATCACAGCAAACGGAGACAAGTCAATTTTGGAGTTGAAACGGGAATTGTGGGACCCGCATCGAACTATCCAGATTTGACTCCGCCAAGAGACCCAAAATAGTACCCCGAACTTGTATTCCAAAATGGAACACTATTCGGGTTTTAAAATGTAGCAAAACCCAACATGCAAGAAAACCCACACTTAACCAACTTAAGAAGAAAGCATGCAACAAGCTAAACTTGGAATTTACAAAAATCAAAGGGTGCCTTGCAGCCCATGAATACTCCACGACATAGCCTCGATAATTCCCGACACGTGGGACTTTGAATCATCCAAAACCAAGCTAAAATGAGCAAGATATCACCAATTCAAGAAAGCCAAGAATAAAAACTTGAAAAAAGGCTTACAACAGTCTGTTTTTTCACAATTTTTATGTTGAACGATGTGCACCCAACAACTTCAGATCAGTCTACAGAAAATCCACGAAGACAACGAAGCTCCTGCACTTTGAATCGCCTTAATTGGCTGAGAAATGAGGGAGATGTGAGATTTTAAAGTTTAGAGAAAGTGCTGATTTTTCTGCTTAAATACACCAGATTTTCAGCATTTTTCAAAGACTTAAAAACTCCGACGGGGGGCTCCGAACTCGTTCGGAACCCCCTGCATGCAAACGAGATATGCAACCATACCAAATTTGATATTTCAGGCTCAATGACACAGTCAAAATTTCCCTACGAGGTCATCTTGACAAAAAGTGGATCCCACACCCGACCGCCATTTTAAGTCAAAAACCACAAAAGGGATAAAAAAAAAACTCAGAATCCTCGGGATAAAAAATGAGGGTCAATCTAGACCAAACTCGATATTCCGGAGCTAAAAGCGCTGACATAATTCTCATCCGAACGTGTTTGCTCAGAATGTTGACTAAAGTCAAACTTAGGCTTAATCTTAAAGTTAAAACGCCTAATAGCACCGACTCACACTAAAAACCTCGAGAGTCATGCAGACCATGCAACTAGCCTAAAATGGCCCTTCTAAAGCTGATGGAATCGTCATAATTGGATTCAGATGTCATCTTCTTGAACTTTTGATCGAAAATTATCGTTTTATGTTCATAAGCTCTAAAAACACTAAAACTCGCACAATAACCAAACGAACGACCAGATGATCGAACTGTCAGTCCTAGCAAGTCATTAATAACTTGGGGTTGCTACAAGAACGCTCGAAACGACACACAAAAGGCAAACCATAGAAATGACCAGGAGGGTCATTACAACATCCACTACTAAAAAGGACTTTCGTTTGCGAAAGGAAGGGTCAAGAAGTACCTGAAGGCTTAAACATATCGGGAAATGGCTCTCGCATCTCTTGCTCGGTCTCCCAGGTAGCCTCCTCGATGGGACTATGCCTCCAATGGACCTTAGCAACAGGAATAGCTCACGAGCGCAATCTCCTCACATCTCTAGCAAGAATGGCAACTGGCTCCTCTACAAATGTCAAACAATCATCCCAACTCAACTGCATCATACTGGAGCACATGGGACTCAGGATCATACCGGCGCAACATCGAGACATGGAAAATCGGGTGGATGGTTGAAAATGCTGGATGTAGGACCAATCATAAGTAACCTCCCCAACTGTCCGGAGTATCTCAAAAGGCCCAATGTACATGGGCCTAAGCTTACCTCGTCTCCCAAACCTCATCACGCCCTTCATGGGCGACACACAAAGGAATACCTGATCACCAATAGAGAATCTTAAAGGTGGACGCCTCCGATCCGCATAACTCTAGTGCCTACTCTGAGTCGTTCGAATTCTATCCTGAATCACTCTTACCTAATATAGATACGAGCCAACCTCTCGATGCTAATGAAGACTGAACAGGAAGAAAGCCAAATGTTATCAACACCTCTAGAAATATGCGGTAGGCCAGCCACAAAATTCATAGTAATGCAATCCCACTTCCACTCCATACAAGTAGTGCCTCCAAATCTTAAGCGCGAAAGTGTATTGCTCTTGAAGGAAGTGGTGATCCAAACTGATGTGTCAATTTAAACGAGGTGATGATTCAATAACATAATATAACGTGTCACTTTTTAGGGAGGTGACTTCCCAATATGTCACTTTTTAGGGAGGTGACATCCCAACGTGTCACTTTTTTAGGGAGGTGACGTCCCAATGTGTCACTTTTTAGGGAGGTAATTTCCCAATATAATATAACCTTATGCTTAAGGGATGTAATGTCCCAATATAATAATAACGCGTCACTTTGAGGGAAGTGATTGTTCAATATAATATAACGTGTCACATTCAGGAAGGTGACACTCCAATAAAAATTTAATGTGTCACGTTGAAATGAGTGACACTCTAATAAAAAATTAACGTGTCACGTTGAAGGAAGTGATGCTCCAAAAATATAACGTGTCACGTTGAAGGAAGGGACGCTTTAATAATAATCTAACGTATCACATTGAAGGAAGTGAAGCTCCAATAATATAATATGTCACGTTGAAGGAAGTGACACTCCAATAATATAATGTATCACATTGAAAGAAGCGACGCTCCAATAATATAATATGTCACGTTGAAGGAAGTGACACTCCAATAATATTAACGTGTCACGTTGAAGGAAGTGACGCTCCAATAATATAACGTGTCACATTGAAGGAAGTGACACTCCAATAAAAATTTAACATATCACATTGAAGGAAGTGACGCTCCAATAATATAACGTGTCACATTGAAGGAAGTGACGCTCCAATAAAAAATTAATGTGTCACATTGAAGGAAGTTACTCTCCAATAATATAACGTTTCACGTTGAAGGAAGTGACGTTCCAATGATATAATGTATCACATTGAAGGAAATGATGATCCAATAATATAATATGTCACGTTGAAGGAAGTGACGCTCCAATATAATAATGTGTCATATTGACGGAAGTGACGCTCCAATATAATTCTCTAATGATAAAGAAAAAATCTCAGAAATAGGGAGTAAGGTTATAACATAGTAATTTGATTAGTTTCTCGTAGTTTGTGAAATCGGTAACATCTCTGATTGTCATTAAAACTTTGTCGTCCCTGTGCTCATAGAAAATTTGTTAGTTAAGAATCGAGAGATTAACGACACTTTTAACTGCATCATGACAATCTGGTAGCCATAAAGAACGCAGGATTTGGGAAGAACGCTTTGAGAGCTTTTAACGTTGAAAGGAGGCACTAATGACCGATTAGGGGTCTCACATAAAGTGTGCCCCTACTTTAAATGGATCTCTTGTAAAGAGATGATTGGTTGATAAAGGATATCTTTGAAACTTTAAGTTGAACGAAGCTTTTGAAGACTTTGAACTATTTCAAAAGTAGCCCCTATTTCTAGTCCAAGGGTACTTAACTTAAATAATTTGTAAAAAAGAAAAGAATGACTAATTCAAAAACATGTTCCAGTTTCCTCTAAGGTCTGTTATTTGAAACAGCAGGAAGACTGAATCCTTATATAGGATTGCCTACAAATTTTGTTTGAACAAAAAGTCGGGTCTGACGTAGTTCGAACTAAAAACTTTAGCAAATTTCTCGAAGACATAAGATTTGCCATAAAAAGGACAAGAGATTTGAAATAACGGAGGACAAAGTTCTTCAACATAAAATAAAGGATAAGAGTTACCTTGTTGGATTGGATCCTTGGTGTCGGGAATCCTTCATAATAACATCTTTGAAAAGTATTAGTTCATGTCCCACTTCTGGTGAACATCTGGATTGATCCTTCGAAAATTGAAACGACCTTTTGGAATTCTAACTCCAATTATAATGAAACTTGGAGAGTTCATAAGTAATTAGTAACAAAATAAAATTATCAAAGTAAAAGATAAGTTGTCAAATGAAGTTGTTAGGCTTATATTGGTCTGGATAACATCTTATGGTCTTCGCCATTGTGCCAAACTATTTCATCTGTAAATTTGAGAATATGTAAGTCACAATAAAGTGAAAGGAAATTTTTTAGAAGATGATTAAGAGTAGAAATCATTTGAGCTATGACGAGGCCACTATGGGTCTAATGATGCCTTGTAACTTTGTAGTTCCTGCATCCAAAAAAAAAATTAGTTTTGAGAGACTGATTCATGTTGGCTTTACCTTGCCCTCCCGATGCTCCTTTGACGTCTGGTTTACAAGCTTGTCTGATCTCGAAATGTCGTTTGATGGAATTTTTGAGGACCCTCCTCAAAAATTCTGTCCCGATTAAAAACATAACATAACTTTTGAACTTTATGTAGATTTTAGTTGAATTTTTGAGATTCACTCAAAAATTCTGCCCCAGTTGCAACTCTGAAGTGATCCTTGATTCTGGCTTGTTGGAAAAAGTCCTCTTCTAACGAATTTAAGATCCTCTTAATATCTGCCAGCTTCCATTATAAAGAAAAATGGAAATCTTACGGGGAATATATGACCGAGTCAGTGTGGCGCCTACGTATCCCGGTGAGCAGGAATCATGTCAAACGTAGTTCCAACGTAAAGATGTGCCGCCCCAACCAAACTCCCCACCTGACAATGTCTTTCGCTTGGATCAGCCCGCGAAGCAAGCCTTGGGTCTAAAAATAGGGGCAGTGCCCCGCTTCCGATTCACGAAATGAGTAAAATATTGTTAAAAGTAGTGGTATTTGACTTTCGCCTTTCGAGTCCCACTTATACTATACCTCTCAAGTCATTTCACAAAGTCGAACTAGAGTCAAGCTCAAAGGGTCTTCTTTCCCCGCTGATTCTGCCAAGCCCGTTCCCTTGGCTGTGGTTTCGCTAGATAGTACATAGGGACAGTGAGAATCTCGTTAATCCATTCATGCGCGTCACTAATTAGATGAGAGGCATTTGACTACCTTTAAGAGAGTCATAGTTGAGTTCTTAAAGCAAGCCTACGCTCTGTATACATTAGCATGGGATAACATTATAGGATTTCGATCCTATTATGTTGGCCTTCGGGATCAGAGTAGTGATTAACAGGGACAGTTGGGGGATTCATATTTCATAGTCAGAGGTGAAATTATTGGATTTACGAAAGACGAACAATTGCGAAAGCATTTGCCAATGATGTTTTCATTAATCAAGAACGAAAGTTGGGGGCTCGAAGATGATCAGATACCGTCCTAGTCTCAACTATAAATGATGATGACCAAGGATCGACGGATTTTTCTTTTTTGACTCCGCCGGAACCTTATGAGAAATCAAAGTTTTTGGGTTCCGGGGGAGTATGATCGCAAGGCTAAAACTTGAAGGAATTGACGGAAGGGCAGCTCCAGGAGTGGAGCCTGCGGCTTAATTTGACTCAACACGGGGGAACTTACCAGGTCCAGACATAGTAAGGATTGATAGACTAAGAGCTCTTTCTTGATTCTATGGGTGGTGGTGCATGTCCGTTCTTAGTTGGTGGAGCGATTTGTCTGGTTAATTTCATTAACGAACGAGACCTCAGCCTGCTAACTAGCTATGCAGAGGTATCCCTTCACGTTCAGCTTCTTAGAGGGACTACGACCTTTTAGGGTGCCGACGGAGTCCTAAAAGCAACATCTGTCGATCCCTAGTCGGCATCGTTTATGGTTGAGACTAGGATGGTATCTGATCGTCTTCGAACCCTCAATTTTCGTTCTTGATTAATGAAAACATCATTGGCAAATGTTTTCGCAGTTGTTTGTCTTTCATAAATCCAAGAATTTCACCTCTGACTATGAAATACGAATGCCCCCGTGTAAATCATTACTCTGATCCCAAAGGCCAATGTAATAGGACCAAAATCCTATAATGTTATCCCATGCTAATGTATACAGAGCGTAGTGTGCCGCCCCGAAAGAAGCTACATTAAATTTCAGCATTTCCAAGAGCGAGGCAGATTCATATTGCGCTTCAACGAGTCTCAAACGGCGTGCCAATTATCAACCAGCCTTGGGAGATTACTTAGAGACCCTTGGTGAGCAATTAATGACCTTGACTAGCAACTAAATAGTTCCCAAAGGCTATACAAAGTTGATTTGTGAAAAGGACGTTTTTGCCATTTATGGAAATGAAGGACCAACTTTTCCCACCAACTTTTATACTTTTGTAAAGACACCCTTTTTAGTCTTTTCTCTTGGGACCTTGTCCCCCTTCGTTTTCAGGCTTTATTTTCAGATTGTATAAGTCTTTTTATAGAGTTCACTTGTATGAAGAACACTTAGAGAAAGAAAATTGGTACTTGCTTCCCAAACTTGCTCTCTATTTTGCCTTTTTGATTTTTGTTTGTTTGTGGACTGTTTGAGACGTTCTTGTTGTTACACTTAAGTTCTATTTTGTGTTAGGACTGAGCTTAAGTGGAGCTGTGCAAGCCCAACTTGGCTGTCCCACGAGACCTAAGAAAATAGGCATGACGTCGAAGTCTCAACGCAATGAAGAGGCTGGTCAAGAGAGGGAGAAGGAGATTTAGAAGGATGCTGCCAAGAAACTTGAGGAAGGGTTATTACCAAGTCCGAATTGCCAAAGGAGATGAGCCAAAGACGACTTGTGTTACTCGTTATAGAGCCTTTGAGTGGATGGTCATGCCTTTCGGCTTGACAAACGCTCCAGTGACGTTTTTTATATTGATGAACAAATTGTTCCATCCCTTTTTGGATCAACTTTGTCACGACCCAGACCATCGTGATTGACACCCACACTAATCCTCCGGTAGGAGAACCATTACTACATTCCAACCCAAGCAACTAATCTAAAAACTAAGGCATTTAAGTTACAGAAGCAAGTTAAATACTAAGAAAGAAATAGAGTTCCCATAAACTCTAACAAAAATCTAACAATAATAAACTAACATTGCGGAAGATACGCCTAGAACCTGAAAGTCAATGTACCAAAACATCTAAAAATGAACCATAAGTCTAAACAAGGAGGGATGCAACTCCAAACTAATGAACTAATACTAACTAGAACAAGTCTAAGTCCGAAATGTGGACATAGACGGAAAGAGAACTCATGGCAGCCCAAAAGAACTGGCTCACCCTTGAATTCGAAGCAATCAGTGATCTTCTTAAGGCTGGCAACGGAACCGGGAGGCACCGGTACCGATTCCGGTCCGTTACCGGTTCCGTCTCGATTCCGGATAGTACCGGTTAGATCTGGTATTGTACCGGTCCGGGAGGGGTAACGGGACGGAAATCGGGATTTACCGGTCTGTCCCGGTCCGGTTAGTCCCGGTTCCGGTCCGGTTCGCTCAGTTTTGTTTTTTTTTAATCTGAAATTTCAAATTATAGCCGTTGAGAGCCGTTGGGCAACGGGTTTTGGGCCCCACCAACGGCTCTTTCACCCCCATAACCCCCCTTTACACATCCCTACCCCCCAAACTTTTTTTAATATCCCAAACTTCTTAGAACTACATTTTCATCCTTTTTTTTTAACTATAGATACCCCTAATCTTTCATTGTTTTCACTCACAAAAATATCTTCTAATCTCTCTACTCTCTACTCTCTAAATTCTCTTATTCTCGACTTCTCGTTAAAATTACGAATTTGGTCTTTGGAAATTGGAGCTTCAAAATTCAACTTTCAATTTTCGGCTTCCGGTCATACACGTCTACTTTTTTAAGTAGACGTTTGGTACATTCGTTCCAACTCACTTTTCATTTAGTTATTTATTTGTTTGCATTTAATTATTTATTTTGTGAGTAATTAATCTCTAGTCTCTACTTATTTAGTTATTTATTTGTTTAAAA
>NW_006238945.1:1423791-1424743 GCF_000226075.1 Solanum tuberosum
CAGGCTTGATGATAATTATTGGAATGACATAAAAGAACTTATAGAATTCTTAAAAGTTTTTTATTTAACTACAAAAAAAATATCTGCACTTTATTATCCAACTATTTGCTCTGTTTTACCTAATATTTGTGCTATTTCTAGTAAATTTTATAAATTCAAAACTAAACCAATATTTGAAGAATCTGTTAAGAAAATGATTGAAAAATTTTAAAAATATTTTATTCCTATTCCTCAAATTTATTTAACTGCTTGTTTGTTAAACCCACATTACAAAGATGAAGGTGCATCACGAATGGTTGATAAAATATATTTTAATTTGGGCATTGATAGTGAAGATGATGAAACACCTAGTTGTCAAGATGTTAAAGATAGTATAAAAATTGAAGCTAGAAAATTATATGACTTGTATAATTCTAATGGAATGAATGTAGTACGTAATGAAGAACCTCAAAGTTCTTGTTGTAGATATAATGAAGATGATATTGATGATATGATAGATGGTATTATTGAACTTTCTCATAATGATAGAAATGATTTTGATGCATATATTAATCAAAATACAGAACCTACTACTATTGATCTTCTAGAATGGTAGAGCAATCGCGGCCAGGGATTTCCAAAACTTCAACCGGTTGCTCGAGATGTGTTAGCTATTCAAGCATCTTCAGTAACTTCGGAAGGTGCTTTTAGTGCAGCAAGATTTCAAATTGGAGAGCATAGATATTCATTAGCAGCAGATAGCTTGGAGATATCCGTACTATTTAGAGATTGGATTAATGGCGAGAGAAGGAGTTATGGTCGTCCACCTCTACCGACCAAATTTGAAAATGACGTTGATGAAATAATGCAAGATTTTAGTGATGACGGCATTGATGCAATGGAAGAACTAGCTAATCAACCAATTCCAAAGCATGTTACTAGAGAAATGCTAAATGATTTAAAAAAAGATTTC
>NW_006238945.1:1425283-1447304 GCF_000226075.1 Solanum tuberosum
TGAAATTTAAACTTTTATAGTTTTATAGTTTTGAAGTTTGAATTCAAATTTTCAAAATTTTTAATTGTGAAATTTAAACTTTTATACTTTTAAAGTTTGAAAATTTGTATTTATACTTTTATACTTTAATATTATTTCTGTAATGTTCCTAATTTGTTAATTTTAAAAAAAATAAAATTAATTATAACAGTTGGCCATTGGGACCCGGTTTCCGGTCCGGTCCGGTACCGGTCCGGGACGGGTACACGGAATTTTTTCCGGAATTACCGGTTCCGGTCCGTCCCGGTTCCGGTTCGGTTCCGGCCCATGGTGGCCGGTTCCGTTCCGGTCCATCCCGGTCCGGTAGTCCCGGTTCCGGTCTCATTGCCAGCCATAGATCTTCTACACGAGGTTTGTCAATAGCCACCTGAAGATACCATGTACTCAACAAAGAAAGAGCAAGTGTAGTATCAGTACACAACCACAGTGTACTGGTAGGATCACACGGCTATCCCACTAAGTGCAACATAAGTAAGTCATTAGAACAATATAATCGCATGCATATATCGAACATATACAATATTATCAACATTTACGAACATTGTACAGTTTCACATTTCTCAAGATACACAATTATATCAAAACATTGGTCCTCTCATGGAACCCAAACCCAAACAATTAGCATACGAGAACGTGGTACCCGATCCAATGTTTATGCCGGAACCTGGCAACCGATCCCATAATTATGCTGGAACGTGGCAACCGATCCAAGTTAGTGTGTCGGAATGCAACACCCGATCCATTCAACAAGCCACAATCACAATCACAAGTATATTCTCAAGTTCATACAATCAAGTCATGATTCATGGAGTTCATCATTCGTTTATCTCATTTACAACAAGTGTGATCAATAATGCAATATTCACATACATACATGTATCATAATGAAGCAAGAACAAACATACATCACACAATCGTAGAATCACAACCAGCACCTACCTCGAAACAAGCTTGAAACCCTAAGAAACTTGATCCTTCCCTTTTTGGATTCGTTCCGCTTGTTCTTGGTCTACAAACAATCATAATAACATGGGAATCAATAAACAATCACTAATTACCCGAATCGCTAACAATTCTATGAACCCTAGATCTTACATGTGATCCCAAACACCCAAAATAGGGTTGTTTCCACCATAGAATCTAGATCAAAACTCTCCCCCATCGATAATTACCCATTTTATTATGTTCTACGGATCGAAAAATGGATTCGGAGAGTGAAAAGCTTACCTTTAGCCTCAAGAATGGTGAAAAACTGTCAAGAGTCGCTTGGGGTTTGTTCCTTAGCTCTAAAAATCGAAAAGTGCAGAATAAATTCGTTTTGGGGTTTATTTACGACTTTAAGTCACGTCTGGCCCGCCAAAGCGATCCTCACCCCGCTACAGCGGCACCGCCAGAGCGACCAAAACCTCCGCTAAAGTGTCTTGCATGAAACAATGAGCTATTTTAATAATTCCAAGACCCCCATTTCACAACACACCTTTAACCAACGACGCTCAGAAAATATCGTTCACGCTAAGATCGATTCCGGGAGTTCTACTTACCCGAATTCCATTCCATAAAGTCATACGGATTCTTTAACGACTTATTTAACTACTCATGTAATCAAAATCATAAATAAATCACCCGATTGTTACCAAATTTCCCTACACCTTAATGACTCTAATTTCATCCAAATATGGACTAGGTTGGGAAATTCCAAGTTACTACGAAAAAGTTTTTCGATTCAAAAAATTTCCCCATTGGCTTTTCTATAACGACGGATCCCGATCGTTACAAGTTTGTAGTTATATGTTTGAATGATATTGTTGTTTATAGCAACAACGTGGAGAAGGATGTTGAGAACTTGTGCAAAGTGTTCAAAGTCTTGAGAGATAACGATTTGTGCGTGAAGCGAGAAAAATGCAGCTTCACACAGCCCACTGTCCAGTTCCTTGGACACACTATTAGTCATGGTGAAATAAGGATGTACATCGATAAGGTGGAGGCGATTAGGGATTGGGAGGCTCCAACAAAGGTACCCGATTTACGGTCCTTTCTTGGCCTCGCCAATTATTATCGGCGCTTCATAGTTAGCTATTCGGTTATTGCTGCTCCACTGACCGACTAAAATTTAGGAATTAATTTTCATGTTTAAATAGTATTTCATGTTTTTTATGAAAGTAGCTTTAAACTATCAATTATTCGGAAAATAATAATAACCAAATTGTCAAACATAACTCTATTTTCTACTTCAAAATTTTCAAATTTAACGAAAAATTTATTTGCAATAAATTGTAGTAACTCGTATATGAGACTTAAGATTTTGATAATTTCAAAAATAAATATGTGAATATCTATTTTGGGATATTAATCTTTTAGAGAAAATTTGATTGCATGTTTGGATAAATAAGTTGAGTTGGGTGATTTTGCTAGTTGTAGAAATTGCGAGGTATAAGTCATATTCTTAAAGAATATATTTAAAATTTTAAATATTCTTTAGCATAAAATCTGGTCAAACAAAACTTCAATTTTGATAATTTCAAAAATAAATATTTTTTTGAATTTTATGATCAAACGCCCACTAAATTACTATTCAAATTTGAAATTCAATTTTGATTTAATTTTTTTTTGAGTATTTAAGTCCATCACAACCCAACAACAATGTAGATTGAAAGGCTTTAATTAATTTGGAGTCCAAGAAATATTCAAAGTTTTATTTTGATTTGAAAGAGGGTTTATTTAAAGTCTATTCACAATTTAATTTAACTTATAAATGTAATTTATTTAAATATTTTGTCTAGTCAAACATTTATTAAATAAAATGAATATTTAACAAGTGACTAGATTACATATATATTTATTTTACAACAAACTCTATCATGACATTTATTGATCTCCACACCAATAAAAAATGAGGAAAATTACATTAATTTTCACAGCCCAACTATCAAACTCCTACAACTATATAAAGAGAAAAGGTTACATTATTTTTTCCACCATTCAAACTTTCAATACACTTTCCCCCTTTATTTTTTCTAAAAAAATAATGAAGCTCTCTTCTCTCTTCAAAAGCATAAAAAAATCCTCTTTTTTCTCCTATGCTATGTAGATTGCCACATTGTGGAAATCTTAGAACTCTCTCTATTAGAGATGAAAATAATCACAAAATTTTCAACTCTCAAAGATTTTACAACAATGTTGATGATGACATGGTTGATGAAGTCATTGAAAGCCTAAAAATAGAGAAAGATAGGTTTTTTGTCGAGGCAGGTGAGAAAACTAGTTCAATTTTTGACATGTCATCATCAAAATTATCAAAGAGGTGTACTAGTAGTAAGAGGCTCGAGTTTCTACCATTTAATGACTCGTGTGTTATAACATCGATGGATTCTATTGATGCTTATGGGGGAAACAAGTAGGTCAATTCTTGAAGGGTCATCATCAAGATTGTCAAAGAGTACTAATAATAGTACTAGTAGTAAAAGGCTCGGGTATCTACCATCAAATGACTCGATGGATGCTTATGGGGATCAAGAAACTAGTTCAATCCTTGAAAGGTCAAAGAGTAATAGTAGTAATAGTAGCAACGGGTTCGTGTACTATGTACCATGTAAAAAAACATATGTTATAATGCGATTGATTTTGAGGGATCCTTATGAGGATATCAAGAATTTTTTGGAAAGAATGGTTGACGAAAATGTAGTGATTGAAGATTGGGAGGAGTCTCTTGAAGTGTTATGTGCTTGGCTTTTGGAGATTAATGAGAAAAACATGCATAAGTATATTGTTGGTGCATTTTGTGATTTGTGGATGAGCTATTCAGGTACTTCAACAACAAATACTCCATTTGGATTTAGTTCTAGTGAACCTCCTAGTCCTTATTTTATATGTCTTTGATAGAAGATAAGGCTGATCAGATGATTGCAGCGTCAACATCCAGTGTAATTCCATAAGTAGGGGAGGGGGTAAGATTAATGTAGACTTTATTCTTATAGTCTGTGATGTTAGAAGATTGTTTCTATTTATAGATTCTCGCTAAAAAGTAATGTTTTCGAAGCGAAAGACTGAAAATGAGATTCCTGAGAAAAATATTGATCGTGTTTCATCTTCTTATGTCTGAAAGAAAAAAAAAATAGAGAAATAAAATGGAGAATTTATTTTAGATATGTTATAGTATTACTAGTAGTATTGTTTCTTTTTCTTGTTTGAAAATTAAAATAAATGTACTTTCTTCTTTAATATTGTTTGTTTTGTTACTCATGGTCTCCGCTACCAAAAATATAGAAATTAGTTCTGAAGTTTGTCGCTAATCTTTTGACCTAATTTTTTCATCATATATACCTTAACCTAACAAGCTACATCAATAATTAGTGTGATACAAAACTTAGTTTATGTCTAACTTCTATTAACCTATGACTTAAGTTTTTTCATGTATTTAACTTTTACCATGCATAATTTGGTTGTTTATCTAATCGTTATAACAATAACATATCCAATGTTGTTGATTTGTATGATTTGGTCTTTCCAAAAATTTATGATAAGAGTGTGCGTGCTGGTAAACGATAGAGTAATGGAGTATATGGTTATGGTATTTCCAAAATTTTATGGATTTAAATCAAAGATATGTTTAATGTGTCGATATTCTCTTTGAGTCTTGTCGTTTTAAATATGTAAAATAGGATGTTGGGTGTAAATCAGTTTAATATCGGTTTCGTTTAGCTTGTGCATATCAAAATGATCATTGAAACTTTAATGGAGCTAGGAACTAAAGATGAAGAATAGTTAGTGTTCTATTCTTCTACTCATTTCGGAGCTAGAAAGGACTATTTATAATAGAATCAGTTATTTAACAGTAATAATATAATTAACATATATTATATTTAACGTTAATAATAAGTCTATATGAATATTTATGACCAACACTTTATATAAATATAGCTATAAGCTCTATCGGCTATAAATACAATGTGCATTAACTCAATTCCGCTAAATATTTTTACCATAATATAAAGGAAGAAATTGCTGCTAAATATCTCTTCTACTATAGTAAACCTAGGGACACCTTTATTAAAACATGATGGTCATATTTTAATTTAAAACCTATTTAAAATATTTTAATTAATTAAAAACTAAGATGACTGAAAACGTATTTTAATCTTGTTCATATGAAATACCATACGAAAATTAATTCCTAAATTTAAGAATTTTGTACTCTTAGTAATTTTCACTTTTGTATCATAAATATTATGTACACTCTTCTGTATATCTCGAAAGTCCTCACAAAAAGTAATAGACTGACGTGCAAATAGGAATCAATTTGCATTACCAAATCTCAAAGTTTCAGTGAAGTAGAAAAGAGAAGTGAATATTATCTTCAAGAACACAAAACTTTGGTCAAAGTAACGATATGGAAATCAAAAGCTCATATATTGCCCAAAAGAGAAACAACGAGAGTTTAAAACATAAGTATTGAATATTAAGTGCCACCTAATATCCATACTCAAACAAATATCAACATTGTTCACAAAAGACAGTTATAAAGTCCTATATCAGAAAAGTAGGATGTTTACCTCCATGGCCATCATAAACATCAAAAGAGTGCAAGTGTCCAAATTTGGATAAACTGCATTTTATCGAAGTGTTCAAACAGGCCCTCTTGGGATCCCCAAACTCATCTAAAACCATCAACTCTGCCTCCTTGGTGGTTCTTACAATGGATAGGAAGGAAGCTCCCTCTCTACCTACTGTGAACACATAAGATCTGACAGAGAAAGTCAACTCTCTCACAAACCTGCAAATTCTCTCTGCCTCATCGGTATCAATAGTCATAGCATGCCTAGATAGCTCACAGAAAGCTCAGACGACTCTCGTCTCTCACGCTCCAAGGAATGAAGTGGTCCTCGAAAGCACTAGAAAACACATCCCACTCTACCGGGAGAGATCCAACTGGTATAGACATCATAAAAGTCCTCCACCACTCTTTGGCGCGACCAAGATGCTAAAGTGCAACAAATCGAACACCAAGAGCATCCACCATACCCACTGTCTCAAACATCTCATGGCAAAAAGTCAAGAACTCATGAGCATCCTCGCTCTTACCACCCTAAAACAAGGGTGGTTTCATCTTCTGAAATATCTCATAACTCTGCTGATCAGCCGCTGTCAGAATAACCTCACAAGCAATTTGTGCACCAAAATTCGGTGCAAGAACCACTAGTGATTGGTCCACCTGAACATGAATACCTAAAGTATGCTCTTGACATGGGGTGTGCGCCCATACCCTCGTTTGAGAATCTAGTGTCTCACTACCTTGAGAGAAGTTCTCTAACAAACCTAGAATCCTCAACAAAGTCTCTTAAAACAAAGGAGCTCCAAAATCGGAAGGAACCTAATCCTCACCAACTTCAACTTATGGCTCAGGAGAAGCCCCTCTAGCTCGACCTTTGGCTCGTACCACTCCACGGGCACGACCTTTGGCAAGTGTTTCTCCACGGGCATGACCTCTATCCAGTGCTACTCCATGAGCATGGCCTCTAGCTCGGGCCCTAACTCTACCCCTAGCTGGGGTCTCCAAAACATGCTTGGGGACTACCTCCACTCTACCATTGGAAACAAAAGCTCTAGTCCTTGGCATTTGTTTGAATAACACGGGGCAACTCACCACTAGCTAAGGTAACCACACACTATAAGAAATGATGAATAAAAGGAAGTTTCCTAACAATCTTTGGAGCCTTTTGAAGATAAGTGCAGACGTCTCTGTACCGATCCTTAAGAATCTACTTAGACTTGGCTTGTACACACGTGAGACCTATGAACCTGGGGCACTGATACCATTTATCACGAACCAAATATGGACATGATGACACTTGTTTATTCCCACCAATAAAAGTCAGCATCAACCAAACAAAACGAAAGAAATGCAGAAATATAAAGCAAGAGCAAGACAGGCAAAAAAATTAATCATTCTAAATAATACCCCAAAACCTAGTTGTCACGTGTACAAGCCACTAATGAAAATACAGAATTCAAAAGATAAATATAAGTCTCAGTCTTTCTTTCTCAAGTAGAAACAATATTAAAGAAAAGAAAAGGAGGGCCCGCTAGGATGACAAGTTGCTACATCTCAAATCCTTCAATGAGCCTCGATTGTCATGAGAAGAAGAAGAAGATCATTCGGGTCCGGGCTCAGAACCTACACAAGTGTAGAAGCAAGGGGTGAGTACCAACAACACGATACCCAACAAGAAACCTAATAACAAGGCATCTACCTAGAAATCAAATACCCCTTACACTCCAATCGAACCTCCTCAAACTACAACCTACACAGAAATCATCCCAACCTAGCAATTCTATAATACACAGCTCACAACGCCCAATATTCATAATTCAATCTTCACAATTTAACAATCAAACAAATCAAATAAGTCAATCTCAATGTCAAGTAGTTCACTTACACGCACAGTACATCAATCACAATTAACAAGTAAGTCACACAAAAGCATCAAAAGTATCAAGTCACAATAATCAATCTCTCGTCGAAACCATTTCCCATCGACACTATATCACTAGGCAGAATCATTTCCCATCGAATTTATACCAACTCACTAGCCAGAACCATTTCTCATCGGTTTTATGTCACTAGCGGGAACCATATCCCATTGGCTTTATATCACTAGCCAGAACCATTTCCCATCGGCTTTATGTCACTAGCCGGAACCATTTCCCATCGGCTTTATATGACTAGCCAGAACCATTTCCCATCGGCTTTATATCAAATCCCTAGCCGGAACCATTTTCCATCAAATTCATATACACTTATTGGAAATAACCTCGGCATCACAACACTCGCCAACAAAAGACCTCGGAATCATGAATCAATGCACACACGCAAAATCATACCACACGAAAGAGACAACAAATTATACCATTCAAGTCCATATTCATGCTTTCAAGTATTTCATCAATCAATCAACACGGGTCACAATAAGGTAATTCACATCATCATGTTCATCACATAGCCTTTTTTATTTCTACCCCTTTTTATTCATTTAGATGTAACAAGTGGACAATTAAACCCTTCATCGCATTGTTAGTACTCCCAACACACAATCAATGAAGGAAGTAAATGAATTCTACTAGAATACAAGGTTTAGGAGTCACTTGCCTTAAATCAATCAACAATTACTCCAAGAGTTGAGTATTCCCCTTCCGAATCACTTCCAATGCCCCACAATATATAATAATCATGTATTTACAATCACTCATCTGAAACAACAATTCCCACATCAATTATCTAAAGAAATGGATTAATCAACTAAAAACCCAATTCCAAAATGGAGGTATGAATCCAGAAAACAATACTTGAAAATGATGTTTAAGGCTTTAGGAACTTAATAGTGAAAACCATTTCGAAAAGGGGATCAAAATCACTTTAGAATCACCATTTTACTAAATTCTTGGGTTCTAAAAGATAACCCCAAAATTTTCATTTCAAAAGCTTGATTTGTATACATATATCCATAAACAATAATGAGTAATTTAAGATTTAGAGTTAAGAATCGTTACCCAAAAGTTTTTCTCAAAAACCTGGTCCAAATTGCCACTCCAAAGCTTCGAAAACTCAAAAATGATGAAATGGGGCATAAACCCCGAAATGGCAGGCCAAAAAACCTCTCTGATGTTGCAAAAGTGAGCCGCTAAAAACACGGGTCTCACTTGGTGAAGCCTACTTCAGTTTTGCGAAGCTAGCTTAAGCGAAGAGGCTCTTGCTACTGCGAAGCTTGCTTAAACGACCAGCCTTCACAAAAGTGAGGCATGTAAACACCATCAATATACAACCAACTCTCAAACCATCAAAACGACCCTTGGGATTCATTCGAAACCCCGTGCACACAAACCACATACGCAAATCAATTATGCTCGACGTTTCAGACTCAATGGAATGTTCAAAACATGAATCTGAGGCCTCCTTGACCCGATATCCATGAAAACCACAAGAATTAACTCATTCCAACAAAATCTAAAACAAGCTCGGGACCTCTCAAAAATCAACCAAGACCTCACCTAGGCCTAATCATCCTCAAATCCAACGAAACTCTCAAAACTCCGATCTGAGTGCCCGAACACAAAATGTTGACCAAAGGCTAAAACTCTATAATTTCACAACTTTGGACCCTAAATACTCAAAAATACTCGGAAGTTGAAACTGAAAATTCTCCCAAATCAGATTTCTCATTCCAGGACCGATGGAATTGATAGAATTCCATTCCGGGACTCGAGGCTCCAAAAGATACCAAAAATCATATCCTTAAAAACTTAGCCTTTCAAACTTGAAATTTACCACATTCTCAACTTTTAACCCCAATGTTCAAGACTAACTTTCCAAACCTCAATCATAGAAGACTTGGGATCAATTAGGTGAGGGAAAAATAGTAAATTCACAAAACTTTTCAAAAATGACCAACTGGGTCATACATTGTATAATAACATATTTATGCAATTTAGATAATACAAATATTGGAAAAATAATATGACAATTCAGGTTGCGTAATATTTTCTATACTATCAATTTTTAAAAAAATCATTTTAAGTACAAATATATTATTATTACCTCAATTTTAATTGAATGCAATTGGGGAGCATTGTTAAGTAAGAATAAAACTGCTGAAATCTGAGTTTGATTAGCAAAGCTTAAATCTAAGTTGAGACTCAGCAAATTCTCTAGTCGAGTCCCAAGCCTCTTTGGAAAAATCTCTGGAACGGCTAACTTTAAAAAAAAAAACAAATAATGAATCAGAAAGCGACTTTCAACATTGTAATGTAAGATTGAGTTTGACTCATAGTGATCAATTATCAAATGTTAATTGAGTTTAATTATTAAATGATTGAAAAATCAAGAGTTATATACCTACGATACTTAATTGATATTCACAACAACAAAATCAGTTGTTCCTACCTGTGACAAACAACATGTGTAATTAAATGATTTAAGATGAACTATAAATGGAATAGAATAAATCAATAAATGTGTATGTAACTTACCTTGAAGAAAGGATTGTTGAACCAAAAACTTGTAAGTTTAGGAAAAGAACAAATAATTTTCCTCAATGTAAGCTTTCTTCAAGATTCATAGCTCTCAATTAGGTCGCATGATATAATAATCAACAATTAAAACTTGGTATAGTCTTTGAGGAATGAAAATTCCATAAAATGATTATCAATAGTGTGCAAGGCAAGTAGTTGCGACGCTAAGATATTAAGGAATGTGAGACCTTGACAATATGCAAGCAACATAGTCAGAGCAGTGGAGCCTAAGGATGTAATTAAACACCAACATTGAATCAAAACTTATTTGTGTTAAATCAAGCTTCATTTTAGCCCAAAACTCTCTAAATGACTCAATCCAGAATTGAATAAGAATGATGGCAAAGTATATGTGGATTGGGACAAATTTTCAATAGTTACTTCCTTAACACCTTTGTTAGACATATTGCATCCAATAATCGATATCCAATTCATCTGGTCTAGATGAATTGGATATCGATCATTGGATGTGACATGTCTCTAACAAAGGTGTTAAGGAAGTAACTATTGAAAAAATTTCCCAATCTACATATACTTTGCCATCATTCTTATTCAATTCTGGATTGAGTCATTTAGAGAGTTTTGGGCTAAAATCATCCCTGAAGTATAACCCAAACTTAAGATGCATCCTTATGATATAAATGTGAACAAAAAATATCCTTTAACTATCCTAAACTTGGCAACAATCATCCTTCTGTTAACTTCTGTTAAAAAACTAACAGCTGAAATAATAACATGTCAAGCAGGTGACTTCCCCCAAAATCTCCATATTCTATCGTCTCCATCCTTATATCTGGACTTTCTTTTATGCTTTCAAGCAGAAAAATAATCTGCTCCAATTGAAAGAGATGGACTTTATGAAAGGTTAGGATGCTAGTTTTTATTTTTGTTGTTTTTATCGTCTCGAAAGAACTATTATATTTGTTAAGCAAAAGTAGCAATAACCATGGCCAAGATCAGCTATGGCAATGTTAAATGTACCTTACTTATTTGATAAAATATCGGAAAGGAATTGAAGGCATATTGCATATGAATTTTCAGGTCTCATGGCCTTCTAAAGTAAATTTAGCTACTTCAAAGTTGCAATGAGTTATTTTCAATTAATGCATTGTAGAATGTGACGCTTAACAGACCATTTTTGACAATCGAACATTGATGCATTGCATAATGTGATGCACCAAATCCAATTAAATGATGTAAATTTGAGTTTGTCACGAAAATTGTTGTAGTAAAAGATGAGAATGAGAAAATTGTTGGTTTAAATATATCGTCAAAATGATAAGGTACTTGAGAGATAGCAGAATGGGGATATAAGCCTTCAGCTTCTTTATTTTTATAGCAAAAATCGAGTGACCTGTTTGTATTCTTTAATATTCTTTTCTGTATGAGTTTTACAACGGCTAACTAAGAATATCTTCTCCCTTTTTAATTGTAGGAATCAAGATTATGACTATTTCAACCGGAAAGAAAAAGAGCCTAACGTCAATCCAATTTATGAGATCCACTTCCATGAAAAAAGATTGGTCTCAAAGCACAAATTGAAGATCGTTACACAAAAGAAAAGCAACAGGAGAAGAAGTTAATGTCATGGTTACACAAGAGCAACAAGAATTCTTGCAATTGGAAAGAGAGAAGATGAGAAAGTGAAATCATAGTGAAGTAGTCGTGTATGCTGTATTAATCTCGCTTTGAATTTCTTGTATTAAACGTATCTAAGTTTGTTAAGTGCAATAAAAAAGTACTATGAGTTGCCTGAGAGTATTTATTTTTTGGCTTATTTTTTCTTCATTTTTCCACCTTGAGCATATTAACACTTCAAACTGATAGTTAGCCAGCAAAAATGCTGGTAAATCAGCAGAAAAACAGCACCAAAACTAGCAGAAAATACTCCAAAAAAAAAACATCAAAGCACCTGAAAAATAGGAAAAAGAAACTGGTAAAACAATACAAAAAAAAAACTAGTAAACTATTATCAAAAACCAGTAAAAACAACATCAAACCAGCTAAAAACAGCAATGCAGCAGAAAAAAATAGCAAAATATTGATAAAGCCGTAGAAAAACAACAAAAAAAAGTAAAACAAGACCAAAGTAGCTAAAAACAGCAATACAACCGTGAAACTGGTTAACTAGTAGTAAAAAACAAAAAAAATTATATTGACAAGCCAATAGTAAATAGAAAAAAATCAATAGGAAAATCAGTAAATTCTTTTGGGCAAAACATAAGAAAAACTGCAAAAAAAACAACATACGCAATGCACTTAAACACATATAAGGAAAAAATATTTAGAGAGAGAAAAAAGGTCAGATGCTTGCCACGTGTTTTTTTTTATATCAGCTGTTAATTTTTTTAACAAAAGTTAACAGAAGGATGATTATTGCTAAGTTTAGGATAGATAAAGATGTTTTTTGTCCACATTTATACCATAAGGATGTATCTTGAGTTTGAGTTATACTTTAAGGATGAATTTAGCCCAAAACTCGTCATTTAGACATCAACAATTGTGCATTCGAGATGCCCCTTGCCTCTACATCATTTCAAAATCTTGTGAAGCTTGATTTAACACAAATAAGTTTTGATTCAATGTTGGTGTATAATTACATCCTCGAGGCTCCACTACTCTTGACTATGTTTCTTGCATATTGTCAAGGTCTCACATTCCTTAATATCTGAGTACCACAACTACTTGCCTTGCACATTATTGATAGTCATTTTATGGAATTTTCATTAATCAAAGATTATACCAAGCTTGAATTGTTGACTACTATGTCATGCGACATAATTGGGAGCTATGAATCTTGGAGAAATCCTTCATTGAGACAAATTATTTATTCTTTTCCTAAACTTACAAGCTTTTGGTTCATAGTATAGATTCATAATATTGTTTATTCTGCCATGAGTCCTCCTCCTTAAGCTAGTTACAAAACAAGTCAAAACTTTAGTTCATAATAATGAATTTCTTAATTAATATTTATTATCGAAAAGCAAGTAGACAAATAGTTATAACTAAATGAAAATTTTAAGTACAGTATAGAGTCAAATTAAACCTTTAAGAAATAAGGTTGGTTTGAGAATAAATGATTTAAAGTTCATATAGAGATAAATGCATTTGTTTTTAAGATTTGAAGACTTAATAAATATAGATGGCTTTGAATCATTTAGATCTTGTACGTAGTTTTAATAAAATATTATACAACTAAATTTTTTGTGCAATCGAATTTTCATCATCACCACTAGTCATAATTGCACAACAACAATAGTCATCCATCACCATTACATTCACTATTATTGTCAAGTATTATACCACCAACAACTATTGATAATCACTATCATATCAACTGTGCGCTTTCATTATTATAACTATTACAAATATCAATCACAATCACAAGCTATTGTACTATCAGCCTACACCACCATTACCTACTACGACCAATCACTTCTTACATCACAACCATCACCACTACCATCACACTTACCAACCAATCACTAAATCACTATCTACCACAACTTACATTCATAATCAACGACTATTATCATCAACACCTCCACCACCAAAATCATCATAATTATCTATATCAGTACCACCATTACTAAAGGAAAACACCACAATTACCCACCACTCAAACCACCATCTTACATTTTCAATTTTTTTAAAACAAATTATATTTATAATTTCTTTTAATAAAATATAAATAATTATAAATAGTCAAATATTGCGAAAAATAATAATATTTGTTACTCATCATTTAGATTTGAATATTACATCTTACTACTTAAATATCATATGTATATTTAGATTCAAACATTTAATCATTAAAAAGAATGACCTCTAAATATAATCTCATCTGCAATTGATATATGCCTTTCTTTTCTCTTCTTACATCTCTTTAAGAGCTTTCATCATTTGTTGATGACTCATATTCAAAATCTTAAAGTTGGGGTAATGGATCATTTGAACTCTCCAAAACTAATCCTCCCCCTTCCTACTTTAATCTACTAACACCATCTAGAAAATAAAGGAAATACAAAATATTACCTTTTGGGTTTATATTTTAACGGGGAAAATGGTCTAAAACCCCCCCAATCTATACCCGAAATCCCAACTACACACTCCAACTTCACGGGTGTCCTATTACCCCCCTGAACTTCATATTTTTCTATTTTCTACACACTTAAACGCTGACCTGTCATAGGAGGTGTTCTCACCTCCCTTAGGCGCGTAAGGATGTATCTAAAACACATTATCTGCATTTTGGAATCCACGTGTAAGTCCAAATCAACCTAAAATTAAGGCTTTCAATTACAATTTGCATTTCTAAGCTTTTTTTCTCCCACAAATCTTCCATCTTCTTCCTTTCTTCTGCCATTTAAAAAGCTTGAAGCTTGGGAACGATCTTCAATGGTAACTTCCATTTCAAATCTTGAACCTTTAGAATTTCTAATCTTCTCTAAAAAAAATCGTTATTAGATTCAAGGTTCAAAGTTATTTTCCTCACTCATAAATATAAAATTGCAAAGTCAACTAGATCTAGCTATGGAGCTTGAGATTTCTTCTCAATGTCAATGCCCAAAAATAAGTTATTTCCCTCTTCAATTCATAAATATAGAACCACAACGTATGTACACCCATTCTTTTCACCTTCCTCCAACTCCTTCACCATTACATCTGAACTTGAAGATTTACTAATTTAGAAAATACCAATTTGCAAGATCCATTTTTTCATTTAAAGATCGATTTTATTTATTTTTTAAAAGATTACATCACATGATAAATGACATTGTTAAAATTATTTGGGTGGCGGAGCAAGTAATCTTGAAAAGAACAATTCTTGGGTCACTGTGACTTGCATTACTTGCTAAGAATAATGTAGAAGAAGAAGAAAGGTTGATATTCAATTGAAGAGTAGACATGTTGTTGGTTATGTTTGAAATTGAGAATTTTAACCTAATTAAAAGAATAAGTTAAAAAAAAGT
Organism: Solanum tuberosum; assembly: GCF_000226075.1. Taxonomy (NCBI): domain Eukaryota; kingdom Viridiplantae; phylum Streptophyta; class Magnoliopsida; order Solanales; family Solanaceae; genus Solanum; species Solanum tuberosum. The sequence continues at coordinate 1,440,358 of NW_006238945.1, forward strand.
GGGGTCTACTGCATCTGAAATAAATATCATATCATACCATATGGACAACTGATTATTATAGCTGTAGCTAATATCAAATTATTTAATTTTATTGGATATATATTTGATCTGCCGTCACAAGGAATTAAAAATTTAATATATAGTGCACCTCTGTCTCCAATTTGAGAAAATGGTCTAAAACCTCCCCAACCTATACCCGAAATCCCAACTACACACTCCAACTTCACGGGTGTCCTATTACCCCCCTGAACTTCATATTTCTCTATTTTCTACACACTTAAACGCTGACCTGTCATAGGAGGTGTTCTCACCTCCCTTAGGCGCGTAAGGATGTATCTAAAACACATTATCTGCATTTTGGAATCCACGTGTAAGTCCAAATCAACCTAAAATTAAGGCTTTCAATTACAATTTGCATTTCTAAGCTTTTTTTCTCCCACAAATCTTCCATCTTCTTCCTTTCTTCTGCCATTTAAAAAGCTTGAAGCTTGGGAACGATCTTCAATGGTAACTTCCATTTCAAATCTTGAACCTTTAGAATTTCTAATCTTCTCTAAAAAAAATCGTTATTAGATTCAAGGTTCAAAGTTATTTTCCTCACTCATAAATATAAAATTGCAAAGTCAACTAGATCTAGCTATGGAGCTTGAGATTTCTTCTCAATGTCAATGCCCAAAAATAAGTTATTTCCCTCTTCAATTCATAAATATAGAACCACAACGTATGTACACCCATTCTTTTCACCTTCCTCCAACTCCTTCACCATTACATCTGAACTTGAAGATTTACTAATTTAGAAAATACCAATTTGCAAGATCCATTTTTTTCATTTAAAGATCGATTTTATTTATTTTTTAAAAGATTACATCACATGATAAATGACATTGTTAAAATTATTTGGGTGGCGGAGCAAGTAATCTTGAAAAGAACAATTCTTGGGTCACTGTGACTTGCATTACTTGCTAAGAATAATGTAGAAGAAGAAGAAAGGTTGATATTCAATTGAAGAGTAGACATGTTGTTGGTTATGTTTGAAATTGAGAATTTTAACCTAATTAAAAGAATAAGTTAAAAAAAAGTGGGGTCTACTACATCTGAAATAAATAGGAAAATAAAATTGAAGAAAGTGGGCCCACCTAGCGCGTGTATACACGCATATGTGTATATCTGGTAATGACAAAAGTTGAGCGTTTAAGTGTGTAGAAAATAGAGAAATATGAAGTTCAGGGGGGTAATAGGACACCCGTGAAGTTGGAGTGTGTAGTTGGGATTTCGGGTATAGGTTGGGGGGGTTTTAGACCATTTTCTCTATTTTAACGCTTAAACTTAATTCGATCAACATATATGTTTGTTACGGGAACAAACACAAATTAAAAACAAAAATTCTTCCATACACACATAAATTTCGAAAAATATTATTGAGAACATAAATTTTTGTATAATAAAACATCAAATCGAATCAGATCCCTTTACACAACGTAACTAATGCTATACAGAACATTCAACATTTGCAAAGTAAATATTCCTATAGAGGAAAAAATCAATGACAAATAACACAACATTAAATAAATTCTATAAAATGAAATTGAAAAAATAAGAGAAAAATCTAACATACCTAAACATTTGATTAGTTGGACAGAGAGAGAGAGAGAGTTGCACATAAAAGTCTAGTTTCTTACTACTTATTTATAGATTTCAAATATGAGATTTTGTTTGGTCCAAAGGTGAATTAATTTATTTTAAATGAATAAATATATGTTAAAGTATTCTAATCTTATTTATTGTCTATGACTCTAAAATTTGAAAGAAAAAAAGTTCTTTCATCGGTTTCATCAAGGGAAAATTACATTAAATATATATATTGTTTACTCCTTAACTTGTAGGAAAATTATTTTTACACACCTCGACTTTATTTATTGTAATGACCTGAAAGGTCATTTTTGGAAATTTGGATTATTCGTTTAACTTGAGTTAATTAATTGATGGGTAATTGTAGATAATTGACAGTTAATGGACTAAAGTGATCATTTATTTAAGATCATATGCCATTAGGCCCATGTATTAAAAATAAGTTAGTGAATTTTGTTAGTTTTAATAAACAATTAATTTGGAAGAGAAATAGAAAGGGAAAGGAGGAACGGACGGTGGCGGCATCAAATTACGAGCAGCTTCAGGTAATGCATTAATTGCTATGCATAATGTTTCATTAATTGCTATATATATATGTGTGTGTGTAAAACCAGTAGTATAGTAGGTAGGAAAATAATGGGTTGCCTCTTGAATTTGTAGATTAGATAGGTGCCTTTTATCATTTTTTTTAATTAATTCCTTACCAACAATTGATGGCTATCAATGAGAGAATGATTTAACCGTGGCTTTTACTATTTTTCTTGGTGTCAAATTAAGAATTAACGTGACCATTTCATTTAAGGACAATTATAAAACAATAAATTTTATAATAATGAAGGGTGATTGGATAGTGTTTGAAGTATGGATGGATGGTTGTTTTTGGTAGCGAATCTAAGTTACTGGTTTGTCATTTTCTTTAGGGTTCTCCTTTTATTTTATTGTTACAGTTACCTCATAAATCAAGTTTTAATAACATTGAGATGTGATGTAAGGTATTATGTGAATACCATTAGATTTAGGATATTGGAAAAATTGGGACTTAAAGACTTGAAATTTGGAAAAATATGATAGTGAAATGTTAATTAGCATCAAGAGTTACAAACTTGATTATTAAGTCTAGCGAATTTTTAGGTCAAGCCTAAACCTATAGTAATATGGGTGTTAGTTTCGAAATTTTATTGTGAATATGTACTTGAATAGATTGCATTGATTTGGAAGCTCAACGAAAAGGGAAGGCTCAAGTCTCGTAGTGATTGTTCGGTTATTTGAGGCAAGTGGATTTCTAAACCCTTGTTAAGTGTATGGAATTCGTGTATTTCCTTATAATATGTGTTTGGGGGTAATGAGACTTTGTGATGGGTTAACTTGTCCACATTGATTAATTCAAATGATGAAAAAAGGGGTAATAAAAGGCAATGTGATTAATTGTTTGTGTGTGATGTGTTGAGAATTATTTGTGACGGGCATTGGTACGAGTACCGGTGTTATAAAGGGGAAAGTTTTATTACTAATAGAATGCGGATTGTAATTCGAGAATGACAAAAGCATATGAGCTATTAGCTGATATATTATTAACTTGATTTATTATGTGTGATTGTGTTCTTTATTGAACCCATATACTGGTGATAGCTAAGGTGATTACATATCATATTGATATTTGATTAAGATGTATCATCCCTTTTATTGAAATCATATTGTGCACATGCATTGACATGAGATTGAGTATAAGTTGGGCACGTGGAGATCGTCCGTGCTGGAGATGGTGAGATGTTAAAATTATAATTTGGGCACGTGGAGATCATCCGTGCGAAATTTATTTGATTTATGATAGTGCGTTGAGATTGTCCGTGTCGGTATATGGACCTCGCGAGTCCCCCATGGGTCATGAACTCTCGATGTATTTCCGAGGAGTATCATGTATATATGGTTGAGAGAGTAGTTGGTATTCTAAGGCATATAATTTCATGGTGTCATATTGTATTGCATCCCATGACATCCTTCATTCTTAATGATTATGTGTTTTATTGGTGGTTGGAAAGTACTTGATATTTGATTACCTCTATTGATGAAGTTGATCTTATGTGTTGCTGATATTTGTGTGTTTTTTTGTGGAAATTGTGATTGATGAATATTGAGTTTGTTGTTGAGAATATGTAATTTGTAAAGTGATTGTGTTGAGCTGGGTGCTATGTAAACTGTGAACTGTTAAGTTGGGCTGGTTTTATGCAGGTTGTAGTTGTGGAGGTTCGGTTGGGGTGTTTCGGTTGGGGTGTAAGGAGTACTCGTATTCTATCCCCTTAGCTTGTATTTAAAGGTTTACTTGCTGAGTACCGTGTGGTTTGGTACTCACCCCTTGCTTCTACATTTTTGTAGGTTACTAGCCCGGACCTTTGTGATATTTTCTCTTCTCCTGGTCTAAAGCTTCTTATGGAGGTTTGTGAGGTAGTTGATTGTCATTTCAACGAACCTTCTTACTCTTATTTATGATCTTGTTTTATTCTAGAAACAATGTCACTTGAGACTTGTGTTTTTCTTTGAATCAACGGTAATAGTTTAGAGGCTTGTACACGTGACAATCAGATTTTGGGGTATTTTTGAGTTGATTATAAAAATGTCCGCATTTTGTTGTAATGGTTGAATTTTAGGCTGACTTATCTTGGTGGGATAAGATGAGTGTCATCACGTCCATTTTTGGGTCGTGACATTTATGTGAACTTATTATACACCAAGCTTTTTTCCAAGTCCATACAATACACATTTTTTGGTATAAAATAATTAAAATTTCATATGTCCAAAAATTAAACTTTTAAAAAAAATTATTTCGTGGGGAGATTGAGCTAATATTAGAACAACGGTGGAATTTTACAGTACTGGTAATAAAAGTTCTAAAAATGCTTTATATCTTTCAATTCAACTCTATCGAAGAAGAAAAAAATAAACTAATGATTTAGCTTACCATCAATTGAATCAATAGATTAGTAATAATATCTTTAATCGTTAATTCCAAATTATGCTTTAATTTCTCTTGGTGTTTCATGATTAGGTAACCATTCGTCCATCCAAAATAAAATACTCAGCCTATTACCTATTGTAATGATTCTCATAGTCATTTTGAATTCTCTACATATCTTTTATTTAGTTTTATCATGTCTGTAGTTTCTATATATCATTTGTGACTTGTATAGATAGATTGCCAAATTTTCGAGATGATCATATGAATATTGAATGGAATTTTAAATTATGAAGGTTTGAAATGTCACGACCTGAGTCTACACCATAGACGTGGCCAGCACTCGAGAACCATTGTTGGCCCTTAAGCGAACCCTCATCCTGGTTGACTACAAGCGGAAGACTAACTCAAGCATACATAAGCATCAAATTGAAAGAAACGTTTAAAAACATTTGACTGAATCTCAAAACTTCACTGAATATACTGAGTATGAAACATAAGTTTTAAATAAAATATATGAAACTGAAAAACTCTCCAAAACATTCTATCTATGAATCCTTTACTGTATAAAGATGAGTGTTGGGACAAGACCCACGACTCCTCAAAAGAACTACTACTAACAACTCATAAAATTGGAGTACTCTGAAATCAAAGAGGTCTCACTCATAAGTAGACGAGCGGATGCAGTGATCTCAAAAGACTTTTGTATAGGATCCTAATAACCTTTATCTGTATCATTAAAAGATGAAGGTCGATGACATTAGTACATTGAATGTACGAGTATGTAATATAACTGAATAAAAAATAACTAAAAGAAAAGACTGTAATAGATAACAATGTACTCAAGCTGAATGTAAAGAAATAAATGAGTAAAATCATTTACAGCTTTACAAAATACTTTCTCATCTCTGAAATCAACATAATAAGTCATATATAAAAAATACACTTTTAACTCTATTGAGACCAATTTGGGGGGGTCCCTTTCATGTTTGATTGATTCGTTCATAATACATTTTTTCTAGGGGTATTAATCTTATAATTTCTTTTATGTTTTCCAACATAAATTCTATGTTTTCTATATCGTGAGTTTGTTGGAATGCTTCTACATTTTCTTTTATTAGATTCCCTAATAAAGTTATATCTATTATAGTTTGGTGCCAATATTCTAAGTATTCTTGATTTATCATTAATCTGAATATTGAATTTCTAAATCACTTAGATTAAAGTCTAAGATTTCATTATTTATTCTATTTATTTCATCTATTTCATACCATATCTGGTTTATTAATTCTCTTTCTTCTTCTTCAAATATCTTTTCCCATATTATCCTTCTTAGATCAATGATTTCTATATTTTTAAGTATATACAGAACTAATGTTTTATATGCTAATATCATTTCATCATGTAAATTAGACATAACAATTTTTTAACATAATTCCCTTATATCATAGTCCTGACGAATATTATTTATATTAGATTACTATAAACTAGATTATTTTCAACCATGTTTTTTTGTCACTACTAACATCGTACTTTCAAAGGTACTTTCTTCCTAACAGCGCCTCAACTTTGTTTACTTCCTCACGACTTCTAATGCCTACGGTTTCAACTTTAGGATGGCATAGTCTGGAAGTTTTTCCTTTTTTCCTCATGTTAGCAAACTAGAAAACATGATGATAATACAAAAGTATTATCAGAAATAATGACAAGATATTGTAAAACTATTGGACACAAATATCCGGATCACCAATGTTCTAAATGCCAAGGAGAAGATAACGTAATCCCAGACGTACAACTGGAATAAGAAAGAGGCCGACAAAATAAAGAGAAAAAGCTATTGTCAGCTAATGTAGAAGATAATGGAAGATAGTAGAAGATAAAGGAGAGAGATAGTAGAAGATAAAGTGGAAGACTTTTGTAAAGTAGTAGTAGCAACGTGTTATATTAGTAGTAATATGTACAAAAGTGAATAGTGTTAAAGATGTAAAGTAACTATAGTTAGATATAAAGTAACTATAGTATAGATTAAAGTAACCATAGTAGGGTTACTTATATTTGTATAAATAGATAGCCATTATGGCATAGATAGGCAAGACTTTCTACACGGAAAGCAAAGCCTCTTTGTAACAAAAATATTCTCTCAATAAAAAACTAAAGTTCAAGTTAAACTATGGATCAAAACATTGCAGATACTACACAGGTACACATATTCATGATTATGCATAGCTAAATCTATTAATTCCTGAATATCATAGACATGATAGAATAAATTTATATTAGTTGTTATATACTAGAATTATTATCAGCATGTTTTCTAGTTTGCTAACATGAGGAAAAAAGGAAAAACTTCCAGACTATGCCATCCTAA
>NW_006238945.1:1448818-1458826 GCF_000226075.1 Solanum tuberosum
TAATTGATGAAAATAGTATAATAACTCAGAAACCATTAAAATATAATTTTGATGATTTAGCAGAATTTAAAATGCATATTAAAGAATTACTGGAAAATAAGTACATCCAAGAAAGCAATAGTAAGCATAATAGTCCGGCATTTATAGTAAACAAACATAGTGAACAAAAAAGAGGGAAAAGCCGTATGGTAATTGACTATAGAAATCTAAATGCAAAAACAAAAACATATAATTATCCTATACCAAACAAAGTATTAAAAGTAAGACAAATACAAGGATATAATTATTTTAGTAAATTTGATTGCAAATCAGGATTTTATCATCTAAAGTTAGAAGAAGAATCTAAAAAACTAACAGCTTTTACAGTACCACAAGGATTCTACGAATGGAACGTATTACCTTTTGGATATAAAAATGCACCAGGAAGATACCAACATTTAATGGATAATTATTTTAACCAATTAGAAAATTGTATAGTATACATAGATGACATATTATTATATTCCCGTACACAAGAAGAACATATAAGATTATTAGAAAAATTTATACATATCATAACATACTCAGGAATAAGTTTAAGTAAGAAAAAGGCAGAAATAATGAAAACTCAAATAGAATTTCTAGGAATTCAAATAGATAAGAATGGTATAAAAATGCAAAACCATATAGTACAAAAAATAATAAATTCTGAAGAGCAAATAGATACGAAAAAGAAATTACAATCATTTTTAGGATTAGTAAACCAGGTAAGAGAATATATAGACTCCTCCACTAAGTGGATCCACTAAGTTATGCTTAAAAGCAATAAAGAATCATCTAAAAAGTTGGCATACATGGTTTATGGGGGTTGTGAGTTGTCTGAACTCTCCCCCATAACGGTGCTCAATACTATTTCCAATAATATATACTCTTGCTCATATGTTCAAGAAAAGCATAATTCTTCCTCTGGTTTGAGATAATTACTCAAACTACCCTCTTAAAAGAAGTAACTGCTCTTGAAATAACTTTTGAACTAATAACTCATTTTGAAATCTCAGTTTCTCTTTTATCACTGTAAAAATTGATGCCTCTGGGAATACATAGTCCCCTTATACTCATACTTGAAAACTCTTTCTCAAAAATATTTCAAAATCATATTATAATATGATCATTGATGACTCGAGAAGTCATACTGTATAAACATTGATGGTATATCTAGATTCCATACTGCTTAAACATTGATGACATACTCGATTGTCATACTAATCATGTTTTAGAAACACTTTCTCAAAACTCATCTTTACTTCCCCAAAAAAACTCGGTTTAAAAACTCAAGTGTTGTCTTTAAAAAGCTTCTCAAAAATTATAACTCAATTCATAGGGTTCATGCGGAATTATGGGCATGAACGACTCAACTCAAAAATGTTAATTCATAACATGTAGCAATTCAATAATTAGGAGTAAAATTTCAAAAAGAAATAGGAACTCGAGAACTCAAAATTAACTCATCTCAAGAATACTCAAATATAGGGGTAGAGTCCTAGATTACTCTTTCACTGATTTGAAAGTAGATGTAGGGCGTGAGGACGAACTAGTCCAACACTATGATAGCCTTACATACCTGAAAAAACAAGGTTCTTGAAGAATATTGAAGAAGAACCCTAATTTGAAGAAGAACGATCAAGAAATCCTTTCTTGAGATTCTTGAGTTAGTTTCTTGAAAATCCTATGGTCAAGGTTAAGAATTATATTAATGATCATGATTATAAGAAAGACTTTGAGTTGGAAATATTGAAAAATTTGGAGAAGGACTTACTTTGAAGAAGAATTTTGAAAAAGATTTGGAAGAACATCACTTGAATACGAATTTTGAAAAATATTTGAAAGAATCTTGCTTGGAAGTCTTATGCTTTCATATTCCTTAGAATTTTGTATTAAGGTTTGAGAGAGGAGAAGAAGGAATTAAAAATAAGGGAATAGGATTGTTTAGGGCTTTATAGGAGTTAATAAATCTGTTTTTAAGGTTTTCCTAGTGGTATAAGTAGAATAAAATTACATTATTTAGAATTTTCCTGCAGCTAAAACGGAACTGCACTACATTATTTAGTAAAATGATCATAACTTTTTACTCCGAACAAGGAATGACGCAAAGTTGGTGGCATTGAAAAGATAATTCAAAGCCCTTTAATTTGATAGGCTATGAGCCACGTAACTCTTCATATTCTGAGAGATATGATCATTTGAAGTTGACCAAAGTAAAATCTTACATCAAAACTTAATTGGTAAGGAAACTTTCAACTCAACTTTGTGCTAGGAGTTTCTAGTGACCTTAATTGATATCCAAAATCATTCCCACACTAAAGAATTTACCTTTACATAGATGAGTAATATAAGGATAAACCGATAAGACCTTATAAACATATAAAGAATAGTTCGGGCCTTAGTTTAGATATTTTCGAGGTGTTACAATATCTCCCCCTTGGGATCATCCATCCTTGAATGACGGTTTAACTGAGAATGGAAGGGGAAGGAGTCATTCTTACTATCTTGCTGACTTTTGAACTTTCCTACCAATATAGACAGAACTAAATCATACTATGAGTCATGAGTGCTTATATGAATAGGTTCATATCATGAGGTTAATATCCACAACTTTATGGATTAAGCTCGAGGTAAATGGGCTAAAGTCTTTGCTCCTCATTCTGGAAACTGAGCATATATGTGAAACTCTCTGAAGTGTATGAGCATAGCTCATAGACACAATTATGATATTAGGAATATCAACAAGATGTTGTAATAACTTCACTTGAGGAATACACAAGAGTATGAATGGATTGATGTACCTTTATAACTCTTTCGGAAGACATAACTATCTCATTCTCAACACTTGACTTGATTTCTCATCTTATCATCTCCCCTTTAGGTTCCCTTTAATACTCGGAAGGCTTATCTCATAGCTACTAAACTCTCCATAAGCAGGTACTAAGACTCATTCTAGGACCTCTTTCTAAGATGCTTCTATTAACATCTTCTCATTAGCTTATAACGTCGCTTCATCTAACTCTTTAAGGGAAAAATAATGCTTACCTCGACCTATTCCACATTGACATATCAAATATACTATCTAGGCACACATGGAAAAGCATTAAATTAATTGAAATCTCGTCTGATTACATACAATCTCAATACATCTATTAATGCTTCTTGTTACTCTCACGACTTAGCCACACCTCACTGCCCTTATCTAAAAGTTAGGGTATGTCACTTGTACCACTCATCTTCATTGAAGCTAACATCTCAATTTCTCATCTACTTTATGTCAAGTCTACCAGATCAGATCTCAAGACTAACATCATCAACCTTATGTTGCCATTCTTTTTATCACGACACTCATTTCAAATTCAAGCTTAATGTTTATTACTAAACCCTAATATAAATATGTTTGCTTGCTTACTATACTAACTTACAACTATTAGATAAAAATTAAGAAACACTCGCCCACTAAAACTTCATGACAAGTAATCAATTTTTACCTTTGAGTCTTCATACTTACAAATTACCATCACATTCCACTTCACAACTTAAGTACTATCTACTCATTCAATATACATCATTGCCTAATTAGTTCTATAACACTTTGAATATTATGGGTTCTTCGTCAAAATCATAAGCATGACTTAGATCTATCACCTTATGAATACTCATGCTCTTCTATTCAACACCTTCACTTGGTCGTTACCAACACAATGACACCTCATCATTAATAACTTACTGGGTCCATGACTATAATAACATAGCTTGCCTCATCACTATCTCCCTTTCTTAAATTACTGAACCTCTACATGCATTCTTCTAACTTTAGGCACTTTTACTACTACTTCTTATAATCTCATAACTCATACTATCTTTTTGGGTGAAAACACTACCCAAGCTCCACAACACCTCCTCATAGGGATCTCAACTGAAACAAGGTCTAAGGAAGAGAGTACATCTCGCTTTTAGCTCAAATACACAATTCATATGAATATGAGTGCATTCTTTCAAATCTCAACAGTTAAACTCACTCATAGGCTTCTCTCAAGCCCATCTGAAGTCTCATGACTTTCTTAAGACTTTTGTTAAGAGTTACTCATCGATAAGGATCTGGCTTTGCTTTTAAACTACCTTGAGTATGAGGGGTAGTCGAATGGATATGAGAAACGCACGAGTTTTGAATAAGTTCCTTATGACATAGCTCTACTACACGATTTAAGAGTATGAAATAAGGGAAACTTTTCTTAAATGTATGTAGTTCCCCATTTATAGAAGTGGAGCGCTCACAACCATAAATAAGGTCCTACTTGACATCGATTCATACACACCCTAGGACACTTGAACTCTGTGCTCTAATACCAAGTTTCTCATGACCCAAGCATATACCCTGGACGTGGCCGGCACTCTAGAACCATTGCTGGCCCTCAAGAAAACACTCATCCTAGTTGACTACAAGCGGAAGACTAACTCAAGCATTCATAAGCATCAAATTGAAAGAAACGTTTAAAAACAGTTGACTGAATCTCAAAACTTCACTGAATATACTAAGTATGAAACATAAGTTTTAAATAAAATATATGAAATTGAAAGACTCTACAAAATTTTCTATCTATGAAGACTATATTGTATAAAGATGAGTGTTGGGACAATTAGACCCACGACTCCTCAAAACAACTACTACTAACAACTCATAAAATTGGAGTACTCTGAAAGCAAGGAGGTCTCACTCATAAGCAAACGAGCGGATGAAGTGATCTCAAAAGACTCTTGCTAAGGATCCTAATAACATGTATCTGTATCATTAAAAGATGAAGGTTGAATGGCATCAGTACATTGAATGTACGAATATGTAATATAGTTGAATAACAAATAACTAAAAGAAAGGACTGCAATAGATAACAATTTACTCAAGGCTGAATTTAAAGAAATAAAGGAGTAAAATCATTTAAAGCTTTACAAAATACTTTCTGATCTCTGAACTTAACATAATAAGTGATATAACAAAATACACTTTTAACTATTAGGAGATTCTCTAACCGATAACCATCACTATAAGCTACGTGATGATACAACATCTCACCACGTTGCCAGAACTGTCTTATACCTTGTCGGGATATAGGACTCCTCAGCTATGTTGATCTACTAAGCTATGCTTAAAAGCAATAAGGAATCATCTAAAAAGTATGACCCTTTTACCCAAGTTGGCATACATAGTTTATGGGGGCTTTGAGTTGTCTGAACTCTCCCCCATATAGGTGCTCAATACTACTCCCAATAATATATACTCTAGCTCATATTTTTTTTAAAACACAACTCTTCCTTTGGGTTAAGATAATTGCTCAAACTACCCTCTTAAAAGAGGTAATTGCTCTTGAAATAACTTTTGAACTCATAACTCATTTAGAAATCTCAGTTTCTCTTTTATCAATGTAAATATTGAAGCCTCTGGGAATACATAATCCCCTTATACTCATAGTTGAAAACTCTTTCTCAAAAATATTTCAAAAAATCATATTATAATATGATCATTGATGACTCGGGAAGTCATACTGCTAAACATTGATGGTATATCTAGATTCCATATTGCCTAAACATTGATTAGATACTCAATTGTCATACTAATCATGTTTTGGAAAATCTTTCTCAAAACTCATCTTTACTTCCCCAAAAAAACTCAGTTTAAAAACTCTAAGTATTGGCTTTAAAAAGCTTCTCAAATTTATAACTCAATTCATAGGGTTCATGCGGAATTATGAACATGACTGACTCAACTCAAGAATGTTAATGCATAACATGTAGCAATTCAATAATTAGGAGTAGAATTTCAAAAATAAATAGGAACTCGAGAACTAAAAATTAACTCATCTCAAAAATACTCAAATCTATGGGTAGAATCCTAGATTATTCTTTTATTGATTTGAAAGTAGATGTAGGGCCTGAGGACGAACTAGTCCAACACTATGATAGCCTTACATGCCTGAAAGAACAAGGTTCTTGAAGAATCTTAAAAAGTCTTGAAGAATATTGAAGAAGAACCCTAATTTGAAGAAGAACGATCAAGAAATCCTTTCTTGAGATTCTTGAATTAGTTTCTTGAAAATCCTATGGTCAAGGTTAAGAATTCTATTGATGATCATGATTATAAGAAAGACTTTGAATTGGATATATTGAAACACTTGGAGAAGGACATACTTTGAAGAAGAATCTTAAAAAAGATTTGGAAGAGCATCGCTTGAATACAAATCTTGAAACATATTTGAAAGAATCTTGCTTGGAAGTCTTATGCTTTGATATTCCTTAGAATTTTGTATCAGTGTTTGAGAGAGGAGAAGAAGGAATTAAAAAGATGGAAATAGGATTGTTTAGGGCTTTATAGAAGTTAATAAATTGGTTTTTAAGGTTATCCTAGTGGTATAAGCAGAAGAAAATTACCTTATTTAGAATTTTCCCGCGGCTAAAATGGAACTGCACTACATTATATAGTAAGATGATCATAACTCTCTACTTCGAACAAGGAATGACACAAACTTGGTGGCGTTGGAAAGATAATTCAAAGACCTTTAATTTGATAGGTTATGGTCCATGTAACTCTTCATATTTTAAGAGATATGATCATTTGAAGTTTACCAAAGTAAAATCTTACATCCAAACTTAATCGGTAAGGAAACTTTCAACTCAACTTTGTGCTAGGAGTTTCTAGTGACCTTAATTAATATACAAAATCGTTTCCACACTACAGAATTTACCTTTACATATATGAGCATTTTAAGAATAACCCGATAAGACCTTTTTTTTTAAAACACCTCGGATTGATGATCCCTACATGTTTGCAACGTATTTTATGGTCAATCTACATATTTGGTTTATTTTGTGAGGTTTCGAATGAGTTATGATGATTGATTTCAAGGATCGAGCTATTTTTTGAATTGGTTGGTTGACTAAATTGAGTGAATCACACCTATGCTTCATGCATTGTACCTCCATAGGCGCCTTTCAATGAAATATAAAGTTTGTTAGTATTTGTTTGTGGTTGCCTTAGACAAGGATGGAATTTAGATGCTTTAGGTTGTGTTGCATCGTCTTGTAGTTATGATTTTCTCCATAATGGTAGATCATTGTAGCGGTGGGTTGGTTATAGGTGGGCTCAGTTTGGGACTGGAGCGGTGTGATTGGGGTAGGGCATCGTCCCTTAAGTTTTCTCCCCCTTTATTGATTTGAAAGCTCTTTTTGGTCCCTGTTGACACCCAATTTTGGACCAACATTTTCAAAATTCATAACTGTTAGGTTTTATTTATTTAATAGTTCAAAATTCTTTTATTATAAGTTTATCGCTAACTATCCTTATTTGTCAAAATTTATGATTTTTTATCAGTTAATTTTAATTACATTATTTTTTGTCACACCCGGTTGAATATGTTCAAATATTTATTCATTTTGTTTAAATCACACAACGCCTTCGCAAAATGCAACAACCCAATGGTACAAGGAATAGTGAAAGCTCTAGGATCCTCTTTCTTTTGCACTAATGACCGCGTAGCAATAGCACTATAGTGTTGTAACCTTGTATCATCCTCAAAGCTAACGACCCTCTTTTTGGTCACCAAATCCTTCATAAACTTTGCATACCCAGGCATTTGCTCCAAAACATCTATCAACGGCACATTGATGGAAAGTTGTTTCAACATAGTTATGAACCTGCAGTATTTTCCTTCTTCGGTTTTCTTCACCAATCTCTGTGGGAATGGAGGTGGAGGTCTAGGCATGGGAACAATTTTTTGTGTTATCTCTACTTCTTTCTCTGTAGCATTTTTAGACTCTCCAATAACCTCAATCTCATTATCATCTCTTTCTATCACAACTTCAACCTCAGACAGCATAGGGGGATCAATGGTTTGTTTACCTCCACGAGTAGTGACTGTCATACAATGCCCATCATTCTTCGGATTCTAGATAGTGTTGCTAGGAAGTGTGCCAGGCTGACGTGGGTTTACTGTAGTGGACAACTGGTTCAACTACTGCTCAAGTTGCTTGATCGACACTGCATGGGCATCAACTTTTTAACCAATTCAAGACAAGTCGTTACGCATCTCTTACACATTCTCATCAGTCGCATCAAACCTCTTCATCATCTACTGCATCATATCCTCAATACGTGACATACTACCCCCAGCTTCCCTATTGCCAGATTCCCGATTCGCAGGTGGAACATAAGGCACAACTCTCTCATTTCTGTTGCCAAAGTTGTTCCGGTTGTAGTTGTTGTCGCGATTATAGTTCCCATCCCGGACATAATTTCCCTCTCGATTGAGTTTCCATAGTTCCGACCTTGGTTTCCTTGACCTTGGCACCAATTATCTGAGTTGGAACCTTGGGCGTTGGTTCGAAAACCCCCCGTCTGATCATTCACCAGATATGCATCCTCCTCATCGAAGCATTCCTCAACTAGTAGTGGTAGAGTTCTAGTTAGGTAATTTATCGAATTCACCTATGCTGCATTTACACTCACATGCTTCAATACCAACCCAAGTTATGTCCTCATTTGAGCCATCTCCTCACGAATGTCATCACTAGATTGATCTGGTGCGGCTTGAACAGCGAATGTGCTTCTTCCAGTATTAGCTTTTCTAGTGCTCCACGCCTTATTATTTGGGGAAATCTTCTCCAATCATTCAACGATCTCCTCAAAAGTGCACTCACCATAGGATCCTCTAGCGATAGTATCTAGAAGAGCCTTTCCTTTATCATCCTGCCCTCTATAGAAATTGTAACACCCTGACTTTTTGAAACGTATAAATTGACTCGTATCTTTGTGGAAAGACCAGGAGGGTGGGTAATAAATTAAGAATGATGTGTTATGTGATATTTTAAGTGTTCAAGTGTTGAATCTCAAGTTTTGAAGTTAGGTAAGTGGCAAAATAAAAGTTGGCGAAAGTTACCGTAAATTCCTTTCTAAAAATTTGTTTGAAATTTGGGTCAAATGTCTCGGACATTTTCTCCAATCTATTAAGAGTTATGGTCCCCGCGACCTATCAAATCGAAGGTCTATGAGTCTAGTTTCCAACGCATTAACTCGTTCGTTCATACGACTTTAGAATGGAGAGATATTTGCATTTTTGCAAGACTGCACAAGCAGGCAGGTGAGGTGGGTCCCCAAGGTCGGTGGAACTTTATATATATCATCTTCTTTGACTTTTCTTCATTTTTCCTTCATTTTCCTTGGTGAAGAACCAGAAAACTCATAAAACCTACAAAACCCACTTCTAGGGCAAGCCAAGTTACTGATTTTTGTGACTTAAGTCCTTGACAAAAGTTGTTCTACGCGTTGAGCTCGTCAACATGGTATAATTTGTTTTATCGATTTCCTAGCATATCGTACTTTGGTGTGTGGACAATAGAGGTTTGGGCATATTTTAAAGTTTTGAGGTGTATTAAAAACTTATAATCAAGGAAAGAACCGTCTTTCATCGACTCTAGCATTGATAAGTCGCAAATAGCAATTTGCGACAGAAGTACATATCTTTTATCGGATTTTCGTTGTATCTTCTATTCTTTTGTGTTGATTATGATCCTTCCTTGTTGTAGTATCGAAGGGGGGGTTCTGATTAAGGTTATTAGGACACGTGAATTCAGCGAAAAGGTCTGTTAAGGCTATTCCCTACTTACAGCATGTTTCCTTAAAGCTTAGCAGCAATGTTATTTGGGTTGTTATCCTTGATATACTTGTAGATGTGATTGTTGATTGTTGGCTGCTCGAGTTAATATAATCCTCCCTTATCGGTATTCTTATTCAGTTAGTACAGTCCCTATGTTGTCCATGACTTAGAGGCTATTTGTATAGGTTGTTTATAACTAAATTGCTTGCTTTTAGCGATTGGATTGTTATTGTTGCCCTTGGGGCTATTGTGGTTAGCTGCAGGAATGTGATCTATGCCTAGAAGGGCTATATGGATGCCTGAAAAGGGATATGAGTTGCCTACGGGGCTATATTGATGCCTA
>NW_006238945.1:1459145-1466143 GCF_000226075.1 Solanum tuberosum
CTGAGTAGGTGGTCTTGTGTGCTGTTTGTACCTGCCGAGCTTATGGGGGCTTGGTTAGGTTGTTGTTTTATTATTTTGATAAAGTTAGATCTAGGAGTAGGTCAGTATAGTTATCTTATCCTTGATTTATTTATCTGATTATTCCAGTATATCAGGATACCTCATCATAGTCTATTGTCTTCCATACTCTTTACATTATTTTGTACTAATGCTCCATTGACTTGGGGGCGCTGTATTCATGCATGCAGGTCTTGACAGACGACTAAGTAGACCTCCTCAGAAGCAGGATTGACGTTTATCTGATTAGCTAGCCCCTTTCCTCCAGAGTTGCCAGAGTTGGGAGGTTTGTCACCTTTTGTTGTATATATCTTTTTGGGTAGGCTGGGCCCTGTCCCGCTAATCTTTACTACTCTTAGAGGCTTGCACACTAGTTTGTGGGGTGTATAGCTACGTTATGGCCATAGTGGCCTATGTTGTTGGTTTGCTGAAGCGTGTGAGCCGTTTGATGTATTGTATTGATATATACCTGCTTTTAGTTTTGGTATAGATATCATGGTGGCCTCGACGGCCCAGTCAGGACTTATGTGCTAGTTGGTTATTTATTTATATGATCTCCTGGGAGTAGCCGTTCTTTTATAGATCAGTTGACAAGGGTCTTGCCGGCCGAGGGCTTCGTTTTAAGCCGAGATATACTTGTTTGTTTTCTTGATTGCGTGTGGCTGCCATGCGCTAGTAGCAAATGGTTCAGTAGGGTCGGCTCGGGTCTGAGTTTTGGCATTAGGAGCCAGTTACGCTCCTCGGGTTTGGGGCGTGACAAACTTGGTATCAGAGCAACGTCGTATCCTAGGGAGTCTGCAAACCATGTCTAGTAGAGTCTTGTTTAAAAATGTGTTATGCACCACATCCGATAAGAAAGAAGCTATCGGGCATGTTAGAATGACTATCCTTTTTTGCTCACCTCATTCTATAGAGCGGTGTCTTAAGGGTTGAGGTTTCTGTCTTATAATTGATACTTGTATGCAGATAGAGATGACTGACACTAGACAGACCACAACTAGCCAGAGGCTAGATACAACTGCAACAGAGGGTACCGGCAGGGTACCACAAGTGGAGGTAGCCCATTGTGAGACCCAGGGGGAGACATCTTCTCAGCCCCCTATAGCTTCTCCACAGCTTCAGGAGCCTCCGAGGGCTACAGGACTTCCTGCTCCACCAGCAGTAGCACCTCTAGTTCCTCCTATTCCATCTGATCAGGATTTCAAGAGTGCAGTATATATGTTAGCACAGTTAGTAGCTGCACAGTGCCACCCAGTTGCGCCAGATGTTGACAGACCTTCTGAAAGGACCGAAAGTTCGAGAGTTCATGAATTTCTTGCCTTGAATCCTCCACAGTTTACGGGGACAGATCGCAGAGAAGACCCTCAACACTTTGTTAATCAGCTTCATAGGATCTTCAGAGTCATGCATGCCTCAGCGACTGAGTCAGTTGAGTTAGCAGGATTTCGATTGCGTGATGTTGCAGTATTGTGGTATGAAAGTTGGGAGAGATCTAGGGGAAAAGATACATCTCTATCCACTTGGGATAGCTTTACTGAAGCTTTCATAGATCACTATTTGCCTCGAGAGATTAGGGATGGCCGGGTGGACCAGTTTCTGAACCTCCGATAGGGTGGCATGAGTGTTTGAGAATACGGGCTGAGATTTGATTCATTGGCTAGATATGCACCAGCATTTGTCGATACGATACATGACAGGGTGTGTAGATTTGTGGGAGGGATTGACTCAGACTATATCGAGGCTTGTTCTACCGCTGCGCTAAATGATAATATGGATATATTGCAGATTCAGGCCTTTGCACAGGGCATAGAGGATCACCGACATCTACAGTATACGAGTGAGAGGGTCGAGAGAGAGACAGAAGAGGGCTAGGCCCGCTGGTTCGCAGGGAGATTTTCAGGGTGGTCCCAGACCCCGATATTCTATTAGGCCACCTAGACCTACACCACAACAGTTCCAAGGTAGTAGATTTGATCGTCAGTAACAATCAGGCCCAGGTGAGGGTTCACGACCATCAGGCTTGCAGCAGCAGAGGGGTTCAGGCCAGGCTAGGACATCCCTGCCGTGTTGCGCTACTTGCGGTAGGATGCATTTCGGGAGGTGCAGACAGGGTTCCACAAGTTGTTATTCTTGTGGACAGGATGGGCATGGGTGGAGAAACTGCCCTACCATTGATCAGGGTGGTGTAGGTCAATCGACCAGGTCAGCAGTAGGTTACTCCTCATCAGCACAGTCTACAGGGCGTGGACCCCAGACTTCAGCATGTAGAGGTAAATGCGGAGGCAGAGAGGGAGCATCTAGTTCTGGTAGTGGACAGAACCGTACATATTCATTAACCGAATGACAGGACTTAGAGTCATCACCAGATGATGTGACAGGTACATTGATTGTTTGCTCTCATTATGTTTATGCTTTGATAAATCCTAGATCTACTTTGTCTTATGTTACTCCATTTATTGCGGGGAGGCTATGTATAGAAGCAGAGTCATTAGATCAACCCTTTATTGTATCTACACCAGTTGGTGAGTCTATTGTTGCCAGGAGAGTCTATCGAGGTTGCACGGTAGAAATTATCGACCGTCAGACCTCTGTAGACCTGGTAGAACGGTAGAAATTATCGACCGTCAGACCTCTGTAGATCTCGTAGAGTTAGAGATGGTCGATTTCGATGTCAATATGGGTATGGATTGGTTAGCGTTTTGTTATGCTAATGTTGGGTGCCGGACAAAATTTGTTAGATTCCACTTTCCAGGAAAGGTAGCTCGGGAATGGAAAGGCGATACAACAACGCCGAAAGGTAAGTTTATTTCCTATCTTAAGGGGAGGAGGATGATTACCAAGGGTTGTATTTATCATCTTGTTCACGTTCATGATATAGATGCAGAACCACCAATTCTTCAGTCTATTCCGGTAGTTAATGAGTTTCTAGATGTATTTCCAGACGAACTCCCTAGTATCCCTCCAGAACGGAAAATTGATTTTGCTATCGATATACTACCAAGTACACAAACCATATATATCCCACCTTATAGAATGGCTCCTACTGAGCTAAAGGAGTTGAAGGATCAGCTAAAAGACTTGCTAGATAAAGGCTTTATTAGGCCTAGTGCTTCACCATAGGGTGCACCAGTATTGTTCGTAAGGAAGAAAGATGGTTCACTCAGAATGTGTATCGATTACTGACAGTTGAATAAGGCAACAATAAAGAATAAGTATCCCTTCCGAGGATAGATGACTTGTTTGATCAGTTACAAGGTGCTAAGTGTTTCTCAAAGATTGATGTAAGATCAGGGTACCACCAGATACGAGTTCGGGAGAAAGACGTTCCAAAGACAGCTTTTAGAACTAGATATGGACACTTTGAGTTATTGGTAATGTCTTTTGGATTAACTAATGCCCCAGCAGTGTTCATGGACCTGATGAATAGTATATCCAGGTCGTATCTAGACTTGTTTGTAATTGTATTTATTGATGATATTTTGGTGTATTCACGTTCAAAAGATGAGCATGCAAATCATATGTGAGCAGTCCTTCAGGTTCTTCGAGATCGAGAACTTTATGCAAAGTTTTCTAAGTGCGACTTCTGGTTGGACTCTGTAGCTTTCTTAGGCCATATTGTATCAGATGCAGGCATTGCGGTTGATACACAAAAGATAAAGATCGTAAAGACTTGGCCCAGACCCATGACTCCGACTGAGGTTCGTAGTTTCTTAGGGTTAGCTGGGTACTACAGAAGGTTTGTAAAGGGGTTTTTTTCAATTTCAGCCCCATTAACAAAGCTGACTCAAAAAGCAGCTAAGTTCCAATGGACTGAGGCTTGCGAGCATAGTTTCCAGGAGCTGAAGGACAGGTTGACACCAACACCAGTTCTTGCATTGCCAGACGGTTCAGAAGGCTATGCGGTGTATTGTGATGCTTCTAGTGTTGGGTTGGGATGTGTTCTAATGCAACATGGTAAGGTTATCGCATATGCTTCAAGGCAGTTGAGAAAGCATGAGAAGAACTCTCTGACCCACGATTTAGAGTTAGTTGCAGTTGTGCATGCGCTAAAGATCTGGAGACACTATTTGTATGGCATTCATGTTGACATTTTCACAGATCAGAATGTGAGCTAGCGCCAGAGCTTCATCAGTTAGCTAGCTTGGGAGTCAGATTGTTAGAGGCAGAAGATAGTGGGGTAACAATTCAGGACACAATCGTATCATCTCTAGTTGTAAAAGTAAAATCACGGCAACAAGAGGATCCTAGCTTAGAGCAGCTTAGAGCCAAGGCTCAGAATCAACAGACTTTAGCATTGGATATAGCAGGAGATGGAGTCCTTAAATATAGTGGTCGATTGTGTGTTCCGAATGTTGCAGGGCTTCCGCATCGGATTATGGAAGAGACACATCATTCCCGTTATTCTATTCACCATGGTTCGATGAAAATGTACCATGATATTAAGGAGATCTATTGGTGGAATGGGATGAAGAAGGATGTTGCTGAGTTTGTGGCACAGTGTCCTAACTACCACCATGTGAAAGTTGAGCACCAAAAGCCCGCTGGGATAGTTCAGGAGATAGCCATTCCTTTGTGAAAGTGGAAAGCAATTAATATGGATTTTATTACAGGGTTACCTCGATCGCGTCGCAAGTTTGACTCTATTTGGATAATTGTTGATAGACTAACAAAATTAGCCCACTTCTTACTAGTCAGGGCTACTTTTACGGCCGAAGACTATACAGGGTTCTATATTAGGGAGATTGTTAGGATACACGGTGTCCCAGTATCTATTATCTCTAATAGAGGAGCACAATTCACTGCCAACTTCCAGAAGTCCTTCCAGAAAGGACGGGGGACACAGATTGATCTTAGTACAGCCTTTCACCCTCAGACAGATGGCCAGGCTGAGCGCACAATTTTGACACTTGAAGATATGATACAGGCGTGCGCGCTAGACTTCAAGGGAAGTTGGGATGACCACTTGCCTCTTATAGAGTTCGCATACAATAATAGTTATCATTCCAGCATCGGGATGGCACCTTATGAGGCTTTGTATGGGCGAAAATGTAGATCCCCCATTGGATGGTTCGAGGTAGGTGAGTCAAGGTTGATTGGACCTGACTTAGTACAGCAGACAGTGGATCAAGTTAAGCTCATTCGGGAGAAGTTGCTAACAGCTCAAAGCCGAGAGAAGTCATACTCAGATGTGCGACGAAGGGACTTAGAGTTTTGTGTCGATGACTGGGTATTCTTAAAAGTCTCGCCTATGAAGGGTGTTATGCGATTTGGCAAAAAGGAAAAGCTTAGTCCAAGATTCATTGGGCCATACCGGATCTTTCGAAGGGTAGGATGAGTGGCTTATGAGTTAGAATTGCCTTCGGGGCTAAATCTGTTCATCCAATTTTCCATGTATCGATGTTACGGAAGTGCGTAGGAGACCCTTCTCGGGTTGTCCCAGTTGAGGATGTTCAGATCACAAAGGAGTTGTCCTACGAGGAAACTCCAGTTGCCATTTTAGATCGGCAGGTCCGTAAATTGAGGACCAAAGAGGTGACTTTAGTTAAAGCATTGTGGAGAAACACGAATAGAGAAGAGGTGACCTGGGAAGCTGAGGATGGCATGAGGTCCAAATATCCTCATTTGTTTCATACCCTAGGGTGATGGCATATCAGTTTATATTAGGGCAGTAAGGTAAGATACCTATTTGATTTATATATATATATATATATATATATATATACCTATTGCTTATTATTATTGTGGTTGTCGTTGTATATCTGCTCGCACTGTTATTGTGGAGCTATAGTGCTTAGCTATTTATGTCATCATGTGAGATGCCTAGGTTAGAAATTTTGCATTTCAGGTTCTTAGATAGTGACATCTACAAATTATACACTGCCTAAATTTTGGCAACTCCTAAGGACTGAACCGCGTGACTCAGATTTCTCATTCGAGCACGAATGTTTCTAAGGGTGGATGGATGTAACACCCCGACTTTTTGAAACATATAAATGACTCGTATCTACGTGGAAAGACCAAGAGGGTGGGTAATAAATTAAGAATGATGTGTTATGTGATATTTTAAGTGTTCAAGTGTTGCATCTCAAGTTTTGAAGTTAGGTAAGTGGCAAAATAAAAGTTGGCGAAAGTTACCATAAATTCCTTTTTAAATATTTGTCTGAAATTTGGGTCAAATGTCTCAGACATTTTTTCCCAATCTATTAAGATTTATGGTCCCAGCGATCTATGAAATAGAAGGCCGTCTACGAGTCTAGTTTCCAATGCATCAACCTGTTCATTCATACGACTTCAGAATGGAGAGATATTTGCGTTTTCGCAGGACTGCGCAAGGAGGCAGGTGAGGTGGGTCCCCAAGGTCGGTGGAACTTTATATATATCATCTTCTTCGACTTTTCTTCATTTTTCCTTCATTTTCCTAAGTGAAGAACCAGAAAACTCACAAAACCTACAAAATTCACTTCAAGGACAAGCCAAGTTACTGATTTTCGTGACTTAAGTCCTTGAACAAAAGTTATTCTACGCGTTGAGCTCGTCAACATGGTATAATTTATTTTTTTGATTTCCTAGCATATCATACTTTGGTGTGTGGACAGCAGGGGTTTGGGCATATTTTAAAGTTTTGAGGTGTATTACAAACTTATAATCAAGGTAAGACCCTTCTTTCATCGACTCTAGCTTTGATAAGTCGTAAATAACAATTTGCAATGGAAATGCATATCTTTTATCGAATTTTCGTTGTATCTTCTATTCTTTTGTGTTGATTATGATCCTGCCTTGTTGTAGTATCAAGGGGGGTTGTGATTAAAGTTATTAGAACATGTGAATTCAACGAAAAAGGTATGTTAAGGCTATTTCGTACTTACGGCATGTTTCCTTAAAGCTTAGAAGCAATGTACGGGGTTATATTGATGCCTAGAAGGGCTATGAGGTGCCTACAG